>NC_044048.1:17052658-17272658 GCF_902167405.1 Gadus morhua | reverse complement strand
TCATGTGTTCATCACTAATGAACAGACCAAATAATAAATACATATTCTTGGGTTTTTTGGTGAGGAGGGGGAAAGGGTGGGGGGGTGGGCATCATTGGCAAAAAAGACAATCTCGCCGACACGATTTGCCATGCAGGAGTGAATTCTCCATGGTTGCTCCTCAGTGACACGTTGGGAGTCTGCTCCCCATCATGGCACGCACACCGCTGCAGGCCCTGGCTGATCTTCTAGCCCCCGTGTGCACCAGTGGGTTGGGGGGAAGGGCAGAATCTGCTGCTGCTGCTGCTGCTGCTGCTGCTGCTGCTGCTGCTGCCGCTGCTGCTGCTGCCGCTGCTGCTGCTGCTGCCGCTGCTGCTGCTGCCGCTGCTGCTGCTGCCGCTGCTGCTGCTGCCGCTGCTGCTGCTGCCGCTGCTGCTGCTGCCGCTGCTGCTGCTGCCGCTGCTGCTGCTGCTGCTGCTGCTGGGAGAAAACAGCGCCTTCTCCAGGCTAATAGACATCAGATAGGCGTGTAAACTGAGGAACGTGGAGAGGTGGAAGGTGAGTGGGGAATAAACAGGAACCTCGTAGCTCGTAACTCGACAGACAGGAACACAGTAAGTCACATAATGTAGGATCAATAGTCACATAGCAAGCTACAGAGTGTTTATTTTGATCATAACAGTAGTGTGCCTCCGCCTGTGTTGGCGGATGCAAACACATTGTTAGTTGGCTTAGGAGTCTTGTTCCATGCATCTTGTAATGAGCTATCCTCATATGACACCTATATTCCCATTGTCTTATTTTATGCACTTTATTTATGAAATCCACACAAAAATGAACCCACTACCCTTTATAATATCCCCTGTCCATTCCATTCCAACACCTATAAATACAATCTCATGAGAATGTATTCTCATGAAACAGGCTTTAGTGTTAAACAGCAAACCAATGCAGGCACACTTGCCTGGACCGTACATGCATGGACCTGCAGAGGCATCCACACGCAGCGGTTAAGACGTCTGCGGTCCGGGGGCCAACGAGACAGCCCTAGTGACTCAGGAGGGGCAGCAGTGAGTCACGCCTCTGAGTTGGCCCATGCTTTCTCCTCTGATCTGTCAGCCAGACTCTGGGCTGAGATCATAGATGACCGGGCATGAGCAGGCTGGACCCAGCTGGACCGGGGTGGACCGGGGTGGACCTGAGTGGACCGGGGTGGACCAGGGTGGACCGGGTTGGACCGGGGTGGACCGGGGTGGACCTGAGTGGACCGGGGTGGACCGGGGTGGACCAGGGTGGACCTGAGTGGACCGGGGTGGACCGGGGTGGACCGGGGTGGACCTGAGTGGACCGGGGTGGACCGGGGTGGACCAGGGTGGACCAGGGTGGACCGGGGTGGACCAGGCTGGATTGAGCTGGACTGGGCTGTCCAGGCTGACCTGGATAGGAACGGGCAGGGGCCGGTAGGACCGCGCCGGGGCGGCCACAGCCCCAGTCCAGGCTCAGTCCAGGCTCAGTCCAGGCTCAGTCCAGGCTCAGTCCAGGCACTCCTCCATAGCTCCACAGACCTTACACTGGCAGTAGCGGACCCCCATACTAACCAGATGTAGCAAGCCAAGACTTAGAACAGGGTACAATATAATGAAATAGAATAGGACTTGTCCAACCTGGTCAGGATTTTCGCTTTTGGCCTCACCTCAGAGAAATAACAACAGTACATTACATACAGACAGACACATTACACATAAAACAAATACAAACACATATTTTTGCTTGCTTGATCGCAGCCGTTCATCAGGTCTTATTAAATATTGATGGCATTTGGTACACATTGCCTCCTGTAAACATTGCGTTTGGCCCAGGGGGCTTTAACAGCGCCTGAGGGCAGAACTTTGAACGCTCCATGGAGAGGGTGGCTGCTGTCCTCCACTATGGCCCTAGAGACAACACAAGCCTTTGGTCTTGAAGAATATATGTTCATGGATTCTCCATTGGTCTTATTTCACAGTCCTCCCTCTCTAAACCTGATTGAGCATGTACTGTAGAATTGTAATGAAAGATATGTCCACTCGTTCTACTATAACATCAGCAGGCGTTGGACTACATGTATACAGTATAGCCACTACCTCCAGGCAGTATATCGAGTAGACCCCTCCCCCCCTCCCAGGTGGTCTGGTGGGGGTGGGCCCCGGCTGGGCTCTCTGTGCTGTAAAGAAGCGGGCCGCTGTGGGCTGGTGTTGGTTCAGAGGCTCTGAACCAATGAGTGGAGGCGAAGCGTGGCGGCAAGCCGTCAGGTTCCTGCGGCCTGTCAAACGTATCCCCCCCCCCCCCACACACACACACAGACACCGGGGGTCTAATGCGATGTGTGACACGTGCGCGCTCTATCACTCTGAGCGCGCACGTGAGCGCCCTATCCCTCTGAGCGTGCACATGAGCGCCCTATCACTCTGAGCGTGCACGTGAGCTCCCTATCGCACCCACAACCCACAACCGTGTGTGTGTGTGTGTGTGTGTGTGTGTGTGTGTGTGTGTGTGTGTGTGTGTGTGTGTGTGTGTGTGTGTGTGTGTGTGTGTGTGTGTGTGTGTGTGTGTGTGAATGTGCGTGGTACACGTGCACAAATGCATGCGTGTTTGTGTGTCTCTTCTGCGTGTGCTGGCGGTTCACGGAAGAGATAGGGCGCGCTGGTGAACCGCTACCTTATACCATCTTTGGAGGCCATCAAACACTTGACACATATGAGCAGGGAGCGTTCTGAAGCCCACCAACGGCCTCCCCCTGCTCGGATCAATGGTACAGCCTGTACAGCCTGTAAAGACTGTACAGCCTGTACAGCCTGTACAGCCTGTACAGCCTGTACAGCCTGTACAGCCACAGCAGCAGGAACATTGCACTAGTTATTATAAAATGAGCCTTTCTCTGCTTCACAAAACCTGTTCTCTCCACTGTCCACCCAAACTACATTGGTCCACAAAGACTGCTGGCTATGTCGCAGGGGCTTGGCATTGGGATAGGTGGAGGAGGAGGGAGAGGGGGGGGAGTAGGCTCATTAATTTAATACTCATGAGACTTTGGATAGGCCCAGCCTATCTGACAGCTTTTGATGCGCTCTCTCTCTCTCTCTCTCTCTCTCTCTCTCTCTCTCTCTCTCTCTCTCTCTCTCTCTCTCTCTCACTCTCTCGCTCTCTTTCACATTCACTCCGTCACTTTGTCTCTCTTTCACATTCCCTCCTTCACTCCCTCTGAGTTTCACATTCTCCTTACCTCGCTCTTCCTCGCAGAGTAAATGATTAAGCAGTATCACTTGGCAGGAACCCCGGTTTTGAGAGTGAAGATATGATATATTGCCATTCTATTATTAGTTAAAGTGTAGTACCATTGTTGCTGGCCGTGTGTTATTGGCATGAAGAGCAGCATAAGGTAATGGTTGTAATAGAGGAACCTAAAGTAGTTATATAAAGCTTCGTATCATATTTGGTGCAATACATTCAAGAACTGTCAATTCTTTGTGATTATGGATGCGTTTCATCCCAAAAGAAAGTCCATTGGATTTAAGAATTTAAGAATCATTTATGCCTTGGGATTTAAATGCATTGTTTTTTCTGATCATTACACTACTGTGTGCATTTTTGGCTGTGTTTGTGTGTGCGCAATCTTCAAATGAAATCCCACCTGAGACCTGTTTGATTCCATGTCTTGATCGGGCCTATCACGCTGAGTGGCATCTAACGTGCAGACGCTCGCATGAGGAAGTGTACGATTGTAAGATCTCCGCCTCTGAGGCTCCCGCGTCTCTCACCACTGCCGAGCACGTCGCTCTCACCCGGTTGGCTATTAGCTTCTGTGAACATCTGATCAGTGACCGTTTGTTCTGGTTGCTTTTCAACATGAAGGGGAATGATGAAGCAGATACGAGCAGCGGGTGCTAGTGTTGGGCTAGTGCGGGGCTACAACCCCCTCCCTTCACCCCAAGTCTGATACAACAATGTGATGGTTGCATCGAATAAATCGTCAAGGACCGTTTTCTGTTGCCGGGTTTCTTCTCTTTGATCTGGAGTGTGTGGAGGGTGGGGAAGGGGCATTATGTAATGTCTTCAGCACACACATGGCTGACTGTGTGACTGCCAAAGACACAGAGGGGAAATGGGGAGGGGGTGGGGGGAAGTTTGGGGTTGGTGGATGCAAAGAGACACACACACAAGGAAAGAGGCCGACTGTGTGTGCGTGTGTGTGTAAGGGGGGCCGGGGGAGGGGGGCTGCGAGGAGCGAATAGAGACAAGAGAGAAAACACAACAAAACAAGACATGGTTGCACACATTGGTGTCAGGTCACTTTTCTTATTAACGCAGCGCAGCGAAGCAGCTGTAATCCGGGACCCTTACTCGCGCCATAATGAGGCATGAGATGGCCCTGAAGCAATGGTTCAACATGTATCCGCTCTTGAGGGCCCCCCGGGCCCCGAGCACTGACTCACACTCTGCAGACACATCCTGTTCCGGAGACGTCATTCCATGGAGCGGTGATCGTACAGCATGTAGAAAATGGTAGGTTGTGATGGGCAACATGAAGGCATTCTATTCTCCATCAAGGCAGTGCGTACGTGAGCGGGGAAGACCCAAACGGTCGGGCCAGACTCAGGGTACTGCACAGCACAGCAGATGGCTTATCAATCAATCATTTAGAAAACGTATCAATAAACCATAATACTCATTCAAACTATGCCAACCGTATCCCTGGCATGGGGGAGCGCCATACGGCTGGTAAGACTAACGGAACGCACCCAGGCTCCGGAGGGACGCAGCAAGGTCGCAGCAGCCAAAAGAGGGCAATTGCGCAATCAACGTCTGTTAGTGTAACACAGCTACGTGCTAAAGAGGGCCGCGGTGGGGGTGTTTGTGTATAGTGGTGCTGATGGTGGTGGGTGGATGGTGACGATGGTGGCGCTGGTGGTGTTAGTGGGGGTGTTGAGGGTTATGGTGTTGTTCATAGTGGTGGTGTTGGTGGTAATGGTGGTGATGTGGTAGGTGGTGGTGGCGGTGGTGTTGGTCTGCGTGTTGGTAGCTACGGTGTTGTTCATAGTGGTGGTGGTAGTTGTGGTGATGGGGGTAGTGGTGGTGATGGTGGTAGCGGTGGTGTTGTTCATAGTGGCAGTGATGGCGGTGGTGTTGGTGATGGAGGGTGGTGGGGGTGGTCTTGGTGATAATGGTGGTGATGTCGGTGGCCGTGGTGCCAGTCATTGTGGTGGTGATGGTGGTAGTGGTGGTGATGGTGGTCGTGGTGGTGATGGTGGTCGTGGTGGTGATGGTGGTCGTGGTGGTGATGGTGGTCGTGGTGGTGATGGTGGTCGTGGTGGTGATGGTGGTCGTGGTGGTGATGGCGGCGGCGTTGGCGTTGCTGGGGGTGTTGGTGGACATGGCGGGGGGGGGGGGGGGGGGGGGGGGAGATGCTGATGGAGGCTCGTGGTTGCGACGGAGGTGATACACAGCGGCCAAGTGACGCTGACAAGCCCTGACAGGGTCCGTGTCTATTCCTGGGAAAGACCGTTATCCAGAGCGACCGCCTTGTCTTCCCTCCACAAAGGTTACGCCACCGCCAGCAGTCCACGACACAGCGGCCCCCTCCCCCCCGCCCTCGTCACTCACCTCCTCCACCTCGGCCCCCTTGAGACGTACCTACCGCCCCGGCACTAGCCGTGCTCACACACATCCCTGATTGCTCATAACCCTGATCAGAGGCACATGGATGTTGGTTGAATCAAGGAGCCTCGATTCCCCCCCCCCTCTGCCCCCACGTCCCCTTCCCCTCCTGTCGGTGCATCTCGGTGCAGCCACGTCGGGGAAGTGACGTGCTCTGTAATCGGGTGTGTTGGGCTGTCAGCTCAGGGTGCATGATCTTGCCAGCATGACTCAAGTCTGCCCGTGAGGCGCTTCCTGCGCCTGCGTGCCGCGCACGCACTGACTTCACGTTGCCTGTGTGATCTATTTTAGATTGTTCCGCCCGAGGACGTGTGCACGTCCTCGCAGCGCACAGCCGAGGAGGGAACAGAAAACCAGAACGGAAAAATACATACAGCATAAAGGGGGGAAACAGACGACGTTAAAGTATTACACACAGGCAATCATGCAAACGTCCCCGGACAGCGTAGACTCAGGGATGTTGGGGATCGGGAGGGGGGGGGGGGGGTCAACCAACGAGACCCACGTCAACCCACATTCATGGGGTTGATGTGATGGAGATTACGATCCATCGCTTTGAGCGGGCGCACACTCAGGATTCATGGGCGCCAACATGTAGGGATCATAAAAAGTAGATTCCCTTTGCAGTTAGACCAATTATTTGGCAATTAGCCAAGACACAATATGGCTTCTCGCCTTAATATGTGACATCAAAGAGAGACAGACACGCATGTCTCCACCACCACATTGAGTTAAGGCCCTTACTGGTACACAAGACCAATGGATCCGTCCAGAAATGCTCATTTACTTCTTCCCTCCCTTCTTGTGGCCTTCACCCATAGCCAAGACCAAGTTTCACTTAACCCAGCGGTGTGGGGTTCATCTTTATTTAGACACTGTTAACCGTGTAAACAAGGCGACAAGGCCGGATATCAAAAATGTGTGTGTGTGTGTGTTTGCTGTTGGTTTTTTATGCAAGCAGAGAAACGTGTCTCTCTCTCAGTATAATCCCACAGGAGCAGGCTTCTTTAGAAGGCACGATGGAGCAGTGGCAATATGTTTGGTGAGTGATTGGGTCTAATCTCGTGAAGGCAAGGCGTTTTTGTCGGAGGGGCTTTTGAGCAGATTTGAGGCCGAGGGGGGAAAAAAAAGAACATGGCCACTGCCCCAAAAATGGAACAATAATTGCTGAGACATTTGTAAATTATCCATTTTTTATGTGCAGTCTTCTATATTTTCTGTCTTTTCTCAAAGACTGCAAAAAATAATAGTCATAGTGTAATCAAAAATTAGAATTTAACTTGAGTATTATGCTGCATAAATGTAATTTGAACAATGGTTGGTTTGTATAATAGGTCTTTGAGTGGTAGTCGACTTTCTAACATACAACATGCCTTTCCATTCACCTATAGACTATTTTAGCATTTAATTGAATAAATGCATTAATAATAGTAATCGAAATAAAATCCTCCGTAAACTGACTCTTAGTTCCATAGACCAGACTTCTTTCCCTCACGAAGATTGAAGCATTTGTGCCACCTGCTGGAATGAAGGAAAGTGACATGACTGTTATGAAACCTGAACTGGTTATCAGTCTCAAGGAGTCACAAGGAGGCAGCACGTTGTCTAATTATAGATGATGGGTTAAATGTAGATCTCTGAAATTAAGAAAAATATATAACCACTGGAAATAATCATAGATACATGTTCAAAAGTCACAGTTGAAAGTAACAAAGGCCAGTAGCTAAATCTGGAACATCCAATTAACCAGTTTTTTTACTTGACATTTAGAAGCAAGAGAAAAACATGTTTCACAGAAACAGGTTTTTATTACACTTTCACCTCTGATCAGGATAACTGCTGAACAATGAGTGTTGTCATCAAGGAATTAGGAATCAGACTAACTCACAGAAGGCCGTGAAAATCCACTGACCTTTGAAAGGTAGCTTTGGCTTGTCCACATCATGGAAGATTTAGGCATCACTATTACATAAGCTGATTTGAATGTGTAAAGGCTAAATGAAAGTCCTTAACCTTTCTTTTGCACAACCATTGTGTATGATTTGGAGACTAGAACTGAATACATATATGAAATGTTAAAAGGTTAAGTTCCCTTCCTTGTGAGATGATGATTTCCTGACAGTTTTATGATTATAATATCCACATTGTGGTTATGATTTTAAATGAAAGAGTCCAAGTTAATATGAAAATAATTATAAAAAAGGGAAAGAATTCACAACATGAGCATTTACATATTTATTAAGAAGAAATCAGAGTACAAAACTGTGACATTTTCTTCCGGAGAAATAAGGCCAAAAAGTTACAAAATAAGAAATTCCCAAGTGAAAAACACATGGAGCAGTTAGTTTGTGAAACTTGTCTCTGAGGCACAAGCAGTCTAAATATAGAAATTAAATATTACCCCAGCGGCATCTCAAAGAAACCCAGCTTGTATCAAACAAGTGGATCTGAAGACGTTCCCTTAAGTTCAACCTTTGACACCAGTCTACCTCAGAACTAACTCTGTTAGTACGGAGGGTTTACTTCAACCACCTTTTATTATTTTTCTTTACAAAGAAAACATTTTTCTCAAAATGTCTGGCACCAAAATACACTAGGAGACCGTTATGAAAAAAGATCAACTTTTAAGAAGAAAATTTCTTGTTGGAGGACAATGAATATCGATGCTACATACCAGTATGTTGTTCTTAATGAAAAAAAAAAGTAGTTTTCATTATGCGCGGCATAATGATAGTCATAGGATAACCAAAGAGAATAGAGAGTATGTATATAGCATTTTTTCTTTACAAACTAGAATAAAAAACAAACTTACAATACAATTTTTTTTTCTTATCAGTGTCGACACATACATGTTGAAAAGTAAATAAAAAATAATCTCTGAAGGGTTATCAAAAGAAATTTGACAATGAGGACACGTGTTCTTCAGACTGGTATTGCTGATAGACGTTTTAACAGATCCCACCATCACCCAGGTCTCCACCGCTCACCACCACTGGCCTCCCTAAACCGACTTGTAACAATAGCACTTATGCTTTAAACTCTTCCAAGGTGCTGACCAATGATGAGCATTAATGGTGGAATGTGAACGTCCAATCGCATTACTAACATCTCGGGACTAGAGCTCTGCTTGTGCATTGAAATCTCTTAACAAATAACAAAGAAAATAAAAAGGAATGTTTGGGGTGGGTCGTTTTAAAAGTGATTGATCGTCATATCCTGCAGTTAGGCTACCAGAAGTAAAAGTTATGCTCTGAATAAATAGTCGTTAAAAACTATCGTTTTTGTTGATTTTTTTAAACTAGAAAACTCGAGATTCTTACTAATAGCCGTCTTCAGTCAGGTATGAAGCTCCAGCATCCTGTATCACAGAGTAAAAAAGCAATCAAGCCCATTACACTGCATGCTGACAACCTGGCCAGAGGCTGTGATTATTCTGGTGGATGCTAAAGTATATATCTAAATTTATATATATTTATATATACTAACGAAGAGAAAACGGATACAAAAACATATTGCGTACAACTGTCCCAGCAGTGAGTAATCCTAAAACTGTTCAAATAAAACTGATAAAAAATAAAGTTCTGAGGGTAAATAGAACAGAAATTGTAATAGAACCCAGCTATTTGACACATGCTTTCTATTTAGGAGGAAGAGCCTACTATCCATACTAGATTACCAAGTTAATCAACCATAGTGAGTATATAGATTCAAAACTAAATTAAATTGTATCTTTCTTAACAGTGGATTAGTCCAGTTTAAAATAAGTAATGATTACATGGATTAAGAGAGAATAGAAAGTCCAGGAAGAGAAACTGATCTTCGATTTCTTTCTCTACGTTTCAAACACTAACAAAGAAAACATAACCTCATCTCTGCCTACTCTGTCAAACCAGATCTAGCTGTCCATACATACATATATATATATATATATATATATATATATATATATATATATATATATATATATATATATATATATATATATAAAAACAAATAATAACAAAAAAACAAAAAAAGAAACTAAAGCTTTATGAGAAGAAGGGCTCTACAAACATAGGGTGAAAGAAAGTTTGAGCTATGCAAAGATGAGCCAAACCTATGGCTTGTGTATGTTTGGAGGGAAGGGGGGGGGGAGATTTCTTTGGTTCACAAGGCAGGAGAAGAGCAGTTAATACAGAACGTGTTCAGACGTTTCTTAGTGTGAAGCAAAAAATGTTACCCGATTGTACAGTCCCCCCAACGCGGGACAATCAATCATGGAGGGTCCACACTTTAGGACACGTACACCCCTTCTTGACAACAAAAAAAGAAACAAAGACCACGTGTGAATTTTGTTTTGTTCAGACCCTCAAGGCCCACACATGACCCACCTCTACAGGCAAGTTCCACTCTAACACTTCTCTTACAATACTCACAGCCCTCTGGTGCTAGGCGGGCACGGCGGCCCCTGGAGGGAGCCACTGTGATTCAGCACGGCCGTCCAGCGAGGGGGCCGCCTCCCCTACCGCCTCACGAGTCGGACTCGGGGCTCTGCGGGCCCCCGCCCTTGGCCTTGATCTGCAGCCAGGTCTCCCCCAGGGCTTTGGCGAAGTGGTCGTCCACCGAGTCGGTGATGGACACCGGCCGGGGGACTGGCTCGGGCTCCTTGTAGTTCTTCCCCAGGCTGCGGCGGAAGTGCTCCTCGATCACGGGGTCGCAGACGGTGTTGACTGGAGGGAGGGAGGGAGAGTTCACGGTCAGAACATTCAAAGAAACTGAGAATAACAAAAGAATAAAGACTGGACATTGGTTGAATGTGTACCGTTGGCCTTTCTCTGGTCGGCTGCTGGGTTGGGCGGGCAGCCGTTCATGTGGCACTGAGACATGTTGCAGTTCCGGCTGCTGGCCGGGGCGCAGGTGATGACAGAGGGGCGGTTCTGCAAGGGAGAATCGTCCCGGTCAGATGTGGCGAGAAACAAACAAAAGCGCAAATGATTAAGCAGAGCGACGATAACAAACAGAGGTGGACTCTATCAGAGGTGCAAATTAGAAGTCTTGAGATAAAGCTCAGTTTGACTCTGGTACGTTTTGCAACTCAGCTCGTGGAGGAGTTGTGCTACCTCCTCTTATCTACCGGGGTAGGTGCTACCATGTGTTCAATATTAGACCTAGACAGAGTCTTATTGATAATATCTCTAAACTGCGGTATGAAAACCAACCTCAAACTACCTTGTAGCCTCAAAACGAACATACCTGTTGGCGCTCCGCTGGACCAGCAAATCCAGACCTCTCTCCGCCCCCCATCCCCGAGGGGGGGCTGCTTTTGGTTAAAGCGAGGGGCTGCTCCATGGCGTAGTCGGGGGCGGAGCCGTACCGGTGGTACAGCCCGTTGGAGGAGGACGTGATGCACTCGGCGGGGCTGTGATTGAGGCTCCAGTGTTCGTTGCGATTGTCTCCGCCAGAATGCTGGGCTCTTGATTAAGAGAGTGGCAGATCAGCGCCCCCGTGAGCCAACACACAAGACCCCCATCGCTCTGTCTATTCCTGGAGACGCTTTAATCTGACCCCTTTGATGTCAGGCGTCTGAATGCGCGGGCCTCTGCTTAATGAAAGCGGGCTGCGTTGGCGCATGGACCGCTCAAGGAACACCCTTTACTTGTGATGTGGCTGGACCACCACAGTTTGAATCCCACATCACAGAGTGCATGTCCAGCATGCCTACCAATTCCAGTAAGCAGAGTGTAAAAGAGAATCCTTGAGGGTTTCCTCATTTCCGTCATAACTTTCGTCGTTAATGATTCCGTTTGGTGGGGACTGTGGTCAGCCTAAATAATAGTGTGTAGCTCTCAATCTAATCTTTTACAAACACGCATCAACAAAACCGAACAAAACATGCTAGAAAATGTAAAAGTATAAATATGTTGAGATAAATAGCAGCAGTCTCCACCCAAGTTTAACACCATAAAGGACTTTGTGAACATGCACTTACAGTTGTGTTGCAAAGAGCCTGCTCATTTTGTTGCCATGGTCCGTGTCACACTCGATGTGGTCGTCCATCTTCTCCTCGCCGTACTTCCTTTTGCTTGGACAGATGGGCGGAGGGCCTGTTCTCATGTGGGGCATGGTGCTGGGCAGCGAGGGTATCCTGGCGTCACCTGTAGAGGTAGGGCGACGTTCACAAGCTACAGTGGAGTTCTCTCATTCTCAGATGTTACAGACAACTTAAGCAGATGGAGAACAATTGACACAGCTTTTCAGGGGGTTGAAAAGGATCGCTATGCTCGAGGGAAATAGCACAAACACATTTTATAGCGTTCTTCCTGTACTCCCATGAGCCTATTTCAGCAGCACATCACCAGGTTACTTTCTACTACTTTCTAGATTGCTAGAACTGCAAGTTGGGGTCTGGTTTACTCCATTGCAATCTCTGAAAGAATACGAGCGTCTCGCACCTCAGTGGCTCAACCCACTAGTGTGCTAACCACGTAGGCGATGTACCTTGTGGCAACCCATGTTCGAATCCCAACTGTGGTCCTATGCTCTAGTCTACATCATCCCGTCTGTGCTTATACCCACTTCTCCCTCTCTGTTCATTATCCTGTCCAGTAAGACACAAAAAAGCCCAAACAAATGCCATATATGTTTTTTAGGTGGCTCAATGTGATAGGCTAAGGCTCTGAAGTATTGGAACACGTATGATTGATTACTGCTAGAAGAAATGCATGAAGGTATAATGAGCCAACATGGATTGGGCGTACTAGCAAATTATAAGCATGTTCATTTTCTTCTGCCTGTGACGAACTTCATGAGGAATGATATTGCAGTTACTGACATAAGTCATAATGAAGTGGTCTAGTCACTGCAGTCCAGAGATGCAAACGCAGCTCTATAACATTGTCAATAACTTGACAACTCACACACAATTTTTAATAACTGGAAAAAAGATCACTGAACATTGACCAATGGATCATCTGTTAAATGGTGGAAAGTAAATGTATATAATTTCAGTTTTGTTTGTGTGTTTCAGACTTCCTTTTGTGAAAAACATTTGACGTATGGAGAAGGAGATGCATATTTACTCCTTAATAAATAGTGCAAATGTGTTAAAAAAGAAAAACATAGTTTGATCTGCAGTATACAAAAATATTCCTCTCAAAATAAATGTTTGCAGTACCATTCTTCTTATTCAATAGTGACTTTAATTACCACTTTTGGCGGTTTCTGTACCATAGTGCCTGTATGATACAATACCATATGTGAGGCCAAGACGCATAATGTGTGAAATAGCAGTAGTTGTGTTTTCCTCTAGAAGAAATGCAGGGCAAATATAAGAGAACATGAGCCACTTGTCTGATGGAGGACAAAGACTTATTAATTAATCATAAGAAACATTACCTTCGTAATGCAGCCTTCCAATGTTGTTGTTCATTTTATCCAGGAACTGGGGGTCCAACAGGTCCATGCTAGTGACCCGCATTGAGCTACACGGTGCGGCTAGCTGCTAGCATCGATATTACCTCAAATAGCCAGAGGGAAGTCGTCCGTGTAGAGAAAGATCTGGAAAGACATGACATTTTGACATAAATATAAATGTTAAAATCCCGACACAAAGCTCTTGTTGCGAGTGTACTAACCGTGAGAAAGTGAGACGACGAGCTAAACAACGCTAGCCTGGTGATAGTGTATGCTAGGTGGTTTAAGTTAACTTTATTCCATACGGTTAGAGGGCTCATATAAATTGCCGATGTTTCTCTAACGTCGTCAAAATAATATTTGACATCCATGTCAACTGAGCACCAAAGATAACGAGTCTTTAAGAATATATGATTCGTGCGACCCACCTAAAAGACAGCAATGTTGACGCTAGCTAAGCGCTTAGCGCAGTAGAGTGGTAAACTTTTTCAGGTTACAAGTCTGTGACTGAATACGCAAGCATGCGAACTGAGACGCGACTTTGATGACAACTTACAATTCAATCGCACTGAAACTCGATGTTGTGTCGTAAACCCTGAAAAAACGACAACTTATCTTGTTGTTTGGGCTGTTGACGTATTCACTTGATCGGCTAGCTAGCCGTTAGCATGTTCGTATGGTAGCTCTCTATTGACGAAACAGCCGTAGAATTTGCCTACAAGTTTTCAGACAAAAGGAAGGCTGAGAGAGGATCCTGAAGTGTAACGTTAACCCGGTGTATCCCAATTCCAGTTCCGGTCCCATATCCCTTTGAGCTGTCTATTCAAATA
Source organism: Gadus morhua (assembly GCF_902167405.1). Lineage (NCBI taxonomy): Eukaryota > Metazoa > Chordata > Actinopteri > Gadiformes > Gadidae > Gadus > Gadus morhua. The sequence continues at coordinate 17,258,763 of NC_044048.1, read as the reverse complement.
ACAATCCATAGAGTGACATCAATAAAGGCAGGACGAGAGTAACGCACAAAAAGTAAAATATATATCGATTTATCTGATTAAGGATTTGACAAAGCATCTGAAACATGTCAGGGACACACACCGGATATGCCTATATCTAAGGTCCCGCCCTCTCTCTCGCTAAACACGTCGATCTGAAAGTCCCGCCCTCTCTGTCACCAATATCGCTCATTCGGCGCGTACCGCTCCGTACGTTTCGTCGTCAGAGGAGACTGTCGGGGAACGGGGTGGGACTGAAGGAGTGGCGTGTGGATGCAAGCCTGACGACAGTTCCTGGTGAAATAAAAACCTAGGTGGATAAAAAATGAAGGAGATATCAGCAAAAACGGCCAGACAGGTGTTCTTATACAACCATATATACTATAAGCGAATTCACTTTAAAACAAAGGGTTCCAGTTGGAGTTCATGATAACCATTAAGAAATGATGTGTATAGGAATAGGCTATATATGTATACGTCATGAAGCTATAAAGTTAACATTTTAAATTAAAACATTTCAGGCGGTGGTTGACAAAAATTCAGGTAAGCTATTATCTCATACTTACACTTCAACGCTCCATTGTTATGTCTTTTATCAACGCTGCCTGTGCAATCCAAAGACCCTGGCTGTTTTATCTTTCTCAAAATGAAACAATCCATGTTTAAGAAGAAGATTCACTGGAATGTTTTATTTTATTTTATTCGTTTATTACTGGTGGTAAGTGATGGTAACCTTGTCGACAACAGGTACAGGGATCCACCACTAGCCGGCATCAGTGGCTCAAAGTGTCTGCAATGTCTAAATGCTTAATGGTGTAATGGCCATCGACTTGCAGGCAAATATTGTTAAATTTTAATGATGCAATATCCAATATTTATTTTAACTGCTAGGAAAGGTTTTACATCAAGAAGCCCTAAACTTCTAGACATAGCAATATCAAAATAAGAAAGGAAATGAATATGAATGTTACGAATTATGTAGGCCTATCTTTAAGTAAAACGAGCCTGTTCAATTTAAAGGAAGCTTATGTAGGGTAACACATAACCGACATACATCATTTGAAATAGTTGCCTACAAATGCAGAACTGAACATTAAAACCTGTCTCCTTATGAATAACAACTTGAGAAAACCATTTCTTCTATGAATCAATGAAGGGCTTTAGTTATTCAGAAGGTATTAATTGAGGACTGTCGCAGGGAATCTTTGAATACATTTGAAGTAGGAAATTCTGTTACAAAGAAAGAAACATCTTGTTAATGATAACAATTACATTTCAATTATGTAAAATAATGTAGCTAAAATGCCCTAAATGGCTCATCTATGACTCAATAGATTCAGTAGCTGTGCTAGAAGACGATTTAAAGGTTGACTTTGCTAGAATCCCTTTTCGGGCCCTACTTACTATTTTGTTGGCAGTTTCGCTACAGCTTCCTTTCAGTTGTCTGTCCATTGCAGGCAGCGTAGGGAGATAATTACATGCCATTGGGATTAAAATGTCCTTTTAATAATAGTTTTCCAAATAAAATTCTGGGGAAATAGATGTGTTGAAGTGCAAAATAATGACCTCTAAAATGAGGAACAGCATAATCAGCAACCAAGATTTTCGGCCTATCAAGGTATCCTCAACAGATTGCTCCATCCGTCAACCTTGTCTTTGCACCACTAAAATATCAAACTTTACAAGGGTTAGATAGACTCAATCTTATCCTTTTATCTAAATAGATGAACACAGTGTGATAAGCAGAATGGTGTGATAAATATGTATTTTTGGAAATCTCCCACAATTCAGCTGTCACTTTTCCATTGCAAATTTACAATAATTTTAGAATCAAAAGTATCTCCCCTTACAATTACCAGCAAATCCAAATTAATACACAAGTTGATGACTATTAAAAAATATCCCTAGGAAATGTAATGCAATTGCATTTCCCAATACTTGAGAGAATGACTGCTGATACTTTAATCTAAATTTGGCTATTTCAGTAGAAAGACTGAAATAGAAAGAAGCGTAGACGTGTGTGGAAAGACTTTCATTGTCAACGTTATTGTAATTGTGCAAATATTAACTCAACATGTCTACTAAATAAAGATGATGGAGAGATGGTCAAGGGGAATAATCAGGTAGAGCACTTCTTATTGGCGTTCTCCATCACTAATCCTTAAAGACAGGGGGATCTCCTAACGAGATCCCTAAGATTTATAGTAGCTTTAAGAAAAAATCAATTGTGGAGGACAAAAAGCAATCTGCAGACAGCGGTACCTCCAGAGAGGCGTGATGACGCCTTTCTCTTCTTCCTGTTGCAATAGCAAAATCAGAGCGATGCTGACAGCCATTTTAAATGTCCTGCTCTCATAGTTGCATCCACCACTGATAGAGCGGATGGCGAAGCATGAGCAGCATGGGAAGAGGGGAGGGGGGATACTAAGGTAGAGCATCCTCTATTATTTCCCCAACTTTCGATTGGAAACCCCTTTTTTTTTTTTTTTCCTTGCAGTGGTAAAGATGAAAAAGATACACGATGGCTGTGAGCCAATGAAAATGGGGGAGGGGTGGCGGAGAAAGGCACACTCGTAACTCGGAGAGGGGAGGGGGGAGCCGGGGGAGAGATGGAGCATCTCCTGCATCCAGCAGGCTGCAGTGAGCACGCTGATTGGCCGACGCCGTGTGTAGCGTCAGCTCTGGAGAGGGGGAGCTTGGAGGACACACCGCTGAGCTGGGAGGGAATACATTCGCTGGGAGTTTGCCTTGTTAAAACCGAGCTACCGTCACCAGCTATCCACTAGAAGCAGGCTCCTTGAGCAGAATAATTTAGCATTAAGGGGACTTCCTTCAACCACCTGGCTCTTTTCAGATTGGTATTCTCCTTCTATTCTCTTTGGATCTTCGCAGCCTCTGTCAACCTGCAGCTATGAATTATTTGCGCCGGCGTCTTTCAGACAGCACTTTCATCTCCAACCTGCCCAATGGCTACATGTCGGACCTCCAGAGGCCTGACCCCGCAACCCCTCAGCCCACCACCCCAACCACCCCCGCCGCCCCGGCTAAGTCCCCCACGGCCGGGACCGCGCCTCCCGCCACGTCCCCTGCTCCGGAGAGGAAACCACCGTCGTCCCAGTCCACCGGGTCGGGCTTCTTCAGCTCCATCACCAACGTGGTGAAGCAGACCGCTGCCTCAGCGGGGCTGGTGGAGCAGAGCCAAGTCACGACGTCCAAGAAGTTCAAGATCCTCCTGGTGATCGACGAGCCCCAGCAGGAGTGGTGAGGCAGCCCGCGGCGTTACACCACACAGTTTAGCACCAGGGCTAGGTACCCGAGTATGGATGTAGGGAGGAGGGATATCTGCCTGTCCTCGGCAAGGGCATTCTGCCTGCTATATATTTCCCTGACTGTCAATTTGCAATTGAAGGAGGTAAACGTTGACGAGGTAAAGGTTCAACAAATGCTTTCCCCTACCCCAAAAACATGGATGTGTATTGTAGGTGTATTTACATGCTAGCGCATTTCATTGATAAATAGATTTACTCTAAGATGGAGGATGTTCTGGACCTGAATATGCATTTAGAGGTCTTAATAGTATGTTTTATTATTCCTTCTCTGTCCAAGCTCCTAATCTATCTATACAATCGATATAAGTGTAATTGTTCATGGACTTCCCTCTGCCTTCTTTGATTCTGTGTCAACATGGTGGCTTTGGTATATATTTGGGTGCAGTGGATGAGTTTAGTAGAAAACAACCTGTAAGAGGGAGAACACTTGAAACAGCAACACTTCTAGAATGCAAACAAAGGAAAACCAATATTGATTGTCATTGGAAACCATGCACGTGCTTCCTTTGACAGCAGCTCACATACTGCTGCAATGTTTGCCTGCCATCAATGGGATTTCCCCATCGTTCGTTATTAGCATGCAGGTCATGTGACCATCCCTGCAGCTTACGCAGGGTAAGAACCACGGGGGCTGCAGAACTACATTCCCCTACACACTGCACTTCATACCAATCATTAGTCTACTGCCTTCAAAGAAATTGGCTGACTAACTACTTTAGATTAATCAAGTTACAATTCTGTTCAGCTGGTTTGGTATTGACAATATAAAGGTTTTATGTGTGTCTTTATTAAAACAGCAACATTTGATCCTACATATCCGCATATCTTCGGTCATCGCAGAATACATATCTTGTTTGGGCATTCAGATTATATATAGATAATAATTGCATTTTTACATTACATTTTATGCATTTGATTAATAATGAAATGGTTTTGTGTTTTTCAGCAGCTAGATAGGGTAGTAAACATGGAAGATGGCTTTGGGAAATATCCTTCGGTCTCCATACTGGCTACTTGACATGTTATCTGACGTGTCACACATGTTCGCCGGTGGTTATGAGATTGTGATTTCCTCTTTAAACCTCGAATATGCACACAGGATACATAAGGGCTAGCTTCAGTCGAGCAGCGCAGACCCCTGTCCGAGTCTTCTTGACAGGGTAATAGGAAATTCAATAGTATTCGATGTTGATTGACATTTACCAGGATATGAGGTTGACGGTGTAGTTGTCACGAATTACTTTGCATCAATGCATCTGCATAACTAGGCAGATATGCCACAGGGAGACAACGCAGATTTACAAAAAGAAGAAGACGCAAAGATTATTGCAGCCACTCCATACAACCTTTTGTTCATATCAATAAAATAACAACATTGAGGGATTTGCAGCTCATTCAACATTAATATATCCGGGACCATGAACATCAAATAATATGACCACTCATATCATGGCTGGCTGTGTGTATTTGGTGCATATGTGCTTATGTCCACACACACAGCCGACTAAAGAATAGGCTTTCCATTAACGCTGTTTTTCTTATTATTTCTTCTTCTGTTTTATAACTAATAAGCTATTTAGCTAGTTGCCATTAAGTGGTCACTATAAAAAAAATACTTCAAATGATAGATTATTATGGTTGATCACACTCTTCTGTTTTGTTGATACATCTGGAGGACACTGTATAAATAAACCTGGCCCTGTTGAGTTTCTCTTAACCAGTAGTAATGACTGTGCTCTGGGTCCTATGTGTGGGAGGATTTAAAAATAATTGAATTGTCCTACAAACCTGCAGGATCTGTACTCAGACATAGCTCCTGGACTCATAGCAAGGGTTAGAACAGTCAGTAATAGACATTTTCCAGTTTTCGGTTTATAAAATGTTGGGGACAGACCATTTTTGTGGTTTAGTTTTACATTTAGGCTACAACAAATCTCAATAAATATACAAAGAAAGTGCCTCACTCCAACATGATACAAACATTGTAGACACTGTGTGTTAGCCGAAAGGCATTGCTGAGAGTATCCCCAGTTAATATCACAGATTTCACACGGTAATTAAATGGAAGAGCCATGAGACGAAAGCATAATTAGAATAGCACACTATAAACATAAAATACCTACCTTACAGTCAGTGGTAAAGATGACGCAATGTTTTGAGGTCTTCAGGTGCTGTAGGTAACATTCAACAGCTGTTGTATAATTTGTTAGAAATGGCCTAATCTTCTGTCGGCTATTAGTAAGTGAAATGCACTGTGAAAATATCTGTTTCGAGTTGACTGCGCCTGCCACTGTGTCAGACATTTAGATGTCAGACAGCTCCCAGCTTATTCTGAATCAATGAGGGCATCTCTTCCCTGATTAATTCAGGGGGTCTGTCTTACCTGCCAATCACAGTTTATTGATTGCAACAATTCTGAATGACGGAGAAACGTAGAAGGGGGGCGGGGGGCAGCAAAGGGGGAAATTACCTTTCTTTGGTTGCTCAGTTTCAACACCTTGGTCTCCTGCTCTTTTCTGCTCTCGCTCTCTTTCTCTTTCTACAACTCGTAAATCTTACCTACAGCCCCTTTTATTAGTGGAATAAATGTTTCCTCCAAATGAGTTCATAGATGTGCTAATGTGGAAGAATAAAAATGTAGACGTCTAGACATTTTCATGGTCACGACACGAGTCTCTATGAAGTGCACAATTGAGCGACACTTGAGTTTCAATTTCCCCTCAGGAGCCTGCATTGCGTAACTTGACGTTTTCTTCCAGTGACTCCAAATACCATGCCATCTGGCATTTCAAAAAGATCGCTCATTGTGTTGTTTATAAATGGAACATTTATTTTATATTTGACACAAAATCAACAGCAGCTGCTGAAATAGTTGTTCTATTGTGGTATTCCACTAAAATATTCAGCAGGAAGAAGTCGGGTGTATATCACTTTAACCTGCTATGTTGTACAGATTGGAGCGTTGATACCTAAACCATCTAATATATACAGGAGGCTATATTGGCTGGATACACTGTTTTTCTTTTAAGATGCCAGTCATCAATTTTATGTATTTCAATCGCATTGAATCACTATCATGGTTCCTCTTCTGCATGCCAAGTTGCTGTTCTCTCCAGAATATAAATTAAAAGATGAAACCAAAGAAAAGGGCCGTCCTTTGACGCAGCCAATTATTCTTTTAGGCCTTAAACCCAATCACCCTTAGCCAAACAGGAAATGTTGCAATGAAAGTCAGAAGGGCAAAGCAAGCCTTAACAAGGCTGTTGGAGTAAAACTTTGACTAATCCCAATCTCTGCTACGTCATTTAGTTTGTGTCTGTGTCCGTGTCGCTGACATGTTTTCCGAACATAGTCCATGGATAGACAGAGCGAGAGTGGTTGTCCCAGAGTAGACGCAACGCTCTCTTCTCAGCTTATCAACATGTGATTCATCTCCTTTCAGCCTTGTTTTCCTCCTGCGCGGCCTTTCAGAACAAGTCACATTAGATCACTGCTTGAATTATTCATCTGTTACTCCTCTGAGCTGACCACTGCATATCAATTCTGCGGCTGATCAACTTAAAAGTTTGGCGCAACCGTTCACAATTGAGTTAGCTTGATGGGTGTTTTGGTCTTCTGTTTGGGTTTCTGCATTACGTCACCCCTATTTCACAACCTAACAGTGTTCTGAAAGCCTCGCTGGCTAAATCTGTGTTGAACTTTGAGAGGTTGAACTTGCACTACAACCATCCATACAGCAATCCATACAGCAGACAGATTTTAATTTGAATATTAAAGTCGGACACTTGGTCAATAATGTCTGGTTTCCAAAGAGCGGTCATTAGCAGTGCAGCCATTTGCTGATCATTTTAAATACTTGGTTGTGTGCCATGCATTCTGTGTACCAGTAAACAATAAGGTGTCACTGCAATTGTGCTGTAAGGGTCTCTCTCTCTCTCTCTCTCTCTCTCTCTCTCTCTCTCTCTCTCTCTCTCTCTCTCTCTCTCTCTCTCTCTCTCTCTCTCTCTCTCTCTCTCTCTCTCTCTCTCTCTCTCTCTCTCTCTCTCTCTCTCTCTCTCTCTCTCTCTCTAAATAAATAAATAAATAAATAAATAAATAAATAAATAAATAAACTGCATCCTCTAGGGGGGAGAACAAGGTAGACCACGTTGTTCTGTTGAAGTAGCTTAAAAGCCTGATTCTGCCTTAATTCTTTTACTGTCTAACTTAAACATCTCATAGCAGTGCTTAAGACAGCAGTTTTGGATTTGACTAAATTCAGTGAACTGTGCATGATATTGATTCGACTCATATGGAAGATGTATTGAGAAGATTTAGCAGATCAATGTGACACTATATCAATTGGTCGCCGCCGGGCATTCAAAGCATAATTTGAATCAAAGATTAATCAATGTTTTGTATTACTTTATCTTCTCAGGGCAAAATTATTCCGGGGCAAGAAAGTGCTTGGAGACTATGACATCAGAGTGGAGCAGGTGCGTTTCACCCGGCAGACAATATTACCTTTCATATGCTTTGTTTTGATAAGTCTTTATATTTGATACATAATAGTAACTGTTGTAATATAACAACAACAACCTTTTTGATGTTAGGCTGAATTCAATGAGATCAACATCTTGGCTCACGCCAATGGAACCTGCAATGTTGACATGCAGGTGTACAGGAATGGCACCAAGGTGGTCAGGTGAGACCCCCACACACACACACACACACACACACACACACACACACACACACACACACACACACACACACACACACACACACACACACACACACACACACACACACACACACACACACACACACGCACACCCCGTTTACCTAAATCATGGCCCTTTAGATCTTCCTTATCGTTGCTCGACTCCCATGCTCCCAACTGTCTTTCCCCAGGTCCTTCAGGCCCGACTTTGTCCTCATCCGCCAGCACGCCTTCAGCATGACCCAGAACGAGGACTTCCGCAACCTGGTGATCGGCCTGCAGTACGGCGGCGTCCCGTCCATCAACTCGCTGGATTCCATCTACAATCTGTGCGACAAGCCCTGGGCGGTACGTCTCCACAGCTGAGCTAGCCTGTAGGGAGCCCTCAGCCTGGTAAACAGTAGCCACGGGGAGCCAGAGTCAAGGGCGGATAAACAAACGTCATTTCTCAGTGTCTGTAGCTTCATAACGTGTCAATGCTTAAACGGACACGACTTCGAGGGGGGTTTGTGGGCTTGGATGTGAGGCAGATGTCTGGTTCTTTGTTGAAAGAATAGCGTGAGCATCTCTAGTTTAAAATGCTTCATTGTTGTGTGTTTATTGTTCGTATGTCTGTGTGCACGCACGTCTGTGTGTGTCGTTGGTTCTCTGTATGTGCGTGTGTTTGTGTGTGTGTGTCTAGTTTGCCCAGCTGATCACCACCTACAGGAGGCTTGGTGCTGAAAAGTTTCCTCTGATCGAGCAGACCTTTTACCCCAACTACAAAGAGATGGTGAGAGCTTCAATGGCCTTCTTTGATCACCAACAGTCTCATTCCCAATATTTTCTGTCACTTTGCTTCAATCTTAATATCAAAAATATCGATATTTCTTTCAACCATTTAACCATTGCAAAACGCAATGTCAACAAAATATTTAACGTTTATGATTTGTCTTCCTCTGCAGGTAACCATGCCAGCGTTCCCTGTGGTGGTGAAGATTGGACACGCCCACTCGGGCATTGGAAAGGTCTGTATCTGATTTCATTACAAGATGCACGCTAATCACGTATATCTTCTCAACGTCGTTTTACTTTTCCTATTGTGATTGCCTAATCTTAAATTCAGGATAGTGTGGTGGCTAGGGTGTATGACTCATAAGCCAAACATACTGGGTCGATCCCCGAATGTCTGCAAGCACACCTGTAGAAATCCATGATCAAGATACCTCCATGCTCCCTAAAGTCCCAATAAATGGAAAAATAACCCTCTTACGTCCAATTGGGGGCACCTATAGTTTAACCACTTCCACCTCACAAAAGAAATCCGTCTTCTGTTCGATGGGGACCTTAAGTACATGTATCTAATGGACTGGATCTAGGACTGATAGTCGCTTCCAACGGCTCAACAGTAAATATGAATGTGTAGGTGAAGGTGGAGAACCACAGTAAGTTCCAGGACATAGCCAGCGTCGTGGCTCTGACCCAGACCTACACCACCACCGAGCCCCTTGTGGACGCCAAGTACGACATCAGGATCCAGAAGATCGGCAGCGACTACAAGGCTTACATGTGAGTAGCCTTCTGCTTTTGATGGAGAAAATAATTGGTATAAATAACGAAATTTTAATACATATTATTTATGAATTGTAAATAATAATATATAAATATATATATATATATATATATATATATATATATATATATATATATATATATATATATAATTATTATTTACAATTCATAAATAATATGTATTAAAATTATATATATATAGATGGATATATCCATTTCAGCGTTAGCCATCATATCTCTGGTTTCTCACCCAACGCAGGAGAACTTCTATATCTGGTAACTGGAAGAGCAATACAGGCTCCGCCATGCTGGAGCAGGTGGCCATGACTGACAGGTAAGGCATGAAGCGGTACGCTCTCCCGTCTGCCAGCAGAACAATACAGACCGTGGGCCCTCAGCGGAAGACTGATGTATAATCCATGACGGGGGTCCCGTTATAGTGGAGATATCCTCAGACGGGAGTGGAAAGCATCCTAGGCGAAGCCTTACCACCGGCCCCCCCGGAGTGCTTCATTCCGTGTGCACCGCAGTTACAAACAGTGATTAGACATATGTTTCTCTCGTCTGTTGATGTGGTTTTTATTGCCTTCATTAGTCTGAAATAACAAATATTATACTGCTGGCCTTCGGGCAATGATAAATATTCTTTGATTAGTCGCTCAATGATTCTACTGAGATTAACTATTGAAAAGCGGAGGTGTCACGTTATGGGAGAATAATGCTCAACCTTGGAACGTTATTGGCCATTTGGGGACAAGTATTTATCAAAGCTGTGGTGTAATATTTCTAAAAGAGCAGCGAGAGCAACATTACAACACCACAACATGCCGCTGCAGTGTGCTCATTAACACTGTCGGCGATCCGCCCGCCCGGTATTTTGATCAGTCGGGGTGTGAAGTCGATCTTTTATCAGCATGCAAAACAAGTAGCAACGCAACTCCGTTTGCCTCTCGCTTGAATGGGGGTTGCATTTTAATTGGTCTGCTTTTAAGCGTTGTGTTGGTTACATGCTCTGTGTTTGTTTGTGCGATATCTTTGTCATTAGGTACAAGCAGTGGGTGGACACCTGCTCAGAGGTCTTCGGGGGTCTGGAGATTTGTGCCGTCAAAGCCATCCACGGCAAGGATGGAAAGGACTACATCACAGAGGTAACCTGCTGTTGAGAACGTATTTCGTTTATATATAAATAAATCTCCAGATGATCTCTCACGATAAGCAGCAGGAGATGCAACTGGCTGCAGCCTGTTGCACTTGCACTTGCTCTTGCTCATTGCACATACAGTTTCATGTAGGCCTATGTCTACATGCACACAATTGTATAATTGTGTGCATGCTGTCAGTTAAACGCGTTATTAACGGCGTTAACGCAAACCAATTTTAACGACGTTAATTTTTTAATCACGCGATTAACGCAATTATTATATTTAAAAAAAAAAAAAAAAAATTCTTTGGCTCAAAACAAAGAAGCAGTAGCCTGACTGCTATGTTCAAATGACATTTGTTCAAAGCAGTCGTTTAATTGCACTGTAGGCTCTTTTTTTGTATCGTCCTGTTTTGATCAGTATATGCCGATGTTGTTATCAATAAAAAATCATTTGCACAAGGCAAGCCGATGCACTTCACCATGTTGATAAGAGAATTAAAATGAGAAGAATTATGGGACAAAAAATAATTTTAATAGATAAATAAAATTTAATAGATTATGAACACCTGTCATTCTGATGAAATGCAGTCAGATTGCAAAACACTTGTAACCCACACCCTATTCCCCTCACCTTCCCCCCGGGCGTGCTTCAGGTTGTGGGCTCCTCCATGCCCCTGGTAGGGGAGCACCAGGCGGAGGATCGGCAGCTCATTGCCGAAATGGTGCTGGCCAAGATGGAGCTGGAAGCACAGAATGCAGCTAACGCCTCCCAGAGACCAACCACCACACAGCCATCACAGGTAACACACACACACACACACACACACACACACACACACACACACACACACACACACACACACACACACACACACACACACACACACACACACACACACACACACACACACACACACACACACACACATATACATATACATACAGCGCCAACTACATATACCATGCATTTGCTGCGTGATGCTTCAGAAAAATGAATACTATCGTTTTCTTGGCTGCTTGTCAGATTAAGCAAGACTCTATCCATGAAACTATAAAAATAATTGTGAGTTGAAGCCATTATACCAATAGAGGATTATCTAAATGTCCAAATGTTCTCCTCAAGCGGCACTTCACCCACTGTAGCGATGAATAGTACTCTAGTGAAGCAGCCCAAATTGGCTGCAGGAGGAGAATTAATCACTAGGACAGCACCAGGAAGCGCTTTGGAGACTGGCTCAACGACACCATTAGGCATGCGGCCACAAAGCAAGTCTGAAGGTTGGGCCACGGTCGCCCACCGCTAGAACTCGGAGCCATGGAGCAGCTTCACGCCATCGCACCGTGCCACATGTCGTTAGGAACTAATGTCACGCCTTAGGTCGTATGTACTTACAAGGGGGAGAGACGCGACCAGTGGATGAACCAGGCTTTATGTTGTGTTTGGTGTGCAGGGCGGCGGGCAGAAGGGCGAGCTGGTGGCCGACCCCACGAAGAACGGAGCGGCGCCGCCCCCTCAGGGCTGCCTGCAGTACATCCTGGACTGTAACGGCGTGGCGGTGGGGCCCAAGCCCGTCCAGGCCAACTGACCTGTTGAAGAAGGAGCAGCATCAGTGGGGTAGAGCCCAGAGATCTAGATAACCAGTGGCGTACATTATGGGAACACGAGATGCATAGGCATGTAAAGGGGGGGGGCTTTGGGAGCTAGAGCTTGTTATTCACGGACCAGCGCTGGGTTGGCCTGGATTTGGCGGTGTTTTCCTTGTTTTGGTTTTCTTCCTCTATGCAGTGTCCAAATGTACTGTCTTCTTGTTGATTCGCGTGGATTCGTGTGCTTGTAACGGTCGCTCGCTCTGTTGCCCTGTTAGCTGTAGTCTTTCCCTTGAAGCTGTCGTTGATGATGTAATAAGCAGATTGTGCCTACACTCCCCAAGTCCAGTGCTGCCCCGTGCCACCGGTTTGACACAGATATGGCCCCCACACACACACACACACACACACACACACACACACACACACAAACACACACTCTAAACACAGCCCCAACACCTACTCCCTTTTCTTTTTTTAACTCCCAAGCTTATTCTTTTGCCCACACACGACACATCCCAGCCCCTGCCGTTTCGCTGTGTACCTTTTCGATATTGTTCAAACTGTGGTTTGTCGTGCAGTTGGACGTGTGTATAACTTGGTATCTACATGTGGGTGTGTGTGCGTGTGTGCGTGTGTGTGTGGGTGTGTATGTATGTGTGTGAATATTATTTATTTTTCATACATGTACTAAATGGACTTTGTGTTGGTTTTGCATGATTGATTCAAACGCAGGTGAAAGTCTTTGAAATATCTATATAACAACCGCATTGTTGACCGCCAGTAACACAGCAACTATCTACAATCTATGGACCTTGTGATTCAAGTGAGTGAATGTGTCATCAAATAATATTTTTATTAGTTCTACTATGTAATACATTTACATGAAATGTACATTTCATCATCATGAACGTTAGACAGCTAGTGCATAGAACACCTTTCTCTAAAGATTTAAGTTTGATAAATTCACTTACTTTAACTCTGACTATAAATTACATGGCAAGAATATAATTCAGGAATACTCCTAGTAGGCCTCCGGAAATTCGAAAAATGCATTAATTAAATCTTTTGTATTTTTTTTAACCAAAGAACAAATTTATCAAAAAATAATACTTTATTCACTCTCTTTGCACTCAGAAGCCAACTGTTTAAATATCTAAGAGAGAACTTATTGGGAGGTCAGTTGGGCAGGGAGACCTTCAGACACAAATGTGTGGCAAAGGAATGCTGTTTTCTACTGTAGTATTATGGTTGAATGGAAGAAGAGGTTTAAGGTGAAAACTGGTCATTAAGTGCTGAAAGACCCCCCCCTAGGGCCTTTTCTGGACGTTGTTGCCATGACAACAGTGCAATCTTTCGTGGTTCTCTCTGCTGAGATTTTGCATGGAATTAAGCTTCTGTTACTGCCATCGAAAGATTCAAAGTTTTTGCCTTATTATAATTCACTGTTCATGACTAAATGAAGAGTGCAATATTAATATATATATGTATTTTACTTAGTACACTATTTATTTTTAAAATCAGATCTTCCTCCATTATTTATTCATGAAGCTATATTAACGAATATGTCATCGACATAAACCAAAACCCTTGTTTTCAGGTTGTTGTGGACACTGAAGCTATTTTACATGGTCAATGGTCACACAGCCAAGTACGCTGACTGATAAACTGTCATTCTTCGACAATAATTTCATTATTTTTCAAGATGTATTAACTGCCATTGTATCTGTGAGAATACCCTTGTAAAAGCCATGCCTGAGGCTTTATAGATGTGTTGTTTTTGTTTTTTTAAGGAAATACGCCATTACTATTTTAAAGGCAGGAAGGCTTTAGACTGTGAGCTTCAGATCATAGGATTTATAAGAAATGGTGATGTGGTTATTTTATGTGAATATTCGTGGGCATGTTTATTTGGCCTCTGTGTCCAGGTGGAGCTTGTATATGTTCATATGTACAAGATTGCAACTGTTTGGTCATTTGGATGGTAGCTTACTAAATTACTGTACTTTTCAATCTGGTGATGGACTGTTTTAAAACCATAGAACAATTCAATAAATCATGGGAAAGATCCATTATGGATCTTGATGTGGAATAAACTAATTTGATCCTTTGTGTTGTGGTAGTCTCGTGCTCGGAGAGTGGTAAATGTTCAACAACGTGGTTTATTCTAACAGAGACACAAGGTAAACGGGCTTGCGTTCTGAAGGTGGTTCATGAAGCATCTGGCGAACACAGGTAAAACAAAAAGTTATATTGGGAGGGGGCGGAACAGTAAATAGGCCACGCCTACATGTTCCCAGGTAAATCTTTGGACTGTCTTGGCTTAAACGGAAATGGCAAACTGGCCATGTTTGTAGTCTTTAACTTATCATTAAAACCTTTTATGGTGTTGTCCATTATGTGGTAAAGAAACCGTTCATAACTGTGGTTAGTTTGAAACATGTCATCAGAAATAGCATAGACTAAAATAATTTACATCAATCTTTCCCTTATGTCATCGGCAATAAAGCTTCTTTTGCAATATAAACTGTGTCATTAAGTTTACTGTGTTATGTCAAATGCTCTTTCCATTTTTTTGTTTAATTTAGCATTCAACAATCAATACAGATGTTGTTTCGATAATTATGTTTTAAACGGAGAGCAGGGAGATAAACAGAAAGAAAAGCTTGAATTAAACTATTATCTCGATGGGGAGCCGAGCTGTTGGATAAGGTAACTAGCGCCCCTTTGTGGAATAGCCTACTGTGTTGTGTTTTTCAGCTATTGTGTTTTTCTTGTTTTCAAAGATCGCTATTTACAATTGAATTGATTAGATTTACCATGCCGATGTTGCCGTTGAGCATCGTTAAAAGATTAGTTAATATGGTAATTGTATTGAGCTGAACACGACTATTGTGTATTTATAGACAGACAGACAATACACAATGTTTGTGAGACCATGCAGGTGGCCCGGCTGTTGCAAGTTTTGCTCTGGCCAAATCTCACCACACACACACACACACACACACACACACACACACACACACACACACACACACACACACACACACACACACACACACACACACACACACACACACACACACACACGAAAATATAGGGCATGTTTCTGTATTATAATATCTTGATCGTAAAAATCTAAAATGCCATTTGGGTTGGTTTAAGACCATTTGTTTATAAAGCATCCTCACATTTACACTACATACAAAACTTCAACATAATTTATGCATGAAATAGGCATGAAGAGTGATTCTAAGATGACCCTCTAGTGATTAAGTGGGATTGATCACACTTCTGTATGGGAAGTTGAACTGCTGTTTAATGTTGATTGTTTTTTCTAATCTCTGCAGCGTGTTATGAAACAGAAACAGAACCGACAAACAATATTTATAATAAATATTTATGCCAACGGCCTTCTTCCGGTCATGAAGCGACGGTGGGAAATTAAAACACATTAATCCTGAAAGTAGCATAATATTTTCCAAGATCCCATCTGCAGTTTAGTTTGCAGGCCAAGCTCAACAGGATATGCTCTGTGCTGTGCTAAAGGTCATAATTGACACAAGCAAAACATATCTATATATACAAATATTAATAAAACATGCCTACTGAAATTTTAAAACATTCAGCTTATCCACCACGTCGAACTTGACTTTTTTTTTTTTAAACCTTGGCGTTTTCCGGTAGGCTTGCCAACAGCAACACCAGAGGTGGGAATTCCAGAGAATACCCTGTGGTGGCGTGTCTGAGCCGGGCTCCCCAGTCAGTTAACACCGTGCTGCTACTGCTACAACATACATCTCACCCAGACACGGCTCCTCCATGTGGGAGAATACTCACCAACAGCCAGAGAACAACACAGGCAGCAGCAGCAGCAGCAGCAGCAGCAGCACCATCGAGTGGCTTATTCGACGTTATGTTTACTAGTCTGTCACAATATGGGAATCTCGCTCTCACACACTCAAAATAAACGGCATACAATTCAATTTAGCGAAGAAATTTAACTTAATTTTTATTAAAACAGCATTGAATAAACTTTGACAAGTTTAAAATAAAAAGTTTAATCTCCTACCAAAATGAAAAAGTTGATTATCCTCTCAAATATCTTGTTTTTTAAATATTTAAGACAACAGCCAAAATCTCCAGCTCATGATGATACTCAAAATGAGGTTGCTTAAAAAAAGCGTACGGCATCTATAACAGAGCCACAGGCAAAACTATGCTCAGACATCGCTTTAGCTAAAATGTGCAAATCAAAGTTTTCCTCAAGTTATGTACGCTTGCTTTAAATTGGCGTATATTCTTCCACAATCCCCATTTCAAACCCAAATATGAAAAAAAAAAAAAAAAAAAAAAAAATACAGGTAAGGGCATTTAAAAAGGGCATTTAGCGCAAATATAATTTCCCAAATCAATATCAGATTGATTAAGACACTGAATAAAAAACAGAAAAAAATACACCAAATCCCAATTGTGCAAAAAAAAATAAAAAATACATCCAACCGCTTATTTTTGTGAGCCCCACGTGAGGCGACACTGTGCGCGGTTGAGGTTCAGGCTTTAAAGGCAAGTAGGCATTCAAAAACGTCCTCTTAATCGGAAAACTGGGCCAGCAGACGCAAGCACAGCCCCCTCCCCCCCCCCCCCCACCTAAAACCACAAACAGCCCAGAGTCAGAGAGAAAACACCCGTTCCTCTCTTTTCCTTCAATGTCAAAATAGTTTCTTTCTCTAGGTAGGTTCTGCGCACACATTCTTTTTACACATTTACACTTTTCCTTCTACTGTCCCCCACCGCGGGTAAGCAAGCCTCTGGACACATAGTGATGACTTCAATTCTACCACATTTATAAGCCACACACACACACACACACACACACACACACACACACACACACACACACACACACACACACACACACACACACACACACACACACACACACACACACACACACACACACACACACACACACACACGTAACTTGTATCCTGTTGGTTTCTTTGCAGCATTATGTGGAAGAGTTGGGACGTTTTGGGACCGCTTCAGGTTTCTATATGCTACAACTCGTTGGACATGTATGAGAAAGACGAAGGGGGCATATGCAGCGGTGACAGGCGCGTCTGGAAGACCGGCAGGCGGGTGGAGGTGAGGGTGCAGACGTCGATGTCCTCGGCGTGGGACGCCCGGTGCAGAGAGGGCTCTGAGGTACTGCGGTTGATCTTAGGCAGAGCATGCTGCAGCAGTTCGATCGAGGACAAGATCTGGAGTCACAGAGCATAAACAAAGATGTACAAATCCAGAGCAGACCAGTGCAACACGTGCTCGGGTGTGGTGCGTCGTACTGCGTACCTGAGGGAACAGAGGGCGTTCCTCCTTAAGCTTCTTGATGGTGTCTGCCACCAGTCTCTTCATGGCTTTGGGACAGCTCTTGTAGAGCTTACTAAGGTCAGGGGACAGGTAGCCTCGGCCGACCATGAAGATGATCTGGGAGGGGGACAGACTGTGGTTACAGAACACACCAGGGCCTGTATGCGCGTGTTCAAGTGGAAAACGTTTGACAGAGTATTTGCTTATGTGTACTGGGCAATCATTTGGTGGATAAAGACGTGAACATTTATATTTTTTTAATTTAATGAGCCAAAAGTGCCATAGGACCGAATAAAAACGTTTCAGCAAACTTTATTTCAGCCTTTATTGTCAATGGCCTATTTAAGCCGAATAACTGATTTGAGCCAAAACGGATTCCACAGTACACTCGTTAAACTAAACGTGTCCTTAGGGGGAGTGATCCAGTTTGGTCGAGGAGTGGACGTATAACTACATAAAAAAGCACCCACCCACACACACACATACGGTTTGGTTACGGAGTCTAAATATAGGCAGGTGGCTCCAGGGTGACCGCTGCCATTGGCTGATGGGCCCAGAGCCAGCACTACAACCCCCTGTTTTAACAGCAACCCGGAGCCTGTGACCCCCCCCCCCCCCCCCCCCGACCCCCCCACTGCTCTCCATTGGGGCCTGACAGCCTGGCTCCACATGGGGAGCGGGGGCTGGGAACGCAACCCTGACACGTGTCCAAGAAGTGGGTCACCCTTCCAGTTCTGCTGTATGCTAAACAAACAAAAAAAGCCACGCCTTTTCGTCTGATGACATACCGTGCGGTTCTTAAGCAAAAAGTGAGATAGAAGACGCAAGGACGAAAAGCTGAATCTTACCAACGAGCAGGTCCCTGTACCTGGTCTTTTTTGGTTTAAAAGACAACAGCAACTGCCCCCGGTGGTTGCATATGGACGCCCCCCTCCGCCCCAGAAGGACCATGCTTCTGCCCTCACCTGGTCTCGGTCTATCAGAGCGTACGGCAGTTCTCCCGTCATGAGCTCGTACAGAACCACACCGTAGGAGTACACGTCTGACTGGAAGCTGTACGGGTTGTTGTCCTGCATCCGGATCACCTCGGGGGCCTGGGGGAGGGGGGAAGGAAGATGACCCTCCTTCAATATCATTAGGATTTCAAATTGTACCGTACTGGTTATTATTTAGTCATTTGTTCGAGGGTTCTATCCCAAGAGATGAGTAGTAAAGCTCTGCTGAGTGAGGAAGCTCGCTCAGCAGATATAAGGCTATTATAGAGGCTAGATCTGTGTCTGTCTTCAGACAGTGAGGCTGCTGCACATAAAACTGGAGGGCGGGGTGGGAAATAGATTTTTAACAGGTGGGTGGGTTCGTTGCGTCTAGGGCAGGGGTCCCCAACCTTTTCAGCATCAAGGACCGGTATGATTCTCCGAAAAGTTTCACGGACCGGATAAATGCAAACCGGATAAATGCAAACATGTTATATGCAATCTAACAACTGCATATAGACTTATGGCATGTAAAAGAGTGACAGTATTGCGAAGTGAATAAAAAAATAAAATAAAAATAAATAAATAAATGAATAAATAAATAAATAAATAAATAATCTTTCTCTGCGGACCGGTACCAAATGACCCACGGACTGGTACCGGTCCGCGGACCGGGGGTTGGGGACCGCTGGTCTATAGCGTCGTCAACGAACAGCAAGCTCCTGAGCCTCGACATTTGAATCATCAAAAGAACAAAGCATGCCAACCATCACAACGCTAGGAGTTACAGTTGACTATAGACGCAAGTCTAGGCATGCGTCATCCCTCTACAACATACAGACGTATACCGGTTGTAGGCACAAAAACCTTTGAGGGCAATATATGAAAAATACATGCATCGAATAATAAAAATGAGAAATTGGCATAGATCGTGGTACTGAATTTAATCAACTATTGGGGACCCAATTCTGACCTAACTATTTCATTTAGTGGGAATTTAAGAGTGTGTAGCGTTACCATCCACAGTATGGACCCCGATGGCTGCTCCACCTGGTGGGACCCGCTCCACCGGGCCTTCACCGTGGCCAGGCCGAAGTCCCCGATCTTCACCGTCAGACCTTCATGCAGGAAGATGTCTGGGAGGGAAGGTGTCAGGGAACCACAACCAAAGCAAGAAAACAGCAAGAGAACAAGATTCTACTAGGGCTGCACTCTCAATCTACCAAGCCAATTCAAGAGTCAACTTTTCAATACGATGTTTGGACAATTTGTGAAGAAAATGTATATGAATATATCTTGCTTTATAAAAAAAGCCAACAATGGTTGGCTTTTGATAGACTGGGAGTAAACTCAGCACTCTCTGAATACTGAAGCTTACGAATTTTAGGGTGCAGCCCCAAAATCGACTACATTTCTACGATATAAATAGCAATCATTTGATTTCCATCCACATCTATTGCACAGCAATAGGAAGGATACTGTTGGACTTCATGTCGCGGTGAATGATGTTCTTTGCATGCAGATAGCTAAGAGCAAAGGAAGGGGGGGGGTGAACAGAACATACATTATTAAAGACACATCAGCACATGTTTATCAGTGCAACATGGATGGCTGCTGTGCCGAGGGCCTCACTCCATGCCCTGTGCAGTCTGCCGGGCGATGTCTATGAGCTGGAACATCTTGTAGTTGGTCTCCTGGACGTGCAGGTGCTTGTACAGGCTGCTGCCCTCGCACCACTGCGTGACGATGGCCAGGTTGTCCTTCGTCATGTAGCCCATGAACAACAGGATGTTGACATGACGCGTCTTCCTGCAAACAGAGGGGGGTAGAGGCCGTCAAAAACAATGAGCTTTATGGTTGGAAATGAAAAGAGGATGCGTTCGAAGCGGGAAGATAAAAAGGAATGGGGGGCATGATTGCGTCTATCAGAGCAGTTCGACAACCCCACGAGAAAGCTGGTCGTAACCTGGTTACCGCTGTAGCCCGGTTTCCAAACCTCCATCTAAACACTGAAGCCCAGTTCGGTAACCCAGTGTATTCCTTACCTAAGGACGGCCACCTCATTTCTGAAGGCCTGAAACTGCTCCGGTGTTGGATCCGTCACCTTCAGGATCTTCACTGCTACGTCACCTGATGGCAGTGGAATGAACACAGGTTTAAGGAGTGTCACATAAAGTCAAGACCGTAGCCCAAGATTGATGGAGAGCTTTCACAACGGAATGCATAAATCACTTCTCCCCAGGCGTCTGTGGAGCTCTACATTTCCTGAGAACCTGGAGTGAGGGGGGTGTCTATAAAGGTAGGCCCATGAAGCCCTTTGAGAGCCTCACGCTGCTTAAGGACTCTATAAAATAGACCAGAAACATTTCCCACATAAAGATGAGTCGCACCGTGCCATTTCCCTTTGTATACCGTCCCAAAGGAGCCGGAGCCAATGCGGGACTGCAGGAAGACCTCGGAGGCCTCGATCTCCCAGTAGTAGCTCGAGTCCCGCTTGTCCCTCGGCCTCTGCAGAAAAACAGCACGCACAAGACAGACCATCCCACTGAAGTTAGATGGACAAACATCATGTACCGCCAACAAATGAAAGTCAAATCAAAGAGTGCAATATAAGGGGACTCAAACACAGAGTCCTGCCAGATTCATACATCATCATCAGACGTAATATTCTAGGGATCTAATGGACAACGTCGGTCGGGTTGATCAACCTTCTCCCCTGGCATTCAGTGCGAGTGCTCGAGTCACCAACGTAAACAATGGCAATAGGGCACTAATGGCTTTTTAAAATCAATGTGTGTCGGTCAGTACAGAGTTTGTGTACAATTATACACAATAACGTCTTCATCACAAAGACCAAAGTGCTCAACTGTTTACATTCGTGGCAGGCCCGGTCACACACACACAAGTGATTTAGACAAATAAAGATTTGTAACGGTTGTTTCAGTGAAGCCAGGAGAGATGATCGAGACGCAGCGCTGCTCATGATCAAACATGATATTCCAGGGACTCACGATGATGTTCTTCTCCTGAGTGTTGAAGGACGTGGCCCGCTCCCGCTGGGCCGGGGTCAGGGTTCTATGCTGGGCCGGAGCCCAACCAGTGGGGCTCTGACTGGGAGAGCTCTCGGCTGTGGACCACAGGTTTAAATATTTAGCATGACTGCACACTGCCGATAAGTGTCTGGTGGATTAATGCTTCTGAAAAGGCGGCTGCCAGGAAGTGACTTAGTGTTGATTACAGAGTGGTGCAATGGCCGGCCAAACACTTACCAGAATCATGATCCCGCATGGCATCCTACAGAAGGAAACAAAAAACGAAGAAGAGAAGAGACTTAGTTTCCATAAAAAGTCCATAAATCTTTTAAATCTAGTGAGACTCAAGACTCCATTGTGTCTAATGTCACCAATAGCCGTTATAAATACAGATACACGTTTGTGTTTTTTTACATGGCATGCCATTCAGACTGCACACGGACAAGCCACTTCCTAACCTTGTCTGGGCTCTCAGATGCCGCCTCAACAAAAGAGTGGGAGAATTTCACAATACCTACTCTCCTCTTCAGCCAGAATCTATGGCACCAGGAGCTGGGGGAGGCAATCAGGCAGTCTAGCTACTCCACATGAGGGGAGCCACACACAAGGGGACGGTTAAAAAAAGACAGGGAGGAAAAGGAAGAGATAAAGAAGAAAAATATTTTTTTAAAAAAAGAAGACGGGGAGGAGCAGCAATAGACAATAGCAAAATGGAGGCTTTTATGAGAGGGAGAGGGGGATTAACGAAATTCATGCGGGAAGTTAAAGTTCTGGAGAAACTTTGGAAATAATGCTAGTGGGACACATAAACATCCAGAAGATAGAGTAGAAGAAACTAAAATGCTTGTAAGGAGCTTTTGAAAGTGGGTAGAGGTTTGAAAGCACGGGAACAAGAGATAATATGAAGGACAGTATTCAGGTGGAGTTGCTTTGCAGAAACGACAGCAGACAAACGGGTTAGGAGAGGTGGGATGACGAGTTTGCCACAGGGTGGGATTCTGATCTCACACACGGGGGTGGGAGGGGGAGGATGTTCTGAGCCTGGGAAGCATGGACCTGAAGGAGGCCCCATCCACACGAAGCCGATTTCATGGCAAAACCGCAAAGGTCTTGTACGGTTCGGCCTTCCGTCCACACGAAGCCGGCGAATCCGCTGACCGAAACCGCAAACTTCTGAAACCACCCTCGGAGGTGGTTTCAAATCTATCCGGTTTCGTTTTGGTTTCGTGTGGACACCTGAAACCGACTGAAACCGCAAACCATGACGTCATCGCCCCACCCCTCGACCTCCTAGCCAATGGCTCTTAAGCCCGCGGAGTCTCAGAAATCACAACAAAAAAGATGATGGCGGACTACAAGCTTGTAATCGTTCTGCAGCATATCATGTCCCTTGTTGGGTTGCTAAGCCATTATTTATTGAGAATCTAGTTCGCCATCGTAGAAGAGCTGTTTGTTTGTGTTGTTAGTGGTTCGGGGGGCAGCCTTTATGCGCATGCTCGCCTCTTCTTCTTCTGGATTTGTGTACCAGAAGCAGCGCCCCTTATGGGCCTGGAATGTTTACTACAGCGTTTCTACAGATCTATCCGGCTTCGCTTGGCTTCGTCTTTACGGAGATACTTCGAAACCGGATAGATCGAAACCGTAACGGTTTCGCCCGTTTCGGCTTCGTGTGGACGGGGCCGGAGTCAGGTGGGGGTGGCCGTGTGTAGTTACCTCAATCATGCTGCTGTCGACGGGAAGGGTGGTGCTGACCATGTGGACGTTGGGGGTGGAGGTGGAGCGCTGCCTCTGGGACAGAGAGCCCACTGTGGGCGGGTACGGCGTGGTGTAGTTGAAGGCATGGGGCGTAGAGTAGCGATGCATAGCGCTGGCAGAAGAGAGGGGGGAAACTTTAGCAGAGATAAGGCTTACACAAGGTTGAGAAACATTTTTGTATTTGCACCACCACCCTGTTGTGTCATAGACAAGAGCATGGGAAACGGAGCAAATATTGCCACGAGCTCTCTGCCTCACTGCACTAGATTGTGTGGTTTCCTAATCAGTTTACTTTTGGGAGTAAAGTGGGATTTAAATGTAAATCGCACTCATCGTTCTTTGACAAGGAAAGTGCATTTTATGATGAATGGGGACCTGGTGTTTGTATGGTTCGATTAGACATGATATTTTATATCTCAATTGATAATTGAGATGTGAAATTATTAACAAACAAGAACTGGAGCATTTGATCGTTTTAGCAGACTTGTTGATACAATACTATTGCTTTAGATGTTTGCCAATAAACATGTAGGCCTAGAATTATGGTACAAAGCACCAACCAACTAAATCTGCATTAATTCTCCAAACAAACACATTTTTGGTCCAACTTTACTGATTCTTATTTATTAATATTGTAAGCTCTGCAGCACAATCAAACATGTTGCTGAATTTATGGACGAGGATAATAACCATTGTACCGGACCGTACTTTGTGTTCAATGTTCAGAATCCCTCAGGTGAACCACCGAATTCAATCATTGCGTACTCCTTTACGAGAGCATATCGTACACTTGGCCATAAACCACCATGTTTAGAAAGAGTATTGGAGATTGCAACCCTTGGCAACACCATGTTGATACTTTTAAGGGTACTAATTGGGCTGTCCAAGAACCGTAAGAAAGGAAAAACTCCTTGAAGTGTTTCTAAAACAACAGACTATTTACACACCTCCCTCTTTACATCACCTCTATTGACTGGTAAGACCCAATAAAGCCAAAAAAGGAATTGGAGAAAAAACACACACAACAACAAATTTAGACAGCATAAAAATACCTAAGTTGCCATGCACAGGGGCCAAAGTATCAGCCCCATTAAGTGGTTGAATTAATTTACTTACTGGATCACATGTTTAAGCTTCTGGTGTTCCTTGTACTTCCTGCTTACAACATAACCTTTGTATGCAACTAGTAGTTGAAGTAAAGTGTCTCCCCCATCCAAGAGATCTAACACAGAAGGTGATCATGGGAGCAAGGCTCTTGAAGTCTGCCTTACCTATTGGGAAAACGAGACAAGGACTCTCTCATTCGCCGAGACGTCAGTGGGGGTAAGGACGGACCACCACTTTCTCCTGGTGTTGGGAACAACCTGAAGACAAACACAACCTCAGTTACTCAAAAGCTATGAAAAATAATAGCATAACATTTAGTATCTTTGGTGGCCTGTTATAACCCTGTCCAATACTTTTTCTGATTTAATTGATTGGTATACCTGTCTGTCTACCTATCTATCCGGCTTCCTGCCCGCACCCTAATTGCTCGTGACTGGATCGTCGACAAGGCTATTGCTAAAGCTAGCGAGCTAATCATATGTTTTTCACAAAGCTTTTTGATGAGTTACTTTCAAACACTTGTTTAATCCGGCTGGTTTCTCCAAATTGCATACCCTAGCTTTAATTTGCAGATGGAAAGGAATAATTTCAGGACATATCACAGACAGAGGCTAGTTTCCACTCCTAAAGGTTGCTTGCAAAACACAGCCTTGAGTATTCCATTCTCAGTGCAAGAATGCAAAGCGGTACACGTAATCCGGAAGTGAATAAAGCAAAATACCAAGGTTATCAGACCATTACCGCCTATTTAAACCGTTTACTGGTGATAAAAGTAATTGGGATAGACATTAGAAACTAGGCACGCAGAATACTGTAAATGCTAATAATACTCATGGTCAAGTCCCAAATGCGTCTTTCACTCACTATTTTACAGATTAAGGTATACTCCAATAGGATGAAACCAAACCAAATGTATTGATAATGTGTGCATCTAATGACTAAACAGGTGCATTAACATCACACTTACAGGAGTTGTCTGATATTGCTCCAGTCCACACACATTGTAGGAACTTTGGTGCTACAATGCTCATGGAATTTGTAGCCACACGTTTGGCAACGGAAACCATTCAAAAGAAACTTCTGGCAAATGTCACAGAAGGCCAACTTGAGAAATGTTTTTCTAACCTAGAAATGGAAGAAAACATATTGTGAAAGATATCTTAAGCGTACCGTTATATGTACAATTATTAAGAGTTTATTGATGCGTTTGTTTTCAGGAGGCACTCACAAAATTGTGCGTGGTGAGAGGAACGTGATCCAAAACTTCCACCAGCAGCTCTTCCCCGATCAGCGATGTGGAGTCGGTATTCCAATCCATCCGGAATTTTTTACTTGAAAATGAGAAAAACAATTCATGGTCAACATGGGAAGGCCACCACTCTAATAAAAGCAAAATGCATTGTGCCTTTGCGGGCCTCACTTCCTCTGGCCCGGGTGCAGTCTGAAGACGGCACAGCACTCCGGCTGCAACCCGCGCACCTTCAGAGCCTTGATGAGGCAGCTGTGCAGGGTTAGACCTGGTCGCACGTTTACCTGAGAGAAACACAAACACACACTTAGTCAGCACCATGGTGACAAGCGCGGTATAGCGCACGGCGCCGTTTCAAATCACGTTGTGCGCAATCAAGACAGCCTTAATAATACCCTGGCCCGGGGTCTTTAGCGCGGCTAGCTAGGGCGCCAAGCCAAGGCCCGACCTCTCACCACGGTGCGCTGCTGGTTGGGGAGGTACACGCGGATTGTGCTGCTGGCCTTTGAGTCAGGCATCTTGCCGTCGTCTGAGGAGCGGCGCTGGTAGGGGAAGCCTTGGACCATGGTGGGGGAATGGCAGGGGCCCTCGAACACAGAGTCCTTCATTCCAAAGCCGTTGCTCAGGGTCTTCCACGCGCACTGAAGGTGCTCCATTAGCGAGAAGAGTGCTCTTAATAGTCTGAAACACACACACACACACACAAAATCACCTCCTCAGTATTAGTATAAAAAAAAAAGTCATTTTGGAACAATGTTGACGTTCTTGTTAGTTAAGTAATACATAAATGATAAGCATTTGTAATGTTTGTTTATATCTCTAGTCTGTGTTCTACTCCTGATCACAGAGGTCAGCCGGGATATATTTGCAGCAGGGTTTCAACAAACCCTTTGACACAGGCAACCAATGAAGATTTTTACATGACTCATCATAGTATCACTGGCTATGACTATTGCACACGGCAGTTCAACGTTAAATAGGATAGCTACTAGGGCAAACTCTGAATAAAGCACATCTTTATTTAAAATAAACAGTGAGAGGTGAACAGCCACTTATATTTTACAATTCAACAGTTGTCCCAAACATTACAAACTTAATATCAGCCCACTGTTGCCAACATAAATACAGTCTAAATAGGCTCCGGTGTGTTGTGCTGTCTCTCCGCCTGCCCATTTCGCATAGCTTTGCATTCTCAATATGCATTATGCACAACAATCCGTTCCCCTACTCAAGGGCTCATTTACTGCCATAAACTACCACATAAGTCCTGTAGCCTACTTATTCTATCTGCTCACATTAGCTCGCAGTCGATGGGGTTGTTCGTTTGCTGTTAACATCACAGAACAAAAAAAATGAAGAGAAGGCAAAAAATTGTATAGGCCAGCCAGTGATTTCGTTCCTTGTTGCTCTCGTCCTTGATATTCTTAACTACTCGGTTAACAAAAACGAGAGGGGCGTCCACGGCCCTTCAAGACCGCTGTAACAATCTTGTTTATGGTCTTCAAAGTCATAAATGTATGTGAGATCAATGTCAGCCAGTCAGCTAGGCATATTGTAAAATACTCGCACCTTTGACAATAGAACAAGCAGGTCCACGGATACTCACTTTTAGCAACGAGCATGGCGGAAAAACATGCATGAGAAGTACTTACGTAACAACTCATGTAATTATTTGACGATCAAAACGAGGCGGTTGTTAAAATGCACAATACGTGGAATGGTCTGTAGGCCCCTGCAGCGAACTTCACAATCATCCATTTCTACTCCGTTTAGCATCGATTTAAGGAAACGGGAGGACATTAATAATCAAATTCGACCAAGAGTAACTCGTTAGAAGTGGATGGCTTTTAACATTTGTGTGCGTTACAGAGACCCCGAAACCCGTATAAAAGCTGTAAATAGGCTGCGGGCCTGTGATCCTACTCACCAGAACGAGTTAGAAAGTTGCGCTCCGCCATAACTTCAGGAAAAAGTGGCGTCGATGACATCATCATATTCGCAGAGCTCTGAAGAGGGCAGATCGTCGACGGCGGATCAATGTTTCGACGTTAACCGCGTCAAACCGACCCGGGTCCGATCAACGCCTACCGACGCAAACTTTAAAGTTGATCACTACTATCCATTACATGCATATTAGTTAAATCCTCCATCCGCAAAATATTGTGTCCAATCCCGAGCGAGTCTCAAAAAATGACGTGTATCAACACCATCCGTTGTAACATTTTATTTCAATATCGTGAAACGTTGTTAAGGGATCAGCCCTCGACGTTCACTGAGAGTATAGTTATCCGATTCATAATTAAATACGAAATATTAAAAAGGGTGAAGGGTTTAAGTTAGGGGGTCCTGCGCCTGTCTGACGCCAGTGATTGAAACTGGACCTCGCAGTCATAACAGGACCGACAAGCAGCCATTCTCCACTGCGCATCGAGCACCCAGCTCTGGGGCCCACCCACTTCCACGGAGATCATGATTCTCGGTATAATGGCGAAATCGTCTGAACAGTTGGAAAAGTGATTTTAACTCCTGTGGTTTGTTGTCTTGATTTAACGATTAAAAAGGTGTAGGTGTAAGGGCAATGTGTATGGTTACTTTGCATACGCTGAGCGCTGGTACACCACGCCTTGATTCGTTTGTGACGTAGGGCGCATCAGCGTTGATTAAAAACTTTGATTATGAGTAATGCAGATCATACAATCATACATCTATACAGGTAGTAGTTATTATCTTCATGGGCTGTATTAGAAACGTGGATGAGGCAAAACGACTGAAATCCTTACATATAGGCAAAATGTACACAAAACAAAATATACATAAGACAATAATTCAGCACGTATGAACTATAGGCTATCCTTTTTTTATATGTATATATATATATATATATATATATATATAAAATGCTGACGAATAAACGTGTTTGGCATATAAAAAGTAATGTTACATTGTCTTTTCTTCAGACGTTCAACAGACGTTTCAAATGTATACACACATACACATTCAGTGACAGCCAATACATCATACAAAAATGATTGTCTGTAGTCAGCAGAAAACATATAAAGCTGCACTATTTCAACAAAGCATTTTTTCCAATAGCGTCTGTGAAACCTGCTACTTACCATGTGTTCACCATGTCTGTAGCATCCCAGGCTCGGTCCCCTGAGGTACCCTATCATCACAGATGGTTCATAGGGTCTGGCAGAAAAAAGAGCCTTAACAACATTGCAATACTTACAGTACAACCTCACCGATATAATGATCTGGGCATGACAAAATTGCAGGATAAACGTTAGCACAAACAATGGCCATGTCCAATACAGTATCTGGTCTCTCTTGTTAACATTGAGTCTCAGCTTGTCTATCTTAATGTGAAAATTCTTAAGTTTAAAATTAAGCCTTTAGCCTCATCTGGCATAATATTATCCAACGAATACTTGGTGTAAGGGGATGAGGGCAGGGCTTTGTCATTGTGGGGCCTTCTTAAGGTACTCCTTTAGGTTTGTCTATTGTTTAGAATGGTCAGGTTTCTACATTTCTGAACGACGGCAAATAAAGGCCTCAACGGTAATATGATAATAATATGTACGTTTAATTTCTTGCAGAAATACTTGACCTGTTTAAATAAGGTTGGATAACTATTTATTTAATTAACAAACCATACCACCTTAAGACTCAGACGATCGCATCTTTCCCAGTTATTGATCCAACCAAGCTCTCATGCAAGTTAGCTGAAATGCATATAGGCCTGATTTCCAATGGACTTTTGTGTCTCACACACAGAGACACTCGTCGCTGTGTGTGTGTGTGTGTGTGTGTGTGTGTGTGTGTGTGTGTGTGTGTGTGTGTGTGTGTGTGTGTGTGTGTGTGTGTGTGTGTGTGTGTGTGTGTGTGTGTGTGTGTGTTTCAATTTAGTTTAATGGTAATTGATTTCAGGATTAGTTTGGTGTTATTTATTTTGTTGTTTTAGTTACAATACATCAGAGGCATCAAACTACCATGACAACTATATGATATTGGGCTAGGCAATACACAAATGGGAAACTATATATGACTATGGAATTATAATATTAACGTCCGCTAAAAACTAGATGCAGGAAGGGACATTACTATTATAACTATATACATTTATCTAGGTTATTTTTCTATATTTCAATTATATTTTGTATTTATTAATTCTGTTTAAATAAATAAAGCAGGCCTGGCTGAACGAGGTCCGACATTAGCATCGAAACCTGGAGAAATCCTCCACAGTGATTGGTTATTGGTGGAGGCGGTGTCCAGAAACTCTGCAGCCTGATTTGCTGGACGCGCAGACCGTGGCCAACGACTGCGCTTTCTTTGACTCTATAGTATGAATGACGCTCCAGAAACTCGTGTTCACACCGCCTGTAGCTCAGAGGAGGAGGCGTAAACAGAATCTTAGTAGTCATAGCTGAAAAGGTAAGAAATACACTCATATTCTTAGCCTAATCTTCTCAAAACAATGCGATTTGGGTATCTTACACGTTTCACTAAGTGCAAACCGATGCCTGTTGGTTATTTTTCATTGAAACGCACACATTGTAAGAAGGCATTTACGGGACATCGGGTTCTCGGCCTGCTAGCGCTTCTGAACGACTTTGAGCCATTAGATCTCTGCGCGGGAAAGGTTCTCGATTATTCATTGTCCAGTGGTTTTAATGAGAGTTTATGTCCCATGCAATCGGTGTAATTCCTCGATGGCTAGCCAACGACCCCCAAATGAGTCGTAACGAGCCGCTATCGTCGACGTGGTCGTGTGTATGTTGTATTGAAAAGGTGGCGAGGCTAACACGCGGTGTCTCGTCGAGTACGCAGTTGCGTCAACGTGACAAGGCCCCAACGCAGGGATAGCTGCTACACGTCGCTTCGTTTTGTGTAATGCGACATTTACTTTTGTCGGTTAGTTCATTGCGATGTAAATGTTCCGTTCAATCCAAGACTCTTGTCTGGAACGAGTCTTGTATTAATCTGCGCTATTATCTAACGCTACCTCTCCAAGACTGATAGCCTAACGCATGGATGCTACATGACTAGCTGCAGGAGACACGGCGTGCGTTTAATGGCATTGATTTCGACTGACGTTACTTCGTTTTACCTTTCGTTTTAGTATAATATTCTACTGCTACGTTCTAGTATAACCTCTTAAGCCTGGATGACTGTTAAAAAAAGTACATTTCATACTGCAATGTTAAAGGATTCACACGAGGTAGTCGTGTTGCATAGACGGGCGTCTTAACGATGGGAGTAAATTATGGCTCGATTTGCCCAACATGGCCAAATGCTTTTGGCCATGCAATGTTGCATTGTATTCAACTGTGAAAATAGATTGAATCTCGTTTTATCATCGTCCCGACTTGGGTTGCATTCTATAGTATTACTCGGACACGGTGAGTAATGTGGTTAACGTTACTTATTAACTCGCATTCTTCATGACTGATGTTTTTATCACCGTCAGCACACACTTTGGAGAAGTTTGACCTTTGGTGATCACAACATGATTCCATTGATGAAATCGTGTAAGTCAGCCGAGTAGCGAGCTATCCCAGTGGTGTGGAGAAATAGGCTAGCCTATAGGTAGTTTGTACCCACTGCATACAGGCCTAAAATCCCTGAGTTGGTAGTATAGTAGATGTATGACTAGCATTTAACCGGTTGAGCAACAAATGTTGCTTATCAATTCAAGGTTTTGGGGTAACCCCTGTAGTCAACCTCATAAATATCCCTGGGGAATTGAATGCAGATACATGTTCATGACATTCAATGTATCATTTTTGCCTATGCTATTCAGAACATATTATTCACCTGATCTCAGATAATTTGCATTGGGGGGGGTTATTGCTAACACAAATGTTTCTCCAGTGAGTTCTGTATTGTAACACGTCTTGTTTTGACTCAGATAATGGACAAGTCCATCAACGAGTGTTTCGGTTGTCACCGTACTGGACATTGGATCAAGAACTGCCCACTTGGGAGTGGAGGCGGCGGCGGTGGTGGTGTTGGTGGTGGTGGAGGAGGAGGAGTCGGTGGCGGTGGAGTTGGTGGTGTTGGGGGTAACGGCGGCGGCAGGGGACGCGGCAGAGGCCGGGGACGCGGCAAGGGTAAAAATAGTCACTATGAACATTACTGAGAGTATTCCCTCTGGCACATTGCTTGAAATGTAAGGAGACACACTTTTATAACCCTTGACGCTTTCTCCACAGACCACTTCTGCTTCAGGTGCGGGGACCAAGGTCATATTGCAAAGGATTGTGGGCAATCTGAGGATGGTGTGTATTATGCTTGTAGAATAAATGTTTTGGTTGTAATTTTCTATATTTTTCTTGTGCAATTCATAACTTATTCTGTAGTCCCAAATATCTTCTTTCAAGCAAACCAATTACTGATTGGTTGGAAAGGTTGAAATTAGTTTGTTAATGAAACACATTATTTGCGTTGCGGAACAGCATGCTACAACTGCCACAGGAGTGGCCACATCTCTCGGGACTGCACAGAGCCCAAGAAGGAGAGGGAGCATCACTGCTACAGCTGTGGCAAGACGGGCCACATGGCTCGCGAGTGTGACCATGCCAATGAGCAGAAGTGCTACTGCTGTGGAGGCTTTGGCCACATCCAGAAGCTTTGCGATAAAGTGAAATGTTACAGGTGAGGCCACTTTCTTTTATTTGTGTGTGTGTGTGTGTATATACATAGATGATACAATTGTTGCATACTTGTGTTTTTTCTCCCTCAGTAAATAGGTGTATATGATGTAAAGGCTCTTGATATACGTGTTGAATATTACGCGTGTCTCTAACTACCAATGTGCTTTTGCGTCTTCCCCAGGTGTGGTGAAATTGGTCACGTTGCTATTCAGTGCAGTAAGTCCAGTGAAGCGAGCTGCTACACCTGTGGAAAGACGGGCCACCTTGCGAAAGAATGCCCCAGCGAAGCCACCGCATAATCAGTGCCCTTGGTTGCCCCTCCGTTTTTTTCAGATTGATGGTTGGTTGTATTATTTTCTCTGAATCCTCTTCACTGGCCAAAGGTTTGGTTGACAAGAGGCTAGTCCCAGGCCAGTGAGCCTCTCGACATAATACAATGAAAGGGGTGAAAAATATCTTTCTGCATTCAATACAAAAAAAGTGTTTTAGTTTGATAGTGGTGTTGCGTATAATGCTTTGTTAAAGAAACCCCCCCTTTCCAAGCCACTGGCGATCAGAGATGGAATCTGAATGGGACTAAACATACGGCATGTATAGGACCTCTGGCCTTGAGAGCAGTGAGTCTCGGTAGGATGAGGGACCGTATGGGGAGTAAATGGATACCATGGGCTCCCTGGTATGGTCATTTTGGTTTGTTAAAGTGGGCTAAGATAATGAGTTTGCCAAGAGTAAGAAAACCGAGTAGGAAAACCGTTCACAACATGATGCATCTGAGCCCTACAAGCAGCAACGTGGGCGGAACATATTCAAACATGCTATATTGCTAAGATATAAAAGTTTTGCAGTAACAAATATCTTTTATATATAAATCTGTTAAAATTTAAATGTCAAGTGTTAGCCCAAGGTATGTTTTTCTTTAAAAATGTTTTGAATTTTTAGTTTTCCTTTTCTTTTTTTTTACCTTGGCTGGAATTAGCATCATTAACAGTTGTCAAGTGTGAATTAGGAGTCATTTGGGAATGGAAAATGTTTTCTCAGAAATCAAATGTTATTTTTGTACAATATCACTTAGACTACTGTAAAAATACCATTTGCTTGTACTCTGTTTTTAAGTCGGAAGGAGAATGCAACTTAAGTCCTAAAAAAATAAATAGAAATGTAATTTTAAACTATCAATAAAGCTGGAGGAGCACGGGGAGAATCATGTTTCAATATCTTGTATTTTTGAAATGATTTGTAGGTGCTCAATCGTTATACTTTAAATCACCGTTTGCAGTAGATGTACCCACTAGAACATGACTGACCTGCAAAAAAAACATTGAGCAGTGGGGCCAAGTAATTACCGTTACTGGGACTAATATTAAAGAAAAAGTAATTTCTACCAGTACTTGGAAATGTCTCAGCCTTTCTGTGAATTTTGGTCTTTAACTTCCAAGTGAGCTCCTAAGGTTAACCCAGCGGCTCAACTTTCCAAGACAAATTCCTTCTGGTTGCACTTGCAGCGTAAATTTAGCCGGTGTAAGTTATATAAAGCACTTGCATGACTGCAGCAGGCTACATGCCAGTCACAGCTGCAGGCAGTTGCCCAACTTGGTATTTCTAGGCTTGGACGGTAATAGTTCCATGCATGCTTATTTAATACAGCTCCATGCTTGTATGCATGTGTAATTCTAAACAAAGCTGTAAAATGGTACGCATTCCCAATTGTTTAGATTTATTCCGTGTATAAAATGGCAGCCCAGTAGCAATGGTTGCAGATGCCGTGCAAGCGCCTTCTCCACTGGCTGGGGACGACTTGAGGACCACCTATTCCTCGCGTGTCGTCACTCGTGGAGGCCCAGTCAAAATATCAGACGTTCTCCGTTCAGGACGGAACGCCTTGAACAAAATGCATGAAACGAGCGTTATTGGAGAGGGCGGGACATTCACTTGCACGGCTTAGCGGCAGAGGGAGGGACTTCCGTTAGAGGGAAATCTCACGTACATGCCGTGGATATGTTTTTTTAATTCTTCAGTCTAACGCCAAATTCATTATCAATGTGACCGTTGTTCTATTTCTAGTCAGGTTCTTAATATATATTCTATATTCTCCCAGGTCTCTGTTTACGTAGAAAAGCTCATAGGAAGTAAGATAACGGAAATGCCGATGTGGCATACCAGGATAACTCTTCGAACCAGGATCCTCTCTCCAATGATGTGCGATGGAATCAGAGGAAAACAAGTAAAGCCAGGAGACGGCCAGCGCAGCCCGGCTCCCTTCATACGCGGTTCTACCCTTTTATAAGCTTTAAACCCGTCGAAAACAAAGGAGATGAAGGGACTCCTGCCCTTTTGCCGGGGTCTCTACACCCTGAGTAACCCTCAAGCCAGACGAAAAGCTGGAGTTGTCTGTTCTCAATGCGGGTTTTGCGGAACTGTGTCTAATAGAAAGGTATGCTTAGGCTGTCACGAGCTGTTGCTTAATGTTGCCTCTGACAAACTATCAATTTAAAATTGTTACTAAGTCGTGGTATTCCGGGACATTTTTGGGGTATTTTCGATAAATGTCGAGGTTAAACCTGAACCTTTTACGGGTGCCATTTAACATCCTTTGTGAAGAAGCTGCAGATACACGACAGAGGCGTTCAATTGTTTTGCTTATCCAAAGAAAAAACAATTGTTCCCCATAAATATTTACCCCTCCAATAGAGCAAGAATATCTATTATGCATTGCCGCAATACGATAATTACCAAAAGCAAAATGACCCGCGGAAACCAGATTCGTATGCATTGAAATGGGCGCCTGGTTACGATGCGTCTTAAAATTCCCGCATGGGGCACTGCAGTTGGGCTGCAATTTCTGGTTCTCAAGCCAAGAAATATGAGTACTCTCCTCTTTGTTTGCCAAACTGTGTCACTATGAGGGCTCTTCCCTTTGCCAAACAGTCCCAAGAACCCCCCCCCCCCCAAAAAAAAAAACACTGACACACATGTATTGTTTTTAGAGCTCATTCATACATCATACAAAAGCTCACCAGGAGATATATAAATACTTGGTAAAGGTATGCCCTATGCCTTATTCAGCACCAAGTCTTTTGATGATGGGAATTATATCTCATGATTCTGATTTGTCATCTGAACTTATGTTCTACACCCCAAATGGGTTTAATTTCTTGTTATGAGGACATTTCACGTTTTTGTTGTCCCTCTCATTGACAGCCACAGCCTCGCTTTGGGCTTCTATTTGACATCGATGGCGTGCTGGTTCGAGGCAGGATGCCAATCCCTGCAGCAAAAAAGGCATTCCAGAAGCTGGTCAACTCTCAGGGTCAATTTGTTGTACCAGTTGTTTTTGTCACCAATGCAGGGAATTGCCTCAGACAAAAAAAGGCTGACCAGATGTCCCACGTCCTGGGTGTCCCTGTAAGTAACGTACAGAATGGGTAATTTTTCGTTAATGCAGTCATACAAGTCAGACATGCCATATACTTTACACACGTAACAAATCGTGTAAGCTAATCTTTGCAAACCTTTGCCCACCCCCAGATTACCATGGATCAAATCATCATGTCCCACAGTCCACTCAGGATGTTCAAGAAGTACCACGACAAGTGTGTGCTGGTGTCCGGTCAAGGTCCAGTTCTGGACATTGCTAAAAAGTACAGTTCAATTTCAATACCTTTTTGTTGTTATTACACACACACACACACACACACACACACACACACACACACACACACACACACACACACACACACACACACACACACACACACACACACACACACACACACACACACACACACAGTGGAAGTACTGTCTTGGTATGCTTTATAATTGGTTATTCTCTCTCTGTTTACAGTTTAGGTTTTGAAAACGTTGTTAGTATTGACATGCTGAGGGAGTCGTTTCCGTTGCTCGACATGGTGGATCACAACAGGAGACCTAAACTGCCTGTGAGCTTTCAAACCTAACACTGGTAGCTATGGTCTGCCAAGCTTTACTTTACTGTGTTTGTGGTAAAAACACCCATGGCTTATATTTATTTTTACCTTTCAGTCCGCAACTGTTGGCCACCTGCCAAATGTTGAAGGTAAGTTACCACAGACATGTTAAATTCCCCAAAGTTCAAGTTTAAAATGTCACAATTTTGACCACGACAAGTGTCAGTGACATGAGACCCTTTACAGCTGTGATTCTATTTGGGGAGCCAATTCGATGGGAGACCCATCTCCAGCTGATAGTGGATGTCCTCCTGACCCATGGAAACCTCAGCGGTGCCCACCACAGTCCGACTCGAGCCCACCTACCTTTGCTGGCCTGCAATATGGATCTACTGTGGATGGCTGAGGCGCAGTCTCCACGGTAACCACACCTCATCTCAAAACTGTGTTTTATTCTGGCAATCTGTATTGAACACAAGATTTCCAAACGTGATACACAACCAAACTAACAAGTTTGGTGAACAAAAGCATTGCCTCTGACTCTGTCTCCTTGTTGCTTTCTCGTTGATCAAAGGTTTGGACATGGGACCTTCCTTGTATGCCTCGAGAATATCTACAAAAAGATAATGGGAAGGGATTTGAAGTATGAGGCTCTGATGGGGAAACCCAGTGAACTGACCTACCATTTTGCAGAGTACCTCATCCGAGGCCAGGCCATCGAAAGGCAGTGGAAGCATCCCGTCACGTCCCTCTATGCTATAGGGTAGGTACAAGATTATTTATTTTTGTTTAACCTTAGTAGGCATGGATTATAGTTCAGAGGTGTGCATTATGAGCCACTTAAATTAACCAAATTCCAAATCCTGTATTGACGGGAATATTGCTTAATTTGGCGCATGCACAAGAGAATGTACCAAGTAAATTCATGAATTGTTGGTGAGAAAGAAAAATAGTCCAAATGTTGGGTATTAACCAGGGCCCTTTTGTGATAGAAATCGTTTAAAATTAAACATTCAACACACTTACAGCTACTATGACCCACAACACACAGGGACAACCTGATGACGGACATCTACGGAGCCAACCTTTACAACCGCTACCTGGAGGAGAGGGTCAAGGGGAGGAGCCACAAAGCTGTTGCCAAGATGGCAGCAACAACAACAACAACAGCAACTGCCAGTCCCCAGGAGGGGGAGCTGGACCACCCCTGGGCTGGCGAGCTGGCGTTACCGTCCGCTACTTCCTGTAAGTCACTGCTCGTCTGCACTGGGGTGTACAACCCCAGCACTGAGGCAGCCTCCTCCTCCTCAGCCAATCAGCACATCAGAGAGAACGTGTTCCACGGGCACCGGGACTTCCGCTTCGACCCCGAGCTGGTGGAGCCCGATCATGTGGTGCTGGACGTGAATGAGGCCGTCGATCTCATCTTCCACAAGGAGAACTTTGTGCCTTAGTAGGACTTTTGGTTTTGTTGGAAGATGTGACTTGAATTGAGTGGAGTGAGAGGCAGAGGGGGCCGGGCGGGGGGGGAATCGCCACTTCATGTACAAAATGTGTAGAATCTGAAAACTGTGGGCATTGTTTACCGAGTCATTTGTTAGAAAATAATGTCATTTTTAAGCTTTCTTAAACAACTTCAGAAGATTTGCTTTTCACTCAACAGTTAGTTTGTTCGTGTGCTTCAGTGCTTTTCTCGTACACAATCTGTAGGTAGTCCCCAGATGATCCAACAGTGTTAGCCAATGCGTGATTAAGAGCTAGTTTTAGATAACTGCCTTATTCAACCAGTATACAGTATTTTTTTTAGGTCATACGTTATAGATCGTTACAAATGATGTTACACTATATTTATTCAAAACATATATTTTTGTTTGACCTTTTATTGTCAAGATGACTTTCATTGTTGTATTTTTATTCAGCATTTTAACCCATGTTAACTATGCATGATTGTCAGCGTGTACTGTAAGCTCATCTGTTTGCCATTGCAGATGGCAATGTTGTCCTTCAATTGTACCGACTATGTGCATCCCCGTCTGATCCTCAATACCTTAACCGGTGCACAGGCGTCAGTCTTCATAAACATTAACATGCTATATGAAAGCCAATAAACTATGTAAATCTTTGTGGACGTAGCTAAAGCACAATTTCTGTTTTATGTAATAGTACTTGTACAGAAATGTAATTGGCTGGGATTTAATAGTCTAGCGATATGTTCTAAAGACTTACAGTATGTTCAGTGGACCATTAGCCATGCATATTTTTTAATGATTGATAATTATGCATGTTATGTAAATAAAAATAAAAAATCGGAAAAAGTACTGGCTTTTAGGATGAACAAATTTTACAAGGAAAATTGTCAAAGAATCCATCCAAACAAATAAATGACCTTACAATTGTTGACATATCATATTGACATGTAACACATTGTTTGTACTGCCAGAAAAAATATGATAATACAGTCTTACATCATGTGGCTTTTATCTTATTGTGTTTCTTGTGCAGGACATCCATTATTTGTGGTAATAAATCCATATTTATATATCTGGTTTCATGATCATCTGTCCAGAGGGGGGCGGTAAAGTTATCATTGCCATGTGAGTTGACGCACTGAACCCTTCTTCTGTGCTTGGGTTTTTGGGATCGCAAAGAGTCAGCCCCAAATCCTGAATGTTTATTTACTATGTCCAGGGTGAATGTGGAGTTCTTGGCCAGTCTCAGGCACCACAATAGCAGAAAGATTAGGCAACATAGTATTGCCCCGAGCAGGCTGTTAGACAATACGTCACCACAGCCTTGCTCAACGGCACAGCAGCTGAACAGCTCGTCCCCGAGATAAACGATCTCCTTCAGCGCCACGGAACTCGGGCTGGCACACGTAGGACTGCCGCCGGTTACAACGGCTGGGTTTCGTCGAAGCCAGTTTCTCAGGTACTGGATCCTACAGTCACAGTGGAAGCGATTCCCAGAGAGCGAAACCTTCCTCAGGCTCGCAAGTCTGTCAAATGCGCCCGGAGACACTGCAGTGAGCTGGTTATCCTGCAGGTGGAGCTCTATAGTGTCTGACGGTAGCTGAGGTACTTGTACGAGGTCCATGGCGCTGCAGTTGACCAAGAGGAGCCCAGCAGGCCAGAGGGCGGAACAGAGACAAGGCCCGGGGACAGGGCCCTGTGCAATAGACGTGGCCAGGAGCAGGAACACTCCTAGCCCTGAATGCATCCTGCAGACGAGAAGAAGACGTTCACGCCACTTTGTGAAACAGAAGCACATTTCACAATGTACAGGCTAAGATAAAGACACACTAGGCCTATTCTGAATATTATAGATCATTATTAAATAAGATAGGTTAATTTATTATTCTGGTGCTCAACAAGTGGTCTCAAGTTACTTGATACTGATAGTGTACCCTATCAAGGGTTATAATAGGCCCATGTAATGATAGTCCAATATATATATATATAACTAAATACATTTTAAATGTATTGTATATGCATATGTGTTATATATATATATGTATGTATGTATGTATATGTGTATATATATATATATATATATATATATATATATAGATATATATATATATATATACATACATTGTATCCATCCTATAAAGGGTGAGGGTTAGTATATTTATAAAAAGATTTAGCTATAGCTAATGCATCAAAATATATATTAAATTGTAAAAATAAATGCATCATCAATCTACGTTATTAAAATGTGTCTAAAGCTTACATCATAAGAAATGCAATGCAAGCTAGAAACTAGAATGTATAGGCCTATTATATAATGCTCAGAATACTGCATTGAAGTACAGGTCTATACGCACCTTTAGGCTCACACAAATTTGAAAGTTTGCGATTGTATATCCATTCATCCTGAGGGTATTGTCCGTCCCAGTCGAGGCGGATTGGGTGTGTGTAAATCCATTGTTCTCTTATGGGGTTCTTCTTGGATTACTTTGATAACTGTCGACAAAGCGACGGCTGAGTTCCTTAAACTTCAAAAGGGTTATTGACGAGGCCAGTAGTAACCAGTGCTGACGTTGTTGTGTTAGGTCCAAGTCGTAAGGGAGACCCTTCTGCAGTGGGGAGATAGGGGCTTATCAGATAAAAGGCTGCGTTAGGAACGCAACTTCATAATGTGTGTTTTCAGGCTGAGGTGGTGCTAAGCTTGACAGCAATCTGTCTCTCGCTTTTTTCAATTTCAGTAAAAAAATGATCAGGATCATAAGAACATAAGATATAAACTGACCAATGGAAGAGGATAGTGAAGTCCAGGGAGGTATGTCTTGGAGGAGGGTTTGAGGAGTATAGTCCCACTCTAACCAAAGAGACAATGGATTCAAAAGCCAATGAAAGGTTTCTGAGAAAAGTATGTTGACAACAAATGTAACAAGATGAATATCATATTTCATATCCCACTGTGCTTCCATTATCCATTGGGTATACCACCTAAATACAAAGTATAGGCCAATAATCTATGTTCTTGATATCCCTATCTATAACGCCCTCTAGTGGGGGTGGGGTATATGAACAGCACTGCTAAAGGAATACCCCTTAATACTATACACTCCTAC
Source organism: Gadus morhua (assembly GCF_902167405.1). Taxonomy (NCBI): domain Eukaryota; kingdom Metazoa; phylum Chordata; class Actinopteri; order Gadiformes; family Gadidae; genus Gadus; species Gadus morhua. The sequence continues at coordinate 17,217,790 of NC_044048.1, read as the reverse complement.
TATACAATCTGCTTTGGAGTTAGTTTACTGATGAACTACAGTAGTTGCAGTCCTTCATTGTAATTGATAAATCAGGTAGCTTTTATCCTTTTTGTGTACGAAAATCCAAACTAAAACATAACACGTAAACATAATTTTAGTCTTTTCATTCTAGCGGCAGACCACAAATGGAACTGCTAAAGAACCACTTAAAAAAAACAAAAAACACATACATACCATAAGTCATATATTTGTTTATTTTGCGTTCTTAACATTGTCACAGTTGAAGTTTTACAATAACTGGGGTCATACCGACTCACTATTCACTGTACAAACATAATTCACACAGAAATGAGGCCACTTTCATCTTTCCCTTTAAAAATAAAGTCTCCTGACAGAATAGCTTGTAGCGTGTGTGTGAACAGGAGCTCGTATGTGTGCATGCGCGTGTGTGCACGCGTGTGTTCTGAGGATCCTATGTACGTTTGGGGAAAACCAAAATAGGTGGAGATTGCCCTACTAACAGTCTGTGTTTGGGATGGATCTAAAGCGTACGTTCTAGGAACACCCTTGTTGGGAGGCGGGGACAAAGGATATGTTTGTGATTCTCAACACTACACTGAGGTGTCATCACTGCCGATATCGGAGCACACGGATGATCCTTTACACATTATGTACATTGTGTTTCGGTTTTTATTTTGCACCCACTTGGTCCCTTGACAACTAAACATGTTAGCAAACCTCCACCTTCCAATAAATTCATCCTTTTTGCACAAAGTGTCATATTTACAAGATGGACACCTTCAGCAGTCCAACTTAAGTGCATGGTTATTATTTTCTTTCATTTTTCAATACAATGGCTGTGTAGATGAAATGCAGGCTGAAGTGCTGAACTCCAGTAAATATCAGCCAACATGGGCGTGTGAAAACAGGACACGGACAGGAAGTCCATCAAATGAATATAAACCAAAAAAAAAAGGGAAGAGGTCAAAGTTTACAGGCTGAATTCTATATTTCCTGTCAGCTCACAGTGAATAGGACACTTTATGCATCAGATCCATGCAGTGCATTGTTGGGGTATCGTCTTAACACGAAGTGACTATGGACTTTCTAAACATAAAAAAACCTCTATAACAGAAACATAAAAAAACATCATCCAATTATACTATGATTTCAGTTTTTAGTAATAATATAAAATTAATAGACACATTCAACTGACCATTACTGTCCCATACAAGATATGCTAACTCTCTCCTAGCGGTCTCCATCTCTATTATAATAACATGAGGATCACATGAGTAACAAAAAGTAAAATGTGTGACCGCCTTTTTAAGCTTGACTTATGGTAATGAGTTTCTTTGTGAAAGTTAAAATACATTTACAACCTGAATATTGGAACAAACAGCTGTCACTAATGTACACACTTTGAATAGACACTTTTTTATTTGTAGAATTTAGAAAGTTATTATTTATTTACATAGACCATGTTCCTTTGTTCATTTGCATTGCTGCAGTCAGTTACAACTGCATTTCCTGAAAAAAATGAAAGTGTTCTTTCACGTGTGCTTATCCAGCAAAATATTTCTGTTCAGCCCCAAAGAGAAGGATGTTCCTTTAATAAAATATATACACACATTCTTCTTTCCACTGTGAACTCTGCAAGTATTTATATATTCTAAAATGAACCAAAAAAAAAAAAACTGAAAGCAAAAGATATATATATATTCTTTTCACCTGAATCTCATCCTGGACCAATGGGACACACTTCCACGTTCAATCCAAGTCTGCATTTTTCTGAACATGATTGCACTTAAACTCGCTATGGTAACACTGATTCGTAATACGATGTGCAGAGGATAGCTGAACAACAATAAACATTACATGCAAAAGTCACCTACGTTATTTAGACATTCCACTGAACTCCAAGGCTGTCTCTCTCCACAACTATGAGGACAGTCGCACAGACACTTTTTTTTTTTTTACTGGGGGGAGGGGGGGGGGGGGGGTCCAAACTAAATAAATAAATTATGACACAACATGAAGAAACGCACAAACAGGAGGGTATGCCATGCGTGTTCCGAATGTACAAAATAAGATATTGCACATGTGTTCAAAAAATATGAAACAAAACAGAGTATTCCATCACCGGTCTGTAAACAAAGAACAGAAGGCAAAACGAGATTGAAAAAGGTGATTTACTCTTTTGATTTGAAGAGCGAAGAGAGCTGCTTCTTTGTTGCCGCATATGTTAAAGGCAATCGTCTCAGGAACATGTTTGATCCATACAGAGATATAGCTATATATATATATATATATGTATATTTATATATATATATGGGTCTGTAGGTAAAGTGGCTCGCGTCTCGGTATACAGAAGACACTGGCAAGGCCTTTTAAATCACCTCTTTATCTCAAAAACACAGTGGAGAGTGGTTAGCTGAGACTCAAGGGACCCTATGGCATCATCCATATCTACAAAAGGCAGTGCGTAGTCAGGGCTACTCTGAGCAGCCCGAGAGATGGTTTCCTACAGACCAGCCTGGTGTTTGGAGGCCAGTGTGCTACAGCTGCCAATCCCGAAACGCTTTGTATTGAATGTGAGGAAAAACAACCAAAGAAAAGGAAAGAAAACAAGTCCAAATTAGATAGTTAGCCGGGCTGATTTGGGAGTTCCATCTCTTCTGATGTTTACATCTCGTTGTTACAGAGTCAGTATATCACTGATAAAATGTATTTTTAATTGATAATTGTAAGTATAATCTTACAAATTACTTAGAGCACAATATACTGTACATGAAGTTATTGACTAAATAGATTATGCATAAGTAATTGGCACATTTATTTATGAGCTAAGAGACAATACGTATAGCTGTCATCTACAGTAAATACAGCACTAGAACTACTACGGCCGAGTCCGTCTACGCAGATGTGAGCCCCGGTCTGCTGACCCGGGCTAGGTTGTGAAATGGTTATAGTAAGGTTGGTCGGCTACGCGCGGTTGGGCAGGGAAGGCGGTGGCGAATAGCTTTCGAAAATGATGATGACGATGATTATAATGGAGAGGATGATGATGATGATGATGATGATGATGGGGAGATAAGAGAGTTGTTTTTAAAAAAAGTTTCGGAAATAACAGTGTGTACAATATAGGACTCCATCGCGGTGACAGACTGAGGTCCCTCTGCCTTTCCTCCTCAGTGGGTGAAGGGAAGACACAGGCTTATTGGATACATGGAGCAGTGTGGAGGAGCTTCGCCTCAGCCATCACTGCCAGCTTACTGTTTGCTGTTGTTGTTATTTTTGCAGGAGGTGAATGGGTGGGTGGCCTCTTCCTGCAAGAAACACCCCCCTGAAACCCAGAGAGAGCCCGGGGAGGCCCGTATCCAGGCCCCCTACTGACAGAACACCAAGAGCCCGATTCCAAGCTGCATCCTGCTGAGAAGTGTGGAGATGTATATATTTATATATAGGGGGCTGCCCGTGATCCGTCGCCATCACAGCAGCAGGTGAAGCACAGTGGACAGGCCGTAAATGAATGCTGTCAGTTCCCTTTGGTGTTAGCATTGTCTCCTCCGTCCACCCGGTCTCAGCGGTCACGCCGCCCCTCGTGGTTCCCTCTCCCGCCTCCTGGTCACACCACTGTGCTGATGCCGCTGTGTTTGGCTTTGGGTCCGCCGGGCATGGAGCCCGGCGGCTGGCCGTGGTGGTGGGCCCCGTGTCTGTCCGGCGGGCCGTGCGAGGCGTGGTGGGAATTCTGGCCGCCGTGATGGCCGTGCTGGGGGTGCGCGTGGGGGTGCGCGTGGGGGTTGGGGTAGGCGGCGGCCTCCGCAGGGGGGAGCTGGGCGTGGGGCGGGGGGTGGTAGTGGTGGTGGTGGTGGTAGGGCGGGGGGTTCTGCAGCTGCTGCTGCTGCTGCTGGAGGGTGGGGCAGTACTGGGCGTGGTGGCCCGGCCCGGGCAGGGGCTGCTGGGCCGTGTGGTGCAGGTTGGCCGGGTGCAGCTTGTGGGAGATGAGGGTGGGCTGGCCGGTGGAGGGCAGGGGGGCGTGGCCCTGCGGCGCGCAGGGCGGCTTCCCCCGCTTGCTGCCAAACAGCGAGCCCAGGATGGAGGCGGGCGCCATGTTGGGCTGGGAGGGCTGGGAGGGCTGCTGGGTGGGGTGGTGCTGTGGTTGATGTTGGTGTTGGTGGTGGTGGTGGTGGTGGTGGTGGGAGGCCTGGTCCCCCCGGGGGGCCGCGCCGTCGTGCAGCGTGGGGGCCCGGTGGCACGTGTGGGGGCTGCTAATGATGGACCCCTGCGGGAGGAGAAGGGACCGGGTGTTAGCGCGGTGGACCTGGGCTGCGCAGCGTCGACTTAGCTTCGCGGCTAACTAGACAAGCTCATACGAGAACAGCGTTTATTTGCTTAACCTGCATGTTTGGGATAAACACATGAATCATAATAAAATGTTAAATGCATGCGAATGACAAACCAAAAATGTTCTTCTCATGACGTGGGGGGGAAGTAATATTATGCATGTTTCCACAAACACTTGATGGTGAGGTATGCCTGTGTTCATAAAGGACTTCTGCCCATAATGACACCACTGCCAAGATATTAGCATTTATCCCACTGTGCTTCAGGAAGAAAAAAAGGACATTTAAAATTGTAATAGGGACACAAAATACACAATTGGCCTACATTCAAAGTCAAATGCACGAGCAGGAACATTTGGTTATTTATAGGTGGAACAACACTATCAAAAACCTGGCAAAAGAAAAACCAAAAGAAAAATCACACATGCAGCTTTGGCAAAAAACAAAACCAAAAGAAGGAGTAGATTCTACATGCAGAGAGGATGTGTGACGGCCAAAGCCTTCATCCGCATCAGGTAAAGCATTCATCTAGAGACGGAGGAGAGACTAAGAGAGACCGACCGACCCACGTGCTCTCTCACCCAGATCTAAGGATCCCGCTCCTAACCCCCAGTGCATGAAATGTCATTACTTTGCAGTGGGCGTCGCCGAGTCCTTTCAAGAGCACACTGTATTTTCTTTTATGTGCGCCTTGATCGAGACCATATGCCTTTAGAAAATGAAATTTGCAGACTTGAACCCCGACAACATGGACCCGGTGAGACAAGTGTAATGAATGAGGAGATAACGGAATGAAATCCACGTCTGAAGTGCACATGAAACCCATTTAGTGCGGAACTGGATTAAAAACAGAACCAAAAGTCCTAGCGTCCTTCCTGAAATAGAGACCCCCTTTCTAAAGAGGGGTACGAAGGATTACAGAGCAGAACACACGGACGTGCTTCCTTTCTTATCGAACCTCTCGCTGTTGATAACAACAACCAAGTCAAGACTCGTACACGTGTATCCTTAAAGACCCAAAGACCAAAACAGAGACCAGGAGGAGCAACCCAGCCAAAAGCGCAGACTGACTGACTGACTGACTGAAGGACAACCTGGTGAAGAGACAGCGGACATGGGGGGGGGGGGGGGACAGACGGAGACAAGGGGGGAGGAGGACAGGGCGTGGTCCGTTAGTAGACTCATGCTTGTTTCAAGTTACAAAACAGAAAGCCTCATAGCATGACGTCCACGGGGATGCGTGACCAGACAGTGTTGGGGTGGGGGGTGGGGGGGGGGGGGGGGGGGGGGGGGGAGGGCGGGGGTTCAGAGGCAGGCAACCCATGCATGCACACTACTAGCCCAGGCAGGCAGGTGGGCTGTTGTCAGTGGAACGCATCCCAGGGAATGAGGAGCGGATAGACAAACAAACCGAGAGGATGTTCTCAAACCAGATGAACTACGACAGCAAAACATAACAAGAGGAGAGAAGGAGGAGGAGGAGGAGGAGGAGGAGGAGGAGGGTTGCAAGACCAAAATAAAGTGAAAAATAATAAAATGGGAAATGGTGGACGGTGCACATCATCACATGACAGAGGTAGCTTGGAGACCAGCCGCTTCCAACTTACTTCCATATTGCTGTCTAGTGATCCTGCACTGCCGCGGCGCCCCCGCTTGCCTGCCCGGGACATGCAATACCACAGATTAGAGACGGACAGCACTCCTGGACCAGACTACACAGGGCCGGGCCGGGCTGGGGAGGGCCCGCAGGCCCCCTACAGGGCTGGGGGGGGGGGGGGGTGAAGGAGGGGGAGTGGTGAAGGGGCCAATTGAGTGGGGCTTGTGACTGTGAGGGGAGGCGGGGGTAACTTGAAGGGGAGGGGGGGGTAACTTGAAGGGAGGGGGGGGGGGGATTCTGGGGGCAGAGGAGGCGATAGTTATGGCTGTAATGGCTATAGTTTCTGTGTCAGCTTCGGGGGTATTTTTGGAATTTCGTTATTTGCTCACGATCCAATTAACTCTGGACCGGTGTTTATCTAAACTACCCCACGTTGTTAATCCGTCATTTCCTTGCTTCAACTCCAGATCCAAATCAGATGATTGAATAGGCAACTGATGGAGTTGAGTTCTAGGAAACGTTTCTACATTTTTCCCCCCAGTTTCCAAATGTGCTTCCGCTAAAAGAGATGTACTTCAGCATGGAGCACCGGACGGAGGGGCTTTGACACCTAGCGTCTGAGTGACGGTCACAGGAGAAGGAGAGAACACATCAAAAGCAATACAATGAATGTTGCACATGGGATGTACAGGCAAAATACAGGGGGCTGAGTAGGACAAACGGAGCATGTTTGCCTTTGTTACACACACAAACACAGACACAGACAAACACACGCACACTAAGCCAATGACACTTGACCACTTATCACACATAACCAGGAGAGTCCCTGATGTGTACTAACATAATGGCGAAGAACGCATGGGATGGAGAATGGTGAGAAGAACCAAAGAAAGAGAAAACATTGTACACAAGAAAGAGTTTCATTAGCATGCGGCTTCCTGCGTTAAAAGGATCTTTAAGTACACTTATGGACAGGAAAAGATTAAAGTGATGGACAACAGGAGCTAAAAATGAAAAATAACCACAGCAAATCACAAAGGGACGGATCCATTACACCCCTGCCGAATATCTTGCCAAGATAATGTGAAATAGTAGGTTAATAATATACATCTCAAAGTCAGCTTATAAAGTCGGTCATGAAGAGAATTGTAACGGTGTGGTCTGAATCCCCGTCTCCTCCTCGCTGTTTTTTGCTTGTAGTTTGCACTTCTTCAAAGTCCGAAACACCGTAGCCTCATTCAGCTGCACTGATGCAGTAATGGGATTGGCCCGGCTTGGCCATGTGAGCGTATGGTAATTGCAATCACCTGATTGACTAAGTAGTAAAGAGGGACAATAGACTCCACTCATCAAATATGCTTGAAGGAATAGGAGGAAACCAAAGGACCGAAAATGAACCTTTAAAGCAATTTGGGGAAACCAGCCGTAGTAAGCTAGATTTTAAGCGTATCCAAATGAATGAAAAATCCCATCCCTCCCTTCAGGCACCCCTCCAAGCCACTCCCCCAAAACACGTGACTAGCTTGCTTGCTTTAGCAATAGGTCTGCCAAGACTTGTGGATGACTCCGGTTATGCGCAATCAGTTTGCACAGGGAGCCAGGTATGTAGACAGAAAGATAGGCCGTACAAACATGTCATTCAGGCCGAATGACATGTTTGGACGCGCTTATTAAAGGCCTGCGAAAGCCACAGATACAAAAAGGAGTCAAAGATAAAGACAGTTTGATTTATTGACTGCTGTTAGGATGAAAGAGAATTTAAAAAATATGACAACAAATGTTTCTGAAGTAAATGAGCCACCCTTGCTTTGATAACCTAATTAGAAGAAGATAAAGGATTTCTGTTGTCCATCACTTTAATGAGTGCTAATTAATGCGTCCCCTGATTGAGCTGACTCTCACTCTCTCGCTCAGGGGTCAGGATATGATTGCTTGGACCGAGCAGAAGGGCTGATCACCCACCAACAGTGAGACTGGACCCTCACCCCCCCCCCCCACACACACACACATCCTCCTCCAGACTGGATTTTATTATATTATCACACATAGCGTAGTCATTATCCAGATGAAGTGGAATGGTTTCAAGAAAGAGGGATTCAGATATTGGCTCGGATTGGCAAAGATGTTGGGCCAGGCCACTTAGAACATTGATACATATGTATTTGCAAATATACATCTATATTTGCACATAGATAAATTCAATATATATACATGCAAATAAATGGAAAGATTGTTTCGATTTGAAATGGTAGATACATTTCAATGGTTGATGATTCAGAATGGAATACGAGTAATATTAATAAAAAAAAGAAAACAAATCTGAAATAGATGGTGGAGGGGGGGTTGGTGTATGTATGAAAGGAAAGACTCGTCATGGAATCAATTAGGAAGAAAATAAAACTTGTAATCTGTAACATAAGTGTGACAAGATAAATGAATACAACTGAAGCAGTTCAAAAGGTAATGGATGGATGACTTCCAGACATTGCGAATGCTAATTATCTTGCATTAAATCACCTTCATTCGGGCCTTTTGTGCTCACTTAAAAAAAAAGAAGCTCACTTAAATCAACCGTCGCAAAAACTGTTTGTGCAGCACGCCTTCAAAATAAAAGTTTTTGAATAAAAAGAAATCAAGCAACCTGTGCTGAACACGCAATTTTTGTACATGAGTGACATTGGACGCATGGTATGGAGAGCAGCTCCGAGGTCAACACACTGAAGGCCACTCCATAAATCCAATTCTTCTCATTGCTATCCTTCAAAAAGTCAACCCAACCAACCAATCGCATTATGTAGAGGATTGTGTCCCCCCCCCCCACTCCTGCAGAGTCCCGCCCCCATCCCCTCTGCTTGTGGAGCAATGGAGAGTATGAACCAGCCTGGATTAAGGAGAGAGAGCGAGGCGAGCGAGGGGTAATTGGTACCTGCGTCGGAGAGGTCTCGCAGGGAGCTGCTGAGGGCGCTCCTCTTCAGCCCCTCCCCCATGGCGTAGGTGTCGTCCAGACTCCCGCGGTTCATGTTGCCGTTCCCCGCCTCCTTCTTCAGCCCGGAGCTCTGGGACATGCTGGGCCGCACCACGCCCTTCTGCTTCTCCAGCTCCGCTGTGGCGAAGGATGAGGAGAGTGAGGACCGAGGCTGTGTACCGTTAGTGAGGACCGAGGCCGCCCTGTGTACCGTTAGTGAGGACCGCCCTGTGTACTGTTAGTGAGGACAGAGGCCGCTCTGTGTACCGTTAGTGAGGACCGAGGCCGCCCTGTGTACCGTTAGTGAGGACCGCCCTGTGTACTGTTAGTGAGGACAGAGGGCGCTCTGTGTACTGTTAGTGAGGACCGAGGCTGTGTACCTTTAGTGAGGACCGAGGCCTCCCTGTGTACCGTTAGTGAGGACAGAGGCTGTGTACCTTTAGTGAGGACCGAGGCCCCTCTGTGTACTGTTAGTGAGGACAGAGGCCCCTCTGTGTACTGTTAGTGAGGACAGAGGCCCCTCTGTGTACTGTTAGTGAGGACCGCTCTGTGTACTGTTAGTGAGGACCGCTCTGTCTACTGTTAGTGAGGCCCGCTCTGTCTACTGTTAGTGAGGCCCGCTCTGTCTACTGTTAGTGAGGACCGCTCTGTCTACTGTTAGTGGGGACCGCTCTGTCTACTGTTAGTGAGGACCACTCTGTGTACTGTTAGTGAGGACAGAGGCTGCTCTGTGTACTGTTAGTGAGGACCGAGGCTGCTCTGTGTACTGTTAGTGAGGACCGCTCTGTGTACTGTTAGTGAGGACAGAGGCTGCTCTGTGTACTGTTAGTGAGGACCGCTCTATGTACTGTTAGTGAGGACAGAGGCTGCTCTGTGTACTGTTAGTGAGGACCGCTCTGTGTACTGTTAGTGAGGACCCCTCTGTGTACTGTTAGTGAGGACAGAGGCTGCTCTGTGTACTGTTAGTGAGGACCGCTCTGTGTACTGTTAGTGAGGACCGAGGCTGCTCTGTGTACTGTTGGTGAGGACCGCTCTGTGTACTGTTAGTGAGGACCGAGGCTGCTCTGTGTACTGTTGGTGAGGACCACTCTGTGTACTGTTAGTGAGGACAGAGGCTGCTCTGTGTACTGTTGACCAAGGGCGTAAATCTATATCTGTGAACCCAACATATTTCCCCATGTGCTGTCCCTTCTGTTTTGAGTCCTGCTCCACAAGGGCTGGTGCTCATTACTATAAGCTCTTTAAACATTCTTCCAGTGAACAGGGGCCGGTATAACGGCTGCCCGGCCCCTGTTTCTACTTTACACGGTTTGAAGGGAACCGCGGGAACCTGGAGAGGGGGGAGGTAGAAAAGCGTTCTGTGCTCACACTCAATTCTGTGTTTCTCCATTTCCTGGACTTCGGCAATCGACTCGCGCAAGTCGTCGGTGAACTTCTTGCGGTCCTGGGGGTTGGGGGCGTTGAAGTTGATGAGGACTTTGATGTCCGCGCCGGGCACGGCCGACGTCAGTCTGATGCCATTGGGATAATCTGCAGTGACAACGGCGGAGAGGGAGAGGGAGAGGGAGAGGAAAGAGAGATAAGCGATGACTTGACATGCCGTTGATCAGAGAGCAGTAAAAGCAGCACGGGTAGCGTCTGTGTGAACTGAGGAGAGCGATCGTCACGCTGCAGTGCGACAGATGCCCTTCCTATGGCTGTGGCAAACGCATATAGGACGTTAACCAACGGGAGAAGGCATCAGGCGCCGTGTGTGCTACTTACACTGATTCTCAAACAGCATGACTTGCATCCCATAGAGCGAGAAGGACTGCCTGAAGCTGTACGTAACAGAGTTCTTCTTTTTCTGGAAAATCTTGGTGACCTGATATCACACACACACACACACGCACGCACACGCACACACACACACACACCACGCACACACACACACGAATAGGGTTGAATTAGAACAGAGATCGATCAAAACCCAACTAAGAATACTATTTAGTTACCCGTAATTCATTCAGCCAAAGCACAGCAGTTTACCAGATACAGGGCATCAAGGAGGAGATAAGCAGTATTTTCCTCAAGTAGGCCTACAGATGTTTGACCCCGGTAAATAGCCAGACACCCGACCCACTAGCATTTCATTAAGCACGCCCGCCGACGGGAAGGGTACTGTACCACGAGGAGGTCGTTGAACAGGAAGATCTCCCGCTGGTGGAGGCCCAGCTTCTGCACCTTGTTGGGGTCCGGCACCTCAAACAAACGGCAGTAGCACACCAGCCTGCGGTGGGGCAGCGACAGCACCTACGGATGGGGGTTTGAAGAAGGACAAATTACCTCACAGAAATGACCACCTCCAAAGAGTGTCACCCAGAGAACAGGGTGCCAATCCCTGTTAGCACCTGGAAAGGAAACAGAAGAACAGACCCCTTTTTCCACAAGCTAGAGCAGGCCCAGAGGCCGCCCATCGATTGGATTCACATGTGCGTGTCCTTTGTGTTTTTACACTATGGTTATAATAAGTACAGCGAGATTGGAAGAGGTTTAGCTGTTTTCCTTTTGAAAAGTCGTGGGTTTTAGGATCAGATTAAAGGATTTCCAAACTCAATGTGACACGCAGCCAACTGGTACCGATCCCCACGTCATTGAGCAATACGCAAGTAATGCAGAATATAACAATACACACAGGGATCCACTGGGATTTAAGGACTAAAAATGCAGTCCAACATCTTGTCTATGTTGTTTGTCCAGCCGCTACGTGTGTGGTGGTTTATGGGCCTGCCAGTGATGAATAACCCCTGCTTTGTGCGGCATCTGTAAACAACTGCTGCCTCTCTGTCGTAACTATTGAAGCTGTCCCCCAGTTGCCTTACAGTCTCCTGTAAGATATATGCTGTATTTAGCCCTTTAGAAGGCAAAAGTACAGGTAGTCCTTACGGTACAGAGCCTTAAATAAGGTGGATTTAAACACCCAGGACAAGCACCATAACAGGCAGCAACGTAGAACCAAAGACAAATGATGGCTGACAGTGAATCCATTTACAGAGTATAACTTACGCATCCAAGGCCGTGGTGGAGGGACCCGATCTAACAACAGAGAAAGAGAGAGAGAAAGAGATGACATAGAGGCACAGATATAGAATGGGTTTCACAGCCCCATGAGGTAACTTCCTGACCAGGGTGCAGAGCCCAGAACAGGAAATGAAGATTCAACTTCAGATATCTATAATGCCCAAAAGGCCGGCATAAGAACGCGTGGTGCCTGCATGAGCCTGCCAGGGGGGTCTGCCACGTTTTAATGACGTTAATGTGAAGACAGATCTTCCCGTAAACCCAAGCCCACTGCGATCCCCCACCGCTGGGCCTGATTACTGAAGAAAGCCCTTATTGTCGGTTGCTTTTTCTCTACACTTGTGGTGCTTTAGCTGGGCCACAAGATCAATGCGTTTTTAAAAGCTTTTTTGAAAACATCTCTTTAGAATGTACTTTAATTGTGTTACCACTGCCGTAAGGGATTGAATAACAGCCTTGTAGGAAACGGAGGGAACGTCAGAGATGTTATAACATTATGGTTTTCATAGTGTACATTCTTCCTTTGTCCCACACCTACTGCTCTCCCTCCATCTGGATATGTTTTTAGTCTTTGTACTCTCAATGTCTCCTTCTCTATCTACCCTCAGAAATACGGCGAGGAACAGGCCAATTCTCGTTGTCACGCAGCATATCGCGCAGTGTATTACACTAGCATATGGTCATTGTTTATCACATAAAGACGGAGGTAAACGTACCGGTTTCTTGCCGACGATGAGCTTCTCCACCTTCTGCACCTGGGAGACGTGGTCCTCGTTGGTCTTCAGCTCCCGCTTGCGGATCCTCTCATAGATCCCCACCAGGGTCTCCCTGGGGATGTCCTCGCCGTCGTCCACCCCTGGGGCAGAGCACACGCACACGGGTTAGCGCACAAGCACCCTCAGAACGAATAGAATACACATACATCTCTCTGTGTGCATGAACAACAGTTCATTCACACACCGACAGCGGAGCCAACCACGCAAGGCGACAGCTAGCTCATCGGGAGCAGTTAGGGTTAGGGGTCTTGCTCAGGGACACCTCGACACTCTGCTAGGAGGAGCAGAGTGTTGTGGTGTCAGGAGGAGCTAGGAGGCTACAAGGACCTTGATTGATGTTAACCTTCGGGTTAAAATCTCTCTCTCCCTCTTTCTCCAAGATAGAATGCATGCTGCATACTCTATCACGATATTACACTGCATAAACAGTAGCCTTGGTTACCTCGCAGGTTCTTGATGAAGTCCTCCATCTTCATCTTCCTCTCGGGCTTGACGTTGGGGCTGTACATGTCCGTGTTGAGGAGGATGATGGCGAAGGCCAGGATGAAGATGGTGTCTGGGTTCCTGAACTGACGCACCACCGTGGGGTTGCAGATGCAGTACCGCTGGCTGGGGGACAGACCGTAATGTCAGCATCACGTCGATGAAGCCACAAACAACATATTTTGTTGATGAGTGCTTCCTAAACTAAGAAAATAACACAGAATAAGTGCCAAAGCATTCTTCACTAAGAGGCGGAGGTTGTATCTGCCGTGTGGAGGCTTTTCAGGGTTCCGTGAGGGACAGCACCATTTACTCATGCAAGGGTAACGCTCGCCCCGGCTCCTTCTGGCCATTAATAAAACATCCTGGTGCTACAGTCATCAGCTTTAGCTAGGGCCAGCAGGACGTAAAAACTGTGATCAAGTTAACGTAGGTAGTTCCTCTTTATTTTGTTTGCGAAATACGAGGATCAGCAAAAACTGTTTCAGGAACAATGTTTCACAAGGGTTCTAGGCATAAGTAAGAGGCATTGACAGAGGCATGATTGTCAGGTTTCAAGGTCATATAACCCATGTTTCTTTTTTCCTACACAGATGGCTCAAACATCTGGGTCACCTGACTGTCATCCTCCAGGGATGGTCATTGTATATTTATACTGGATATTTCGACCTGGGGAGGCCTCTGGTTGTGGTGTCTTCTCATTGGTTGTTTCGGCCTCTCGGTTGTGTTTGAATGCTCCGCTGTTATCTGCCCACTAACCTGTAGGCTTCGATAAGGCGCTCCACCTTCTGGGCCTCACCCTGCACACGGATGTGGTTCTGGAACTTCCTGAGAGCCTCGTCCAGCTCCATGCTCTGGAAGTCCATCTCGTCAACCACACAGCTGGAACACACACACACGCACATGAAGATGAATCAGAGAGCATAAGGAAAAATTAAAATCGGAGGGGAGAAAGATAAAAAAGTGGCCAAACTATCACAGTAATACATAGACAAAGGCCCAGCTTCTCTGCTCCCAAGGCTGCCATTGTATGATGTCTTGCAGACAAGGTGAATCATATTTAATTCAATACCAAGATCAGTGAAGATTAGGTCTTAAGTGAAGTCTGTTTATGGAAGCGGTGGGGGCCACAGGATCTCTAGTCACACTAGCACCAGTCCTCCATATCACGAGCAGAATCAAAGCAAGTGTTTGTTTAGGAATACGTCATTTCATGCAACCCATGTTTGACATTGCATTCCTTAAATGTAATTGACTCTCATTACGTATAATTTCATATTATTACATGAATACCAAAAACAGATTTGATCAGATAAATGCACAGAATGGGGTAATGACTTGCTAAAACAAACTCTTCGTTCTAATGGGATGACAGATGAATGCAATGCACGGCTGAAAAAGAGAAACAAACAATGCTTACTCCAAGACATCTCTGTTGAACTGCTTCTGTCTGTTGCCAAGGAATTCACCAATCATCTGCCTGCTGAGGCCTTTCCTCTGCAGCAGGAAGTGGGCCACGCCCACAGGGGTGTCAGGAACAAACCCTCTCTCAGTCAGGTACTGTATTCCCTTCTCTGGCTTCCTAAAAATATAAGAAAGAGGAACCACTGAATATTTTAGGTTGGAACCATTACATTAAACACACAGCACAGATAAAGCTGTGTTCATCCATTATATGCACAAACGATCTTTAGTTCCTTGCTGCAGGAATAAAGTTTGACGGGAGACATTTCATATTGCATTTGTCAGGAGCAAAAATTGTATTTTAAAGAAAGAAAAACTAAGACCCGATATTGATTTGCTTTGTCTGGAAGTGTGTGAGTTTGTTTAAAACGGGCCGATGGCGTGGCCTTAGGGGCACCGCTCATCTTAACAACTCACACTAGACACGGCACTTGGGGACCCCAGCCATACAGCTGTCAAGTCTGAAGTAAATTGGATGAACGGTTGTCGAGAAAAAAGTCGAAGGACGGACATAACGAGACCCAGAATAAATGGCAGTGTCACGGCCAGGATGTCAAACAACTATATATTCTTGTATTGGAGTATTCCTGGGTGTAGTACTACACACAGTTCACTGTGCAACACTTGAGTGAGTTAAACGTTAGGTATGCTCTCTGAACGGCCCATTCTCTCAACAGCCCTACACATCAGTGGAACTTAAACCGCCCGCAATTAGCGGTGAACACCCGCCTCCTACTTGCAGCACCTACTTGTTGAAGAGGTTCAGTCCGATGCGGTAGTGCCTCTTGCGGATCACGTCGTTGCTGAACACGGGCGAGTCCCAGCTGTTGCGCGTCTCCTTGTGGTACGTCTGCTTGCTGAGCGTCTGCTCCCGCAGGCTGTCCCGGGACGACGACTCGGAGCTGCAGTTGATGGTGTCGTTGGAGTTGGACGTGCTGTTGATGCTGTCGTTGTCCCCGTCGGAGAAGTCCGACTCCGACTTGCTCTGCCGATTGGCCGAGCCGTTGATGGCCAGGTGGCCCTCCAGCTGGCGGTGGCGGTGCCGCAGGGGCGCGTCCTCCTCCCGGGACGAGGTGCGCGGCGGCGGGGGCCCGTGGGAGATGTGCTTGGGGCTGGCCTGGGAGGACGTGACGATGTGGCTGTGGGGGTCGTACACGGGGGGCCGCTTGACCGAGCTGCGGTCCGAGCGGTCGCTGTGCTCCGCCGAGCTGTCGCTGGGCGGCTGGATGGTGAGCAGCGGGAGGTGGTCCATGCGCAGCCGCTGCTCCTGGCACTCCAGGGACGGGGTGCTGCGGCAGCTGGTGTCCGTGTCCCGGCCCTCGTCCTTGGGGTCCATGGGCCAGTACTCCTGGGAGGAGGAGTTGACCGAGCGCAGCCGGACGTCCGACTCCGTGCTGGAGGGCTGCTCGCCCGAGCGGGAGCGGGCCATGGCGGGGGCCATGTCCTCCTCGTCGATGTACAGCGTGACGTCGCTGTACGACGCCATCATCTCGTCGTGCAGGCGCCCGGGGGAGGGCCCGCGGCGGTGCGACTTCCTCTGGTAGGGCGCCTCCCGCGCCATCTCGCCACAGCCCATGGCGTCCGGGTCGGGCCCCTCGTCGCCCTGCAGGCTGCGGCAGTTGAGCGCGTCGTCGATGGACTCGGCCAGGGACTTGACCTGCCGGGAGAAGGCGTCCTCCAGCTCCGTGATGGCGTCGCTCAGGTCCCCCTGCGGGGCGGGGTGGGCCGCCATGTTGGCCTGCTGGTGGGCCTCCATGTCGCCGCAGTCCGACGGCCCCAGGGGGCTACCGTCCTCCGTCAAGGACACCTGCCGGCCCTCAAAGTACGAGCTGTGCACCTTCTCGGGGCCTTCGAAGGAGAGCTGCATCCTCATGTTGGACAGGACGATGCGTCGGGACATGCGGTTCTCCGACATGGAGCTCCGGAGGCGTTCGAAGTTCTTGTTCATCTGGTACTGGCGGAAGGCCGTCTGGATGGTGCGCGCCGCATGGCGGGTTATGAAGCGGCCGCCGTATTTACGCTCCAGCATCTCCACCTGGGAGGAGAGGGACGACACAGCGACTGCTTCAGCACACAAACCACCGACCGTTCACCGTCATTGGTTTAAGGTTTTCGCTGGTTGTAATCGCTAACAGTAGCACTTCATGACCCGGACGTTCTCACAGACGCAGAAAAAAAGAATGGTTGACGAGCACTTATTATAAGATAAGATAACCTTTATTGTCATTGTACAGTCGCCTATACAACGAAATGATCAAAGCACATCCCCATCTCGAGTTATGTATGGAAGCTGTACGGAATCCTTGGATCAGATGTCTGTTCATCTATAATAATGCTAATTGACGTTTTGAACCATTGGGGCTAGAAAAATATCCTAGAAAGAAATAACTTGGTTATGCTAAGCTACCTGCTTGTCCTGGAGGTCGGCCGAGAGCTCATAGCTCTCGGAGAGCGAGCGGGAGCGTTTGATGGCCTCCTCCTCGGCCTGCTTGCGGAGGATGGACTGCGAGTGCTGGAGCTTGGGCCGGCGGGGCCTCTGGGGGCCCGGTTGGACCCCGTGGCTGTAGAGCGGGCCGTCGAAGCGGTCGGGGCTGATGGCCGAGCCGTGAGTCACTGGTCCACGGCCGTAGCCGGCTCCGCCGTCCACGGAAGGGCCGCTCTCGCCAGGCCGTCCATCCCCTTCCACGCTGGAGGAGGAGAAGAAGAATAGGACCAAGGAGAGGGAGGAGGAGGAGGAGGAGGAGGAGGAGAGGGAGGGAGGAGGAGGAGAATGGTTTAAATATGGCGAACACTTAGATATAATGTCAGAGTTCATTGAGCAGAGATATTTAGACTGCGATTTGGAAGGTTCAGCCATTGAAGCTTCTTGCCCAGGCATAGTGAAAAACTATACAAAGTGTACAATGGTGAAGTTACCACTACAGAGTGAATTTAAGAGTGTATAGTAGACCTGCAGAGCCAATGGTACACAGAAGGCAAACTCACTGGACATAGAGCCGACACAATATGGTTTCAAGGACATTTTGAAAAATAAGCGTTAATATTTACTTCCTTATGATATATTGGGCCAACTTCCTTTAACAGACACACACACAAAAAACACCCGTTAAAAAGATCAAGATTCTACTCACTCACTCTTACTTTCTGCCGCACTAGCAGAAAACTGCCTAATCCGAAAAGACTTTCTATTTTCTATAAAATGCCAACTCTTCCTCCATATCTTGTCCACCATTCTTGCTCTCTCTCTCTCTGGTGAGGTCCAGAGTACAGAGGCTTCACCAGGAAACTAAAGGCTAAGAATCTGCAACAACCAATCACTGAACACAGACAAAGTTACATCACGTTTGGCGTAAAGACAACTGACCGCTCTGATATATGTTACAAAGTCCAGCTCAGTGGAGAGTAACAGAATAAATATAGCATTAGCAGTCCTTAAGAGCTAAGTGAGGTGCTGCATTATCTATGTATTCGTTGCCAATGACTAACACGTCCGGCAGTAATTATTTCGTTGTTCACTGCTCTCACTTCTCTAAAAGCGGTCGTATGTGTTTGCGTAGTGACCTGACACACCCATGCCCTGTACACAAACCACTTCCTTCATTGGACAGTTGAAATCAAATTTCAACTGTATTTTGCAGAACAAATTAGCTGTCGAAAAATCTACGCATTATTTCATACATTTTTATCTATCTAAACATTTCTTAAAAAAAAGAAAAGTGAGTTTTGCAGGTGTGTGTGTCTTCGAGGAACAATTACCCAATATCCGTTATACTATGAATATACCCATAATACTAAAGTATTACCCTAATCTGACTTGCCCCATCATAGTTAGTTGACATACTTATGCACTAAAGTCAATTCTGGGAGTATCGAATTGGTATAGTGGCCCTAAAGATACTCTTCAAAGAGAGCTTTCTGGACTAGCAGCTGTGTCGCAACCAAACAGAGAAGACACCAAAACAAACCCAGTGAACCAACACTAGGGATGAGAATCCCCAACCATCTGCCCAGGCAAACTGTGAAGCAGCCTCAGTGTAGAATTCACACCTTGCATCCTCTCACAGCTCAGGAATACACACAATTTTCTCCCTTCTGTCTGACTGGACCGGAATTTACATTGTCTCAGCACTGTGTGATTGGTGATTGAATATCAAGATCATAAAATAATTGGGAATCAAAGATGGAGCACATTTTGCGCATTAGAAGTCAGTGCAGCTAAACCAAACCTCTGAAGTGACCCTGTTGGATTGTATTTACTTTATTTGTCAGCCGCTAAAACATTTAAAGCTCGCCAAGCCCAACTAATGGAGGATTTAAGATAGCATTGTAACGTGTACAATCGTGTACTCTCTCTCTTAGAGAGAGAGCAAAAGCAAGAGGAAGAGAGAGAGAGAGAGAGAGAGAGAGAGAGAGAGAGAGAGAGAGAGAGAGAGAGAGAGAGAGAGAGAGAGAGAGAGAGAGAGAGAGAGAGAGAGAGAGAGAGAGAGAGAGAGAGAGAGAAAGAGAGAGAGAGAGAGAGAGAGAGAGAGAGAGAGAGAGAGAGAGAGAGAGAGAGAGAGAGAGAGAGAGAGGGAGAGAGAGAGGTTTGCATGCACTTCCTATTTAAAAGGCAGCGAGAGAACCATATCTAAAAACAGGGCGATGGAGAGAGGAAGGCAGGTCGTGAAGAAGTGCTCTAGCACTCTCGTTCCGAGGCTCCTACTCTGTCAGGTCAGTCGCTTGCGATGGAGCATAAAGAAGAAGAAAAAAAAGAGAAAGCGGCGTTTCTGAGAGCAGATGTTTCAGCGCTGTAATGGCCATGAGTGGAGGGAGAGAGGAGGACTCTGAGGACACAACTCCAAACGGAGAGCGTGTCGAGTGTGGTGAACAACCATAGCAACAAGCACATCACTGCCTGGCTCAAACACAAGAGCCGACCAGCGCCACACGACATGTTGTCAATCAGCCATTCATTCCCGATGATGACCCCTGATTTTGGCATAATTAGCTGTTGTTGTCGTCCTTGTGTAGATTGGTGAGAGGCCCACCTATAGAGGAGCTCGTCACATGCTGTATGTGTGCATTGACCCAGTGGGTTTCCTCCTATCGGTGGTCCTGCCGTATCCATCAAAAAAGCCCGCCATGCTTCTGATCTACTCAGCAGCTGGCAGCCATTTACAGCCGTGGGTTTCTCTATGGTTTTGTGGTCCTTTTTGGGGTTGGGGTTAGTAGGGGTAAAAGTGGGGTCTTGATACCACCTCTCCTTCCTCCTAGCCCTCTCCACATCCTGGACTATCAGGGCCCAGGTTCCCCCCCTTCGTCGTCTGGCCATTTCTCGCCAGCTGGACCCTGGGGAGAAAAACAGTCCCGGAAAAGAGGAGTCACCTCTGCAGGCGTTGGGGGAATAGAGGATTGCTAATGAAGTGCAGGCTTGAGCTGGGGAGGGGAAGGGGGAAACCAGGAAGGGATTTCCAGTGTAGTGCTATGGCCGTAAACTCCCACCTCCCGCTCGCCTCCGGAGCCCAGGCATGGGGCAGCGCTGTGCATGTTTTTCTAATCAACGCTGTAATGCTTGCTCAACTCCTGCAGCCCTCCACAAAGTCACATTCAACGTTTTTGGGTTGTTCAATTAATAAAAAAAACATAAATGAAAAGCTGATCTTTTTAATGGTCCACTTCACATTGAAATCCACATATGTCAAAATAAATGTGGTATTTTTAAGCCCACTTAAACCATGAACTGGTCGTAATCTAAATCCAGACCTGCTCACCATGGACACAATGTACAGTGTTTGCTGACAACATATACTCTCCTTACACAACAAGTGCACGTATTTTCTACTTATAAAGTACTCATAAACAGAGGCCGGTCATGACGACATCCACCCAAGGTACATTTCTCCAGGTCAAAGTTCTCCAATACCCATCGGAAGATGTTAATGAACTGTAAATACTGCATTCAGTAAGGTCAACTGCGCCATCAACTCTTTGGGAAAAATTACAACCGAAAGGTTTGTGAAGTTTGTGAACGGAAAGACCGAACGCTGCGCTGTGCAGCGCTGACAGTATTTATCCAACATGAGCTTGATAGGCATCAGGGTTTGATAGCGATCGGTATTTGACTTGTTTTGTCTGCTTTCGGAGAGCCTAGCGGAGGGGTTAGCGTTCCCTTGGGACACGGATGGGAAGGGAAAATGTTTCCCCTGCCCTCTCTTGTGACCTGGCCAGAGACGCGTCACAGCTGTTCCCTCAGAGGTCCACTCACTGCCACGCTCCTCATCCACTGGGGCCTTATTTACAAAGAGGGTAAACAACGCCTTCCAACCCTTGCAATCTTTCCCGATAAATGTATTTAAGCCCATCTCCCTCCTCACCTCTTCGCTGCATGGACAAGGGTAAGCGTTGGTGGCCATTTTGCTCTGTTTGTAAATTGCGACACAGTATCATTTGTGAGGCCAAAATGTATTCTGGTCCACAGAGGTCTGTTGTGGGGGCCCGGTAGACATTTCACCATCGTACACTGTACGATTACAGTCCTCCAATGTCGGTTGCTAGATCGACATAATTGATCACCAATATGTTTTCAGCATGACATGAACAAGAGTCACACACCAACAAAACAGAACCAAAATATAAAAACAAAGCAACGAGACGGTTGAGTGACCTTCCCTCTGACCGAAGGCAACCGTTAAGGGAGAGAGGGCGAAGCTCCACCCTGACCCCAGTCATCCGCCCGCTCTAGTTCTGGCCCTGAACCCCAACCCACCACCTCCGTCGGTTCCCTGCACGTAGCGACGGGCTAACGTGGCAGCACATGTCACCGTCATCCATTATTGAATAATCTGCCCGGCCACCCTCAGCTGTCCGCACCTGCCCTTGAGCAGAAGTCATGCCTCGAGCAGAATCACGCAACAGCAGCAGCCGAGGGGCGAGCGCTGAGGGACACGGCACACCACAGGAATTTCCTTCAAATTAGCCGAGGGGAGGGGCCGTAGACAGAGCCCTTTGATGGAACTCTATAGGTTTGATAAGACTGTAACTGCAAACAGATTGAATGACATCTAAGAGGAGACACACGCTGTACTGTACTCTGTGTGCCAGGGGGCGGGCACGCACAGTGTATCCCGCCATCTCTTTTGTCGGGTTCTGGCTGTTGTTAAGACAAATACTGTCAACCCAGCTGCTAAACAGAATACGTTTCCTTTGTATACATGGAGTCCAAGCGCCGTTTCACCATCATAGGCAAAGACTGTCCGAGTGTTATCTTAACAATGCCCTTTGAATTTTGGCAACCTGGCGTAACCTTACCCAATGACCCCACACACACACACACACACACACACACACACACACACACACACACACACACACACACACACACACACACACACACACACACACACACACACACACACACACACACACACACACACACCAAACTGTCACACCATGCAGTTTCCCGTTACCCTTACCCGCGGGCTGGCTCTAGTTCCAGCAGAGACTGGGTCCTCTCCGAGTTACACTGTAAACACCACATGCTGGCCAGCAGTCATAAGACAAGGTACTCCAAACATAACCGGTCCTCCGCTGCTCAACTCTCAGCACACATGTCCCCCGGCGTCAGCCCTCGGCCACGGCGGCTCGCTCAACGTAGCTCTGGGCTGTGTGTGTGTGTGTTCCCATCGCTGTCCTCCTTGCTATGGAGGTGGGGGGGTGGGAGGGAAAGGCTCGGCGTGGAAGTTGATAGGTGTCTGGGGCGGTTAAAGAAGCAGTCTGTTATATCCGACAAATGCAGTGCTCTCCTCTCTTCTCTCCTCGGCTGGTAAACCGGGCTGTTAGGCTGGAGTGTGTGACTGGCTGGGAAGGGGGGGGGGGGGGGGGGGGGGGGGGGGGGGAGTCAGAGAGAGAAGTTGGGGGGGGGGGGGGGGGGGGGGGGGGGGGCAGGCTCTGTGCAGTATGGAAGGGGGGCGGAGAGCATGGAAAGGGGTGTTGGAGCAAAGGGGCTAAGGGGGAGTGTGTCAGAGAGAGAGAGAGAGAGAGAGAGAGAGAGAGAGAGAGAGAGAGAGAGAGAGAGAGAGAGAGAGAGAGAGAGAGAGAGAGAGAGAGAGAGAGAGAGAGAGAGAGAGAGAGAGCAAGAGCACGAGAGAGAGAAAGGCAAATAGAGTATTGAATTCTTTCTGCGTTGGGCCGAACGCGTGAGTGGAGAATACAAATGGCCCTGGCCCAAGGTTGAGATGTTTTTTCATGGAATGCATTCAAGGGAAATATGAGGAAATGAGGGGAACACGGCTGGGAAAGAGACACAAATACACACACACACACACACAGACTTAAGAGATTTACGAGGCAACAATAAAGACAGAGTTGTGTGGCCGTAAACAAAGGAATGGAGGATGAGCAGAACGGGATCCTCCAGACAGAATTCCCTATGCATGGTAGATGGATTAAGTCCCAGGAGCAGTAGACAGGGACAAGAGAGAGACACACACACACACACGTCCATCAGTCACAATGAGGGAGAAGAGAGGGAGCTGATGGAAAGAGTGAGGCTGGGCAGTCGTTGTTGGGGGATGCCAGAGCTTCCTGTCTGGAGAAGCCTTAGCTTTCCCACCGGGATGGAACTGGCGCAGGGTGAGAAAGGGGATGGCGAGCACAGCAGACCTCTATTCATAGAGCCTCTCGAACTCTACCACGTCTTTAGACGCACGCAGCGAGAGAGTGCCTGCTCCGTTTTTGTCCTCTTCCACTTGGCGTCCATGTTTCTTCTTGATGTCATGGCTGTCCTGAGTCATCTCGCCAGTCGGGACGTCTTCAGCCAGAGAGAGATCGGGCGGGAGGTGGTCCGCAATTATGAGCATTGATTTGATGATATGATGCTCTCTTATCACCCCACTGAGAGGGGGTGCTGGGGGTGGATGTGGAGGTGGGCTGGTGAGGGTAAACTCCGACTCAACCCCTACCCCCTCCAACAGTCCAAGGTATTTTTCTTGTTGCGGGTATGGAGGCGGGGCCAGGGGAAGCGGAGGGGAATCACTCCCAGATGGCGGCTGTACTCAAGGACGGCAATCACTGAGATGCGCGTCTCTGGGGGGCGGCACCTAAAGGCTTTAATTACAGGGCCGGACCTTCCAAAACGATCACTTCCTGTCGCCCCGTTTTCATCTGGGGACTTCAAACAGAAGATTAACGGGGGGCAGAGCGCGCGGGGGGGGGGGGGGGGGGGCAGACGACGGAGCGTTTGGGGAGAAAAGGGAAGACATGTAGGAAGGGGAGAGGGTGTACTCTAGATTAAGGTGTACCACAGGAAACGGAGGATAAAGACAGAATGGAAAGATCGGGTCCAGAGGGTGCGAGTGAACAGAGCTAATTTACTCTGGAACAAAAAGGCCCGGTGCTGCCATTAACGCACTGCGAACTGGAGGACTTCACAAAGACACCCCGGCCACCAAGCCCCTCCCCACTGTCAGCCCGGACCCAATTACTGTTTGACTGGCAACAAACAAAATGCTGAGAACAAAACCAAACGCAAAACCCGCTCAACAAATCCCACCATCACAATAACTCGCTCATTATTTTGTCGTCTTAAAACTCCGGGAGGGGCAACGGCAAATCTTAGAGAAAATGAGTTCTGAATATGATTAGGAACCCCAGGTCTGATCTTGGCCTGCAGTTTGATCACAGGGGGTATGGAACTAGACCTTATTAGTTTGGGAATTAAACATGAACCAACATTGTATTCTGGGATATGTGATCACCACCCTCCCCGATTACCTCCCCCCCACAACGCAGCCCCCAGATTGGGGCTCTCGTTAATGCACGTCTCCGGGGCTGTGAGACTTAATTGCATGGGGGGGGGGGGGGGAGACCCTTGTGCATTACTAATGCGACTAATATAGTTACAACCGCTAAGCAGCCATGTACAATTATATTTTTTTGTAAAAACTCAGCAATGCTCTCAGCAAAACTTTGACTTCCAAGTCTCTCATCTCTCTCCCAAATTTGGCCGGCTCTACCATTCCATCTACTATTCCAAGTGCAGCGTTTTCAGTCTTCCCTGTGTCTGGTTTACACCACCACCACCACCACCGTTTGCACCTCCTACTGCTCTACAATGATGTCATGGGGGGGAATTCCGAGCAGAGGCCCCCTGTGTGTGAGCTCCGACCTCCACCTCCCCCCCAGCCTTCCCTCTCCTGTCAACTCAATGCATACGGTCCCCACTGCGTTTCAGCTCGCACTCCATCACTCGCTTCACTGAGGTCCTCGCTTCCATACTGCACTCCTTTCCTTGAGGGCTCTAGCATGTGGCGGGTGTCGCCTCACAAATCAGACTTTAGATAAGTTATCTAAAGTCTGCAGACTAGCTCAATCTGGTCAAATGGGTGGTTTTGTTTTCTTTTGCTTCATTGTTGTTTGGACCAATCATGCTGCGAGAGGCAGCGATCTGTAAGCGGTGAACACAAACTCAACTTTGGCACTAGTAAATTTTCCCGCTGGGAAGACAAGCTTAAACATCCCGTCAGGACACTGTTCTTATGCGTTCTTTTATGGTCAAAGTGGCTCCATCGTTTTAATAATCAACACTGTTTGCCAGCCACTGTGGGAATACATTTTATAAAATCCCCTTCTGAAAGCTTCTGCCGCAATTTATTCCTTTTCGGTCTAGTGTCTCTGTAAGAAAACAGGAAACCAGGTGTGACTCCGCACCTTGCAATTGTTGGTTTCCGGTCCAGGCTCTGTGCAGTCTCCCCCCCAGAAGTTCTGCTATAACAAAGTAGGGTCGCTGGAGCCTAGATTAGGATGGATGGGACCTGGGTTGGGGCCAAAGAGCGCCCACTTACTCACTCACTGCTCAGGCTCATTTGGGTCGGTCTTAAATCGGTGTCCACCTACTCCTTGGTGGACATTGAGGTACGACACCCATTAGTCAGAGCAGCACTGCGTCATTCTGACTTGTCTTTTCCCATGGTAATATAATACATGGAGACACATAGTACGGGAAGAAAGACGGCAAAGGAAACAATGAAGGCATGTGTGTCAATCGGACCTGGCTTCTCGAAAATGTGGTTGTAAAGGTTTGGGTTTTGAGAAAAAAAAGGATCTAAAAGGGAGTGTGTCGTGTTACAATGACATCACACACACACAGACACACCCTGTGTCTCAAATCTGCTTATGTTGGACGCTAAGCAGCAGAGAGAGAGAAAGCGGAGAGACGAATGGAAAATATAATGAAAATTTTGATCTTGCCCAGTCTGGAAGCAATTACAGACGGGGAAAGCAGTTGATGTCATAGTTTGATACAGCAGCATGTGGCGGGAAACCTGTGAACTCGCTTTTATAGTTGCAGAAACGAAACAAACAAAAAAGTGTGTGTGTGAGGGGGTAGAATATACGTTCTCCATAGACTCTCTGGGGAGCAGAATAATGTTTGTGCGTAAAGAGGAGTCGACTGCGGCAGTATAAACAGGGCCGACGTGCCGCTAGTTAGCGGAGCTGCCGGGTCGGTGTGTCTGAGTACAGCGGCAGAGTCTGAGCAGATGTGTCGGGGATGGGAGTGTAAACGATCAAAGATCTGTGTGTCTGTGGGCGGGGGGGGTAATACTCGGTAATACTGATGATTCAGAAACACACAGGAATAAGGTGCCTTTAAGTGTTCCGGGAAAATAAAAAGTTCACCGGAGGGGTGTGTGTCTCTGTGTGTGTCTGTGTGCGCTGCTCAAGTGACGGAGATAGCTTTTGGCTTATTGCATGTGTGCGTGGGTGCATGTGTGTATGTGTGTGCGTCTAGGCTAGTGTTTATAAATCCAGCATGATTTCAAGGAAGTTTAATGTTCTGAAGCATTGCCAGCAGCCTGGTAGCTCGCCAGCTCTGCACTACCACACTAATGAAAGAAACCCTTTTAAACAGAGCCTTCCTCCCAAAGCCGTTCTCTACCAATATGTGCATGAGTAACATTATGTGCACATTCACTAAAGCATTTCGTTAAAAAAAATAGATAAACATACAGCAAAAGGCTGTGAAGCTGACATTTAACAGACTTATCGTGGAGCCATAGTCTTGTTGGTTAGATTGAATATAAAAGCACATAGAGGTTGCGCGCACTATTACAACAGAGCCCTGTTTGTCCATTGATTGTGTTTGGGGCTGTTTTCTCATCCAGTTTATGAACAGAATCCAACATGTAAGCTCCACCCCCCCCCCCCCCCACACAGAAATACACGACGACGCCATGCCGTGCTAAAAATAGACCCCATGTGTGGTGACACGTTACGGTAAACACACACTATTAAAGAAACAAACACTAGAGAGGAGAGGAAGAGAAGAAGAAGGAGGAATAAAATGGGGGACTCCTGGAGCTGATTACATATTTAGGAAACAAAATGGCCCCTCTTTGCAAAATATAAGGCAAGCTTTCAATTTTTCCCTCCCTTTGTGAGGCAACCATATGAAGGGCTTTTTTTAACTGACACAAGGGGATTTTGGAGGTCAGTTGGGAACAATAAAAACATGCATGCCCGCTAGTTGGAGGGTGCCAGTGGGGCAGGCGCTCGCTGTGGAAGGGTCCGGCTTACCGCTCGACTGAAAATATGACAAAGGCCAGGGATAGAAATACACACGCTGGTCATAAGGGCGTAACACGATAGCCCTACAAACCAAACAAATATAAATACAAAATCCCATGCCCTCAGAGGCGGGTCCTTTCAGAGAGACAGTGCCACCTACTGGATGTAAAATACATGACACCCCGTTTACGCCCGTGCAGGCCACTGTGACCTCACTGCAGAGAGAAGGAGAAGGTCGGACACGGTTGTCACGTTGGGAGGCGGGGAGCGAGGGAAGGGGGGGGGGTTTACGACGGGTTATTCAAAGACGTAAAAAGACAGTGTGACCTGTTTTCACTGGTAGGGATGGGGTGCCGTGCAGCATGCCTTGTTCTATTTGAGGCAGTGGCCCTAGAGACACACCTCCAGTCTCAAGTCTCTGCACAGAGGACGCCCCGTGGACCAGCCCATGCTGTGCAGTGGGGCCACGTTTACAGCTCTACGGCAAACATGAACATCGGACAATATTTAAAAAGGATATTTAAGCTCATGCATGTTTTAAAAAAAAAAATAGGCAGTGGGAATACAATTTAAAGTATTAAATGATTATGAAGAGATGAGGAAGCAGCCTGAAGCGTCCCTCTATGGTTTAACATCCTGTAGCTGTAGGACAGGCCCCGCAGGCTTGGAACATCAGGACCAAACTTATCCACACATTTATTTTTTTGACAAAGTAACATCCAGCATTTAGTAATTTCAAAACGATGTTCCTAAAATAAACACAGCCGGAGGAATCAAAGCATGTTTTTTGTTTCCCTCCGATTGTCCTTCACAGGGATAGAACATCAAACTGTCTATTTTCGAATAAAGTAGTAATACATTTGAGTATCACACACAACATGATAGGGGGGGTGTTTGTGTGTGTGTGCGTGTGCGTGCGATACTGTGGGTTGATGACAATCAAGCCTGATAATCACATAAGAGCCATGAGGTAGCTAAATTATACCCTTCAATGAGGGTTCATTGACTGGAAGGCTTCCAGTTAAACTAAATAATGTTTCAATCCAATTTCACTAATTGCCATCAGTGATCAGATGCAAAGACAATGAGGTTGATACGGACCTCTGTAGATAGAAAAGATATATCCCGCATTCTCCGTTCAAGTAGAGCTATGCATGATCATAACCATTGCACAAACAAATCATAAACTCATGAAATTACAAACACAATTTTGGTCACACTGTTGGCGATCAATATTTATGAAGCATTAACTAGAGTCACACTACAGATCATATTTATTAGTACTATGCTTGTTTTATCTGAATACCAAGCAAAAAAACAGAAAACAAACAGATTGTGTGCGCTGTCATCAAACTGCGGGTGCCCTCTCCAAACACAGCTGTCCAATCACTAAGCACAGCGGGCCTTTGTTTTGCTTTCTCCCCTCTTCTGCTCTCCTCATCTCTAGCTCAGCACTCCAGCGTGTCTTGCGTCAGCCTGTTGCCCCTTCCTGGCAGAAGCCCACTGTGTCTCCACGCAGCATCTCAGGGCCAGCGCTGAGACACTGGGACCATTGAAGCCCCCGGAGCGCGTCCCAGTCGGACGTCTGCCCTGGAGCAGCTCAATGTTAGTGTTGGCTCAGGACATAAAGACAGCCTCTTCCAAAGCCCCACCACCACAAACAACCCCCCCCCCCCCCCCCCAGTCGTTTTACCAGGGATTAGCGAGGCAAAGACGCAGTCATTGAAGATCAGGGGGCGGCCCGGTCTTTAATAAGTGTATTGATGCGTTTCAGTGACCCACACAAGATTATTGCGAGGTTTCCCCACTTCATTGGTTTCAATTAATTCACCATCATTTCCAACTAGTGGGACAAACTTAATTTGTTCCAAATAAGAAGCCTCTGAGGAGAATTTGGCTTATTTACAGTCGTCATCACAGCCAAATGGTGAATAATAACGGACTCAAACTCAAATTTAACGGATTCAAAAGAATACATCCTGTCAGACATTGTCAAATTCCTCAGTATTTCTTTTGTCCTTTCAACCGAGCAGATCGAACGGGTGTGACACCGAACCCCAGAGTCCAAGAGTCAACACCAAATCACTGTGGATCGCCTCAGAGCCAGTGATCGGCTCCACGTAACCAGAACCTCCGGCTGCTCCCTTCGCTCCACAGGACCTTCGTCGGTGGCGTTGAAATATTAATTTAATGCCGCGCTCCAAAGCATACCAACAATGACGCTCTGAAATTGAAAAGTACATTATTCATCATTCTAGTTCCACTGTCTGTGTCCGCCTTTGCAAGACCTCCATCTGAAACTCGCGGCCCGCCCGGTGCTGCAGGCCTAAAGAAAACCAACGAAAGAGAATGAAGGAGGAACCGCAGTCTTCAAGCTACAGTGTAGCGAATCAAGCTGTCAGAAAACGATTACCCAAAGACAACTGAGACACAAGACCAGCCGTATTTAATTTAACTTATTTTGTCCTGAGAAAAATGAGAAAAGCCAAGACACTATTTCGCCCCGACGGGTCACGGGACTGCTGAGGAAGGTGTTTTGCCTTGACACATTCCTGTGGAACCAGATATCCTGAGGCTGCAGATTCCATTCATAACTTCCCCTTCGGCAAAACCCTGGGAGGCTGGAAGTCAGCAGATCCTGTACTTTGACTGAAAACCAACCGGAGCAGGGAACGTGTAGCCCTGCGCTCCCGCAGTGACACAAGACGTATTTACAAATTAAAAAAATATGCGGCGACACAAAGTCGTGAGGCAAAAGTTGTAACCGGGGAGGAGGCAGGTGCGGTGATGAATAGACGTCACCGCACCGTGTTGATGGGTTTAGCTCCTCAAATAGCTTTTATTAGGAGTCCCATTTGAGACCGTGCCAAGTCATTAAGGCGGCAATAGGGTTATACAGGGGGCTTTGTATTAACCTAACCTGCTCAGTGACAAACTACCTGACCCAATGTTACTCGCCATCCGTTCAATTTACAGAGCGCTAAACAGCGGACTGGAAGCCATCCAGCAGGTGTCGGATCTCAATGAGGACGGGGCAGTCGGACCCCTTTGAGAGGAAGGCGATGGGAGCCAACTTCCAGCCCTTATCATGCATCACCGTCAACACAAGTCTTCCAGCACACCCAGCTCTAATGAGCGACCTCCGGATAACAGAGAGAAGAATACCAGTCGATACGCCCAGAATGGATTCTGAACACAGTAGATCTGTCCCGCCACTTCTTCTATCTTCGTATCCATCGCCAGGCTTCCAGGTCGGCCCCATAGAGCTCACCGGGCCGTATTGACCGGGAGCCCCACAGGCTCCGGGTCTCGATGAGGGGCCGCTGGGGCCCCATCGATCGCTAACTGCTGTATAACTCATTGGAGGAGCGGACCTGCGCGCCCCTCGCACTCATCTCCTCCTCCCGGAGGCGAGCACGGCTCTCGCTCCGAGGATAGCGGGGGGGGAGGGGGGGGGGGGCCGTGCTGGAATGACACAAAGCCACCCCAACCCCTCCACACCGCGACAGCACATCAACCAGCCCAGACCGCCCGCTGTGCCGTCATCTTCACAGGGCCTGGGGCCGGGACCAGCTGACGGATCACAGAGGGCTGTGTTGTGCTCTGAGCGAGCTGCTCCATAGAGGAGGGCCGCGTAGTCAGAGGAAACAACAATAAGCGCTGTGGCCGTCGACGGCAGCCCCGCACAGTTAACCGCTGGGTGACCGACGCTTCTTGTTCATCTCAGTCTTTTATGGATATTTTTGCGTTTCATTAACGGATGCAAAAAAAAAAGCGGAAAAAAAAAACGGCTTCAAAGCAACCCAGTAGTGGGATGAGGTTGATAGCATGTGGGAACAATAATGATGTCTCCACAGAGCCGAAACCCGCTTCATTCCCGCCATATCAACAGGGGATCGATGTGCGGACAAATGTCTCTGGCGCTCCCTGCTCCCCTATCGTGAATAATCCAATACAATTATTTGTATGCATTTGCTCAAGTATATGTCAATAAAAGAGCTAGTCTCAGTCTCAGTAAAAAATGACAGTACACTGTAGTATGGACTGACAGGCCATCAGCGGACGATGTTGAAGGCACTTTTGCATTGGGTTCATATTGCTACATATCTTAAGTCCAACATACCATAGTATTTTCAAGTTTGGACAAGAAAATAGAAAGCAGAATATAAGTTTGTACATCTTGTCTGTTTTAGATTAAGAAGCGTGTTGTTATTTAATAACCAGGCTCCTCTACAATGCCAGGATGTCTTGCTGCGATTCAGGTAAGCTTCATGAATGTGAAATGAAGGCGTCTTCCTGAGGAGATATTGTTACACAAACACGGCCGCTCAAACAACTGCACCAGCGCAATTTACATGTTTTGATCCTTCCTCGTGTACCTGCAGTCGGACGCAAACTGCTTTGTTAGTGGAAGCCGTCAGTCAAACGGCAGCACTGCAGTGTGTGTGATAGCTCTGTTTCATTGGTTCGAGTGCTGAAATGGGCCCAGAAATCTATCATTACGCTAGCCATTCAGATGAATAGCGACATTGAAAATCTCTGGAGTATATTTCCCCCTCGCCCCTGTGTTGGTGATACAGACTTAACAATAACAAGCACGGCAAATTCACCACCTCACCTTGCCCTAAACGCCTTGATATAAAATTGCACTTAATGAAACCACGCTATGGAATTCAGTCCAATAAAAAGAAAACCGGCCCGCTGCTGGCAGTTGAATTTAAATAGCGCTCCCAGAGGGAACGGGTAAAGCGATTGAAATGAAAGGAATTTTTCCTTTTTCCTTTCTTTTTCTGGACCAGAAGACCGTCTCTTAAACAGCCTGCCCTGGAATAACAAGCCGTTCTCCTTGATGGAATGTAGGGAGCCAGCAAAAGGGAAAGCGACCTACTCTACAATGATACACTTTTTGCGGTACCATGCAATTATTGTCATGTTTTTTTGAACGGCAATGCAAAGGTTTATTTTCAATACCAATAAAACTCTAAAAAATTATTTTAATTTAGTCTTCCCTGCCCCCCCGAAAAACAAAAACATACCAGGCGGTAACCAAACACAAAGCACTATGCATATGTACCCCCCCCCCCCCCCCCCCCCACACACACACACACACACACACGTATCAGCCTCTATACATCCAATGAGCCCTAATGATGCCCAGGGCCAGCCATCCATCTTGTACACTCGGTGGAATGAGAGCAGCTCAGCACTTCTGGGCGGGACGGATCACACAAGCCCATGGCTGTCCGTCAGAGAGAAGAATGGAGGCCCCACCTCATTAGTGGAATTGCTATAGGTTTAATTGAGAAGATGCCTCCCGTCGGTATGGATGGGCTAAATGTAGCGCATCATTGGACGTGGGCAGTGAGCCGGAGGGAGGTGCCTGACCCTTACCGGGTGGTGGGGGGTTAGGGTTAGGGAACTAAGCAGGTAGAGGAAGAGCAAACACCCCCCTACCACACACACACACACACGCCAAGGCTCACAGACACGCAAGTTAAGTGAAACACACATTAAGAAGTCCATTTTTAAGAAGGCCAAACATGCTGTTGTCACCTGTCTGCCTCGGCTAACGCACGCGCACACACACACACACACACACACACACACACACACACAAATATGCAGGGAAATAAACAACTCCCACTTGTCCCTTCTGCTGGCAACAGTGGAGGAGCGTGACCATGACCTCAGAGGACAGAGAGACAGAGACGGCACCACTGCTTACCAGCCTCAGCATGTATGCACACTATAGACACACACACACACACACACACACACACACACACACACACACACACACACACACACACACACACACACACACACACACACACACACACACACACACACACACACTAACCGTACGCGACCCACCTACCTACACACATCTGCCTCTGTTTGGTGTTCCTGAGCGAGGGTCTGACAGTGCCTCTGTTTTGTGCTCCCGAGCGAGGGTCTGACAGCCGGCTGGAGGCAGGGTAAGAGGCTGGCGAGCAGCAAGGCTAGACGGGGGTCTGTCGGCCCCAGGAACCTCTTCTATCTGACGGATTTACTCCACACATCAGCACATTCCCCCCCCCGAACGTCAATGAAAAGAGGAGGCTCCACACGTCCAGAGCACCCTCCCCCTCTGCCTCTCTCTCTCTCCCCCCTTCTCCCCACTCCCTCCCGCTCTCCCTCCCTCCCTTTCCCTACTCCTTCTCTCCCACTCTCTCCCTTGCAGTCCCTTCCTCTCCCTCTCCCTCCCTCTCCACATTGTCCCTCTCTCTCTCCATCTCTCACACCTTTTACTCGCCTTCTCGGACAACCCCCCCCCCCCCCCCCCCCCCCCCGCCCCCCCCTCTCTCCCTCACTCTCCCTCTCTCTCCCTCTCTCTCCCTCCCTCAGCTGTTCTGTGCATATCTCTCACAGCATGGACCTCTTGTGTAACGTTCTCTCCGTGGTGATCCCCTGAGTCTCCCTTTACCCTCTCCCCGCCATCAGCTGTCCTCCCTCCTCTGCTCTGCCCCAGGCCCGAGCCTGGTCCGGGGGTCATGCATTCAGCTGTTTCTGCCCGTGTTGGGCGCCTGCAGGACCAGAGAGACCACAGAGTCCCAGAGCGCCTCCGCAAGGTCACTAGCGGGACATTCAGAGAGCTCCGCAGGACGCGGGGACCAATAAGAGAGGAGGATACAGGGACTGGACCAATAAGAGATGAGGACAGAGGGAATGGACCAATAAGAGAGGATGAGAAATTTTTCAGACGAATACACTACTTAAAATGCAGTAACAATACTTTATATGAACCCTTTGCATGCGTGTGTCGGGTTGGATAAAACACGCCATAACAATCCCCTGTTAGATGATGAATTAATGAAGTTAATTAATAATCATTAAATGTTATCTTAATTTAGTTATTCTGAGGAATGCCAAGGTGCTGGTTGAAGAGTCAACCATGTGATTTAAGCAACTCATAAGAAACATTTCTCAGTGCGCGTAACTGCCTTCCAGGAAATACTGTCCCGGCTGTGCTTCCATTGCTCCGTCATTTTATTCCCTACCTCTGCATGTTTAGTTGGCCCCAGCTCACAGAAGCAATCTCACAGGGATTGGGGAACCATTGAGGTGTAAGATGTGAATCTAAGAATGACTCAGATAACCTGTGCCTGTGGGCTTCTCTTTCTCTTAAAACAATCGCTGAACACTCGCTGTAAATCTATAAAAATGACTGGCTAATGCGGGGGCAGCAGCAAGCCAGAGAGAAAAAGGCTACATGACAGCCCTTTTCTCACACACACGTACACGCACACACACACACAAACGCAAGGATTAAGATGGCAAAATGTTACAATCCCCTGATTGACAGTCAGAGCTACATAATACACATGCATAGACATGCATGTGAAACATGGAACCACAGATCTCACAGTGGATTATCTGCCAATAGATGGGGCTAGTGCACAGTCAATAGTGTGCAAAGACAAAGCATGAATACTGATGTCGAATTTGGGGCCAACGCTGACTGAATAAATGCATATCAATGAATAAATGGAAATCTGGTTCATCTATAACCAATGAGGCAGGTGAATAGCAGTGTTTTTCTTGGTTGGATTTGAAGTGAACAAGTATTAGATTAATTAAGAAGCTAATTTAGAGAATCTAATCTCAACATTAGGGAAACTACCCCATTGTGTTCTATGCTGCATAGCGTTGAAAGTTTCCGGTTGTTAATTCCGTTTACAACACTGGTGAGAAGGGTCAGTGGTCTGCGACTGTTATAGTTGGTATCAAGGAACCCCATTGGTTACTTCTGTCTAATCAATGGAAGAAGAGGACGAGGCAGATAATTGGTCTGACAAGTGCAACTGTAACAGTCGAGTCGCTAACCACGTCCTGCACGCGTGCAACGGATAAGGCGTGTGGGGCGCCGTTTCAGTGCCAGGCCCGGATATCTCGGTTAGCATTGACATTCCCAAAGTAGTCCGACATCGACCCATATCTCGCCAATTCACCTCCCATCTGCAGACCTGGTGCACACACATTGATTGGGCAACATAAAACGAACCATAACCAAATTAATCGCTGAATAATCTCTGTGAAATTGTGAATGATGTCATTGAGGACACGACAATTCCTGGGCAGTGTCAACGGGAACCCGAGGGACGCGGTGCACACGTGTGAAGGGTTGTGCGGGGC
The DNA here is from genome assembly GCF_902167405.1 of Gadus morhua. NCBI lineage: Eukaryota > Metazoa > Chordata > Actinopteri > Gadiformes > Gadidae > Gadus > Gadus morhua. The sequence continues at coordinate 17,182,399 of NC_044048.1, read as the reverse complement.
TTGTTGTCATGGCAACAGGTGAGGTGGACTACGAGGGATAGAATTTCACGGCCGGGCCGGTCACGCCATCCAGCGATAGACGTTAACACACAAATGTAAATCACACACGCACACACACCGTGTTCAGGAGACCGACTGGATAAACGTTTTACGTTAATCACTGTTTACCCACTGCGCACCTACCCTCCCTGACAGCATGGTAATCAGATTTGAAGGGGGACAGGTGCTAATTTCAGAAGACATGGTGTTTGTGGCCAAACGCGCGCACACACACACACACACACACACACACACACACACACACACACACACACACACACACACACACACACACACACACACACACACACACACACACACACACAGAACCCATGTGGGAGTAATCTGCACTCCAAACGGCCAGCCCAACGACTAACTATAAATATGTTTTGCATTAACCGTCTCTTAATCAGCCTCCCATAGAAATCCTTCCAGGGCGATAGAGCTGACTGGAGAGGGGTCATTTCCCCAGGGAACCCTGAACAGTATTAATATTCTTTACAACGCACCGAGGGCACTTAGATCCATCTGTATTTGTGTAATGACTTCAGCGTTGAGACGTCGTGGGACGGGGTGGGATTTCTCATGTTTAGTCTTCCCACCAAGGGCGATCTTTTGTGTGTGAGTCATTCATCTATTAGTCTGGGGCTTCTCACATCTCACACAGAACCAGAAGGCCCTCAGAAGACCAATTTGGTTTCACAGAGAAACCCCATGCTCCCCCAAACAACCAGCCCACCAATCCGTCCTCCGTGAATCAAACGACAGCTCACACATCTACTCGCAAATGAGATGTCCTTTGCATCGAAGGACAAGAAAAAAAAAGGTAGAAAAAGGGTGGCGTATACAAAGCGTTTGTCGACGTGAACTTGTGGCCATCATCTCGCCCACCACTGAGCATCATCAGTCCTGCCATACGCAAAGCCGCTACGGGACGACAGACATAGACGTGCTCATACATCCATCATTTACCATGCAGCGACCTCCCTCTGCGAGGAGATGGAGTTACAGCCATGGATACTACTGATGCCTCCTGAGGGGAAAACAAAATGCCTGATGTGACGATCGCACACGCACACACACACACACACACACACACACCACACAGACACACACACACACGGAGATAGTATGGTTGATATTTAGTATGTATACACAGACACTATATGGTCTACTGGGACACACAAAGACAGACGGATAGAGCGGGAGGAATATAGAGCACACTGGCGTGCTCAGAGTGTTTATAAGAGCTGCAGTGCAGCAGCATGAGCTCATCGTTTTGCTCCTTCACCCCCCCGTTCCTCCCTCACCTCATCCCCCCCCTACCTCACCCCCCTCAAAGACACACATACTAGTACGTACACACACGCACACACCACTACTGCACTCCCCTTCTCCGCCCCCCTCTCTCCCTCCATTACATAAGTTAGTGCAGCACATGTGTGCTGGTTATTCAGCAGCAGGCAGGCGCTGTGAACGTACCACATGCAAAGGACTATGTCATCAGAGGCAGAGTGAGGTAAGGGGGTCGCTGAGGAGCCCGGCCCGATGTGGAACACAACACCTCAGTCTGCAACACGGAGCGATCCCCCTGGTCCCACAGAAGATGACCGTCACGAGCACAGCTGGGAGACATAATGCAGTGTGAATTAGACACCCTGATTACACAAACCACAGAGAGAGAAGAGCGAGAGAGGGAAAAGAGAGGGAGAGGGGGAAATGGGAGAGAGAGTGGAAAAAGAGAGAGGGAAAAGGGAGAGATAAAAGAGAGCGAGAGAAAAGAGGGAGAGAGAGAGAAAAGAGAGAGCAGAGAGAGGGCGAGAGAGTGAGAGAGCTTATGAGTCCCATATTCTCCAACTGGGTTCCCGGGCTGATTAGCACTTCAAAGCAGCATAACCCTGACATGAGGAGGGGGAACACACTGCAGAGAAGGCAACCCTCCCAAAACCACATCCCATATTATTCTCATATCCCCGCAGCTATTGGTTGAGAAGATAGAATGGCCGTTCAGTCTCAGGACTTTACCTCATGGCGAAAATATATTAGTCAATTTTTCATCGTGATGAAAAAAAAAAATGGCCTCAAATCTATCCAGGCAACTGAGGAGGGGAAAACAGTTTGTTCTCTAAATAGCATGGAGAAGCAGAAAGGTGCACGCAGGAAACGCAGAATAAAAACTGGATCATCGACAAATAGATCAGTGTATATTACCTTAGAGAATACAGGACATACAACAAAAACTATTGACTATTTATGAATATTTAAATTAATAGCGGTTCAATAGAATATACTATTTATGAATATTTAAATTAATAGCGGTTCAATAGAATATGCAGCACAAATAATAAACCACCAACCCAGGTGAGCTACAAAGTCTGCTGAAGCCATGAGGCAGCCTCTGATGCAAGTCCTACCCTCTGTGGCGCACCACAGCAGACAATTACATAGTTGACAGGAAACAACGGCCTTGAATTCCCAACCGGAGTGCCGCCGAAGGACAGTTCAAACACAGGACCCCCGTCACTCCCCGGCCCACTCTCAGACACCACCGTAACCAGAGCTTTTTGGATTGTATTTTTATCTTTCCCTTTTCTACCAGAATGCATCTAGAATATCTTTTATCCGAGACGCGCCTCAGCTTTTCCACCCCGGGGAACGTTCCCTCACTGACCGCACTGTGGCTGAGGCCCCGCCTGACAGATTCCTGCTTTCCATTACAATCCCTTCTCACCAACCCATTATACTCAGAAAAAACACCTCTTACTTTGGTCGCCCGACCGACTGGGGGTCACTTCTCCCACGCGGTGTTCACGTCCAGAAGCCTGTTAAAACAGCTGGGGAGGTGTCTGGCTTTGGCCAAAACACCACCAGCACCACCACCGCCGCCCCCAGTTTCGCTGTCTCTCACCCCCCCCCCCCCCCCCCCCCCCCGTTAGATCCTCCAGGCTCCGGTGGAGACGAAGCAGAGAACCTTTGTTTTCATATCCCGCGAGCGTCAAAAGAACAAGCTCCACAAACTCAAGCCTGCCTAGATCGGTACCAAGCTTTCAGAGTGAGGCGGTGGAGCTCTGTTCTTTCCCGTGGATATGCACAATGTAAAAGGATCATGGCTGTGGTGACATCGGTGGCACCGGGGCGAGACACATTAAATAAATAATGCTCCCCCTCTTTCTCTTCTTTGTGTTCTCGGCCGGGCCTAACTGCACTCGCCTGACACAGAAAAAAGCATCTCGGGTGTCTGTGTCTGAAGTGTCAGCCTACACTAGGGCATGTCTGCGTGAAACCTACCACACCACAGCTGATCTCATGCTCATCTTATCGATGGGTGCGCTGTTGGGGTGTGGGTTGACCTTGAGCGGCTCTGACCAAGGGTTTCAGTGAACGTTACGTCACGTTGAAAAAGTTCACGTTTCAGAGGTTCAAGGTTAAAAAAGGTCATGGTTTGGAACCAGAGGTGCGCTAAAGGCTGGTATCTGCAAAGACTGATTTGTAGGTTTGTAGAGGCTAGAGTGGGATGAGTGTCTTCACTCGTGCACTAAGTGACTCGTCATTTCCATGACTCATGGACACAGAACATAGTTAAAATGGAAAGAACAGACCAATAAGATTGAACAGAAACCGAGCAAGGGATTGAAATAAAATAATTCAAATGTTAAGGGTGGAAAACTAAGAGTGGAAACATTGAGAGTGTGTGTGTGTGGGTCTATGTACGGACACAGATCAGAACACACACTTCTTATTGCAGAGGTCATCCTTCTCCTGCCATCATAATAAAACTTTTAGGAGTGTTAAGGCCCGACTAGGGGTACAACTTAATTCATTATGTTGCATCTTAATCATTTTAATCAACCATGTCATCTACAACATCAACATCTCTGCAACCGCTCATCACAACTTGTCTGAGCATAAGCTTGAATTATTAAGTAATTTAATAATGACCTGAAACAGAGAAACAACCAAATATTCACATTTATAAAGTGTCAAATGTTTGGTATTTGACAAAGCATAAAACAAATAGATTGTCAAAATTCATTCAATCAGCTTATTCATTTGTTGTTCCAGCACTAGGCTTTTGACGTTTAGATAACAAAAATTAAGGTAATCTTTTGCACGTACATATCTCCAGTAAGTCAAGCTGCAAATGAAACATTGGTAGCGTGGAGAGACTTTGGAAACGTTCTGCTGTTGCCTGTTAAATCCCAGTGTGCCAATGATAATATGTTTCCATGGGTTTGGAGAGGAAACCAGAAGCCCTGGCTATATACATAGGAATGTTCTTCACTCGGACAGACGTGCAGAAATATCTGCGAAGACTGCTGCCTGCTGCTCGGCTGCTCCCAAACACAACCACTGCCCCCGGTCCACATGCCCACAGCCCGGCCCAGATGGGTGTCCTACCTTATCGTCCGGCTGGTTATGCAGTACTTCCACATCACATCTCAGGCCGTCGTGACATCAGTGGAACATGGGACATGTTCAAAAAAAAGTGTGCAAGGCACAGAAGTATAAAAAAACAACAACAACGACTCAACAGAACCGGGCTACAAAACTCAGGCAACACCCCCCCCCCCCCTCCCTTACACCGCTTTCCCCCCCCCCCCCCCTTAAAACAGCCCAAAGAAGAACAGTCTGCACACACTCCCTCTTTGGCCACAAATTACAGCCCACATCCTTCAATTTCCATGGAAAAATCCCACAGAGATGTTCATTCTTCTGCGGCTGGGGCAACTTCTGGTCGGCGAGATGTTTTCCCTGGACCCTATGATGTGTTGAGCTAGCAAGAAAGTTGCTGCTAGTCTAGCTAGCTGTCTAATGACCAAGTAAGGTAGCGGGCACTGTATGTATAGTCCCAGTAATTCATCTCCCTGCTTAACAAAAGCCTCTCCCCCCACACTGGACTTCTCCTTTCCTCCTCCATGACACTCATTTTGCTTTTGTTTCTCTTTTTTTGCTCATCTGGTATTGATGTGATCACCAATGGCGATGGGCTGGACCCTCATCTGTGTTTAATGTGTATCCTTAGGGGCTGTGTGTGTGTGTGTGTGTGTGTGTGTGTGTGTGTGTGTGTGTGTGTGTGTGTGTGTGTGTGTGTGTGTGTGTGTGTGTGTGTGTGTTCATATAGACACACACACACACACACACATATATATGGTAATAACTGGGCCCAAATCCAAGAATTACACAGCTCTCATTGGGAAGGCCCAGCGGGGGGGGGGGGGGGGGGGGGGGGGGGGGGGGGGGGGGAGGGGGGGGGAGTGGGTCAGTGTCAGTTCAGCAGTGAGGAGAGGCTGTTTTGAGTTAGTACACTGGCCATGGCGTAACAACACAGTCCTCAATGCTGGAACACAACCTGACTAGGTTTGCCCTAGAGGGCCAGCATGCATCACACAGTGTACCACCCTATGGCGGCCATGTTCCTGCCGACCCACTGATCATCAGGACCACAAGAGTAATGAGATCCCGGGGAGTTTTTAGACCATGAAGATTTCCTTTATTATGAATGTTGGGGGCTCTATAATGTGGAGAATCACAGAGTCATGCACTCTCTTGTTATCCTGTGCTTTCTGCTATTTATTAGGACTCATTTAAATGACAGTACTGCGGAAGAGTTCTTGCTAGGAGAGCTAGTCTGCAGAACTGTTGAACTGGACTCTGGAAATCCCTGTGGTAAGAGAATGTTCCAAATCAGCTTAAAGGTGGTTGAAATCCTATCTGGAAAGGAGGTTGCACCTCCAACGGGGGGGGTTTCCCAGAGACACAGAGATATGTTGGGTGGGTGCGGTTAACATGGGTCCTGCAATATTAATGGAGGGAGGACTATGGTGTCACATTTGGAATATTAATGATTCCAAAAGGTGTTTACGTGTGCGTCTGTGTGTGTGAATATGATTAGAATAAACGTGAAAGCAACACCGTCCACTTCGATTCAACAGAGCAGTCTTTTAGTTACTTAACTGGGCATCAAACTGAGGATTTTAGTTTTCAAATCAATAATCGAATGTTATGTGAATTTGAGGGTTAAAGTTATTCTTCGTTAACGACTGGGCAGGCCAGCTCAGGTGTACCTTGTTGGCCTAACGAAGTGACATTCATTTAGAGAAGGAAAACGGATATAGCTCAGTAACTCCATAAGAGGTACAGTCTGTTTCAAACACACTCCCACCCGTCATCCCTCCCTATATCTCTCTACAGTGGGGTTTTGTGCTGTTTTACAACTAATACCCCTGCAATCTCTGTCAGTGCCCGTAGAGCTCTGTGTGTGCCCCCACAGAAGCGCAAGAGCCAGAGTGTTTGTCATAGAGAAGCGGAGTGCTTAATATCAGTGTCGTGACAAGCCGTTACAGACAGGAGATTGGTTTTACAGAGTGTCAAATGGAGCACCAGAGGAGTGGAGGAGGGAGTGTGAATTAGACAGAGCCAGGCTTCCTTCTCAGATACATGACAGATACCTTATGTGGAACAAAGAAGAATGATGCTTTTAATGAATTCACGGGTACATTAGCTGCATACAGGCATACATATTCTCGGTGTTCAAATTGTGTTGTCATTTCGTATCGTAATCTTTACTCTCCTTGTTTGATTGGCACATTGTCTTTACCGCTGTGAAACCAGAATTTGCCTTCCAGCGATAACCAAGCGTTACCTTAAATAATTGAATTCTTGAATACTAAGAAAACAGCCACTTGGAAAACGGCAGGTACTCTGAAAAACAATCCCAGGCATTAAACGGTACGATGGGAGGTGTCATTCACTCTAAACGATAAAAGATCACAGCTTGATGGAGATGCATTCATCTGTGCCGACGAGCAAGGTGTAAGAAGGCTGAATAATTAAGTGCCGATTATGCACTGGGTGAAAGGTGAGCAGCAAGGGGTCTCCGGAGGTCAGGCAGGAATGAATTCAGCCACTGCCAGCTCATCCTATTCAGTTAACAACCAGCCTTCAGTCCTCGACAAGAGAAACAAACAAGTATGTTCTCCACGCCAAGTGAAGACTTCCATGTAGGAAGAGATAAAAAAACACACGCTGCATCTGATTCATCTGGACTAAATCCATATTGATTCACTCAGCTTCCGTGCCTCAGCATCAAAAACATGACTGTGTATACGGTTTGGACAATCTCTACTTAACTTCATTCTCGACTTTTCTTTGACACTTAATTCATTTAGTCTGAAGCTCGCAACACGGCGCAGAACATGAATCAGTCACTACAAAGCAACGCCGATATCAAAACGCTGACATATTCAAAAACAGCAGCGCTCTAAATACAGCTTGTGTCCACGTACCTCTTGAAAAAGTTGTTGTGAGGGTGCAGACACAGCACGTGCCAGTAATCCAAACAGAACGCCTTAAACTTCCACATTGTCTCCCGGAACAAGGCCCCTTCTTCAACAAGCTGGACGGCAGCAGCAGCAGCAGCAGCAGCAGCAGCAGCGCAGCAGAGCACGGGGCAGGGCTGGCGGGGCCATGGTTAAGGAGGTGGCATCTTACACCCAAACACAGTCCTGCTCGTGCACAAACTCTTACACAGGCGTCCCCTCGCGCCAATCCGTCGCACCCCCTGTGGCGGCCTCAGATTCCAGCGATGCGCGGGTCAGCAGTCTGCCTCCCCTCCACCAGCACTCGACCCCCCCCAGGGATCCGAGCCTGCAGGGCTTCTAACCCGCCCAGAACCACCGCCACATCCCTTCCTGGACCCGTCTCGGAAAGGGCCGGCCTGTGAGAGGGGGGGGGCCGGCCTGACCAGAGTCGCAGCTGGTGACCCGCTTTGTGGTTTGATGGCGGACGAGGCAGCGGTCAGGAGGACGCACCTTCTCAAAATAACCTGTCGGTTTGGCGGGCGGCCGGGGAGCTGCAGCCGCGGCTGCTGGTGGCTGGGCTCCGCGGGGCTGCTATCCAGGTCAGCTAGTCAGTCTGTCCCCCGCTGTCTGTCCCTCAACACAGAGCGGCAGTTTGGAATCCTCAAGACGTCACCGCTTGCAGCCTGCATCTGCACTCTTTCCGCTCATGGAGATGACTATGTGCAGGAAGGTAGAAAAGGTGCAGGAAGGTAAAAAAGGTGAAAAAGATGCATGCCCGTTTCCAGCTGTCCAGCTGTTTGAAGTGACTCAGTCTAAGAAAAGGGCCGTCACCAGGTATGACTCGTCCTTCTCCTCGTCAACCTCAGCTAAGATCAGAAACTTTTTGCAGAGATCAGCGACAGAATTTCTTGAGGTTGTGTTAGCAGTGCTGGCAGCTTAGCATCCTCCTTCCTTCTCTGGTTGGGTTCTCAAACAATCTCTCCTCCGAACCCCATTCACATGGCTCAGTCTCTCTCCTCCCTGTATTCCTCTCCTTCTTGTTCTCCCCTCTCTCTCTCCCTCTCTCTCTCTCCTCTGCCTCCCTCGGTCTGTATATTTCTGTGTGTCTCTCTCAGCTGCTGCCATCCACACAGGACCTCCCAGAAATGTGCCGATTCTGGTTGCTGGGCAACAACACTACGGTACTACTGAAGCTTCAAGTGGGAGCCTTGCAGCAGAGACTCTGATAGGCCAGGCCTTTAAGGGGGAGGGGCTGGTGTACTGCATGACCACATGCGTTCACAAGGATGCTGTGTTCAAAGTAAATACAGAGCCATGCTGGCAATTCATTCAGAACCCGGTTTGATAAAGTCTACATTTTCAACACCATGACTGTTAGGCTAAAAGGAAACGCTAGAGAATATTACCTGAGAAGCCCACTGCTTTAGCAGGATTGATCTTCTTTCATAGTAAAGAAGCCAAACGATAGACGGAAAATATATATATGAATATGCACGAAGGGGTGAGGGAGGGCCGGGTGAAATAGTTATTCATATTCATGAGCAAACCAGCGTATAGAACCCTGATCAAACAGATACGCACGCATATCATCATGTGGTGCGGTGCGTTGACCTGAACTGCAGATCCACCGCGTAGCAGTGAGACCTGAGATGGCGCACACACTTTGCTCCTGTGTCTCCCTTTCCCCACTGAGGGTGAGGCAGCAGGGGGAGGGAGGGAATGGGGATGTTTGCGACACAGTGAAGCTCTGTGTGAGTTGTCTGTGCGTGCCTGAGATGGCACCCGGTCCCACTAGCAGCCACCATGGAAGCGGCTGTGGAAGGGCCTCTCATTAGTATTCAGCCTTCCATCAATTCACACACACAACAAACAGCTGCCTTAATGAAGAAGGAATAACATTAATTGTGTGTGTGTGTGTGCGTGCGCGTGTATGTGTGTGTGTGTGTGTGAGTGTGTGTGCTAATTCTTTGCTGACCAGTGGACTCGGTGCCTCATAAACATGAAAGTCTTCCTCTGCACCCAATTTGAGATTATAGGAAATTTTAACAAGGCACAAGCCACAAAGACACAAACGCTATTGTGTAAAAATAAAGAAATAATTAATCTAAAGGGCGTTCCCGGGACAAAACCCGGCTGGTTTAAACGCAGCTCACGAAACAGGCCTCAAACTGACAAACGCTTTGTCTGCAAATGATTCAACTCTGCTTACATCCAGCAGCTGAAAAATAGCTTCCCATTAGGATAACATTTAGAAATGTCAGTTACTTATTGATTCGCCACTGTCCGCCCCAGTGCTAACCAATTCATTTTGTGAATTACCATAAATTGGCTTTTAGGGAAGAGTTACTGCCCAGCAAAGTATTTAAAATGAAGATAACTGTTGAGACCGTGATATAGAAGAAACCAGGGGTTACAATGGGTTAGTAAGTCATCTAATGTGTGCTCAGAAATGACGGCTTCCTCTTCCATTACCCCAAATATCCATAACCTTGAGCCACTGAAATCCGCCTGAACTAATTGATGTGAACCTGCCCCTGGAGACTGTGGGCGGGGGCATGCTGTCGTTTGAGCGAAAACACCAAAGAGTAAATCAGAGAACAAAATGCATAATTATCTCAGCCGGTACCTGGTGTACAGATAACAGCAATTATTGGAAAACAGAGGCAAAACAAATACACACAAAGCACCCCAGGATATGGCCTAATCGAGGTGAAATCCCAACATGGGATAAATAATCATCTGTGCCACTGATAATTGTATTCTGTGTGGACTACTTGCTAATTGTATGTTGACCGATGTTCACTAAATAGCAATTTGTTTTGCTTAACAAACAGCATAGCTTAGCTAGCAACAGAAACAGAAAAAGAAACAAACTGGTCATGGGAAAGTTTTGAAAGTGGTCAGCATTGTTTGAAATATCTCGATAGTTTGTCCTAGCCTGGAGAGCAACCTGATCAAGTGACCTCACGTCCTGTTTCAGATCAGTCTGGACCTGTAGCCGCCCACATCGATCTCCTGAAATGATTATCTAATCGCAATCAGGGACTGTGTCGTAGTTGATGACATAACAGAGCCAATCTGGGACTGTGTCGTAGTTGATGACATAACAGAGCCAATCTGGGACTGTGTCGTAGTTGATGACATAACAGAGCCAATCTGGGACTGTGTCGTAGTTGATGACATAACAGAACCAATCTGGGACTGTGTCGTAGTTGATGACATAACAGAGCCAATCTGGGACTGTGTCGTAGTTGATGACATTACAAGGCCTATCAGGGACTATGTCATAGTTCATGATATTACAGGGCTAATCAGGGACTGTGTCGTGGTTGATTTCAATAAAGGGCCAATCAGGGTAGGTTTGGTAGTTGATGACATCAAAGGGCCAATCTGGGACTGTGTGGTAGTTGATGAGATGACAGGGCCTACCAAACTGCAGTAGTTGATGACATCACAGGGCCAATCTGGGACTGTGTGGTAGTTGATGAGATGACAGGGCCTACCAAACTGCAGTAGTTGATGACATCACAGGGCCAATCAGGGACTGTGTGGTGGTTGATGACATCACAGAGCCAATCAGGGAGTGCAGTAGAGCCAATCAGGGAGTGCGGTAGTTGATGACATTAAAGGGCCTATCATTGACTGTAGTAGTTGATGAGATCACAGAGCCAATCAGGGACTGTGTCGTCGTTGATTTTTTTGCAGGCAAAACAGTAATTGTGTCTCCCGAAGCACTGAGCGGAAACGTTAACATTAGTAGAATAAACACCGCCGTAAGTGCAGTTAACAACAATTAAACGAGAACAAGAGTATGCGCTAGTGGGATTTCACAGCCGCAGAAATACATTTGAGCTGTTCGTCTTTATCCCGTGTATCCACTGAACAGCACACCATGATGGCGTCACATGTTTTGTTAAGCTGATTAGCTGAAGGAATTTGTCAAGGAAAGTGCTCCCGCCCACTGAAAGCGTATGACTGATGTGGGGGGCTAAAGGTCCAGACTGATCCGCTAGGCAAAACAGAATGGGCGGTCACGTGATCAGGATGGCCTCCAGGCTAAGGATGACCATCCTTAGCCTGAGGAAAACAATAGGCTTCCCCAATCCAATTCATCCTTATGACTGTAAGGTCGTTATCAAGGTGAAATGTACCTTGATAACAGCAATCATCAATGTGTATCCATCATCTCTGTGAGTGTGTATGTGCGTGGGGGTGCATGGGGCTTCTATGTCTGGTAGGTGCATGGCAATAAGAGCTACTCATTACATCTTGACTATAAACCATCTGTATGGTGCGGTGCGGTAGAAGGCTAGTGGCGATGAGCGCATTTGGTTTTGTTTTCCGGTACATCAAAGGCCTGTAAAAGGAGACAAAGAAAGACGCCTGTTAGATCAGCCAGCAGGCAGAATAAAGGACACAAATAGCCGCATACAAAGTGACCGATGATTCGACTCCCCGCCTCCCCCGCCCCCCCCCCCCCCACATCCTCCCCCTCCTCCCGGTACCTCAGAGTGCAATGATACGGGCCGATAATGACCCTTTACAGACAGGAGGGAGGGGATGCAAGGCACTATGTGACCACGCCAAGTCCATCACCTCTAAGCTGCAGAAGCATTCCATCCATTGTGCTCCAAGAGGAAGATGAGCCAAGTCAATACAAAAACATAAAACGCAGGAAATGGCCTCCTCTACTCAAACGCAGCGTGAGAGAGTGAGGGAGAGCGTGAGAGAGCGAGCGATTGACATTAGCATGCAAGAGGGGTAGGACGGGGGCAGGGAGGGAGGCTGGAGAAGGGAGATTGAGCAGAGGGGTTGAGTGACATACCGCCACTACAATAGAGGGGCGAGAGGGTTTGCAGTGAGGCTTGGGAGAGAAACAGAGCTGAATGAGAGGGGAGTAAAAGATTGATCCTGGCGAACAGAGCCCGTTGCATACTTAAAATAATAGGAGGAGATCAACTCTGAACTATAATGCCAACCAAGAATGAGAATGATTTGTCGTTTCGATTTATGATAAAGGACTGTTATGAAAAACAGAACCAGGCTGGTAACACAGAATGAGATGGGAATGGTTTCTGGTATGAAGGACGGGTGTGTGTAAAGTTGTCTTAGAATAGTACACCCCCTTGTGGACAATTGTGGTATTTCCTGCATTTCCACTGCAAGCATGATCAAATGATCAGTGACAGATCACTTAGAAAAATACTAATAAAGATAAATGCCAATTCATTTATAGATGGCAATATTTCTGGACGTTTTAATGTGTGCAATGCATTAAATATATTACTGTTGGTCTATTTTTCTGTCAGTCAATAAAGAACTTGAACATCATACAGTATGTTAATTTTAGTGCAAGATCATAAACTTGAATAATCCCATTGCCGTTTTTAACTACCGAGCTTCAAAGCAGCACAACAATGCTATTTATCTAGGTTAAAAGCCTAGACGTTTCCGTATTTCTATCTCCAATGGCTCCGTATTGCACTTGCTTGCCAGTGCCCATGGATGTATGGAAGATCAATATAAAGCACTCAAGAAGGATCTCACGGCAGGCGAGTGAGAACATAAGGAGAAACAACGGTATCCTAGGTGGACGGTGAAAAGCTTGAACGTGTGACTCAATACCCTATTTCAGCATAGTCGTTTCAGAGAGATTAGGGTACATGAAGGTTATCGTGCGTAGAACATTCTCCTGCAGATTGAAACAGATTGTCGAGTACAGCTGTTCGGCCCCTAGCCTGCGAGCGGCCATGCGGAAGAGAGGTGGAGGCAAGGCATGGACCGAAACACAAGCATGTGGGTCGCGAGGACAAAGCCAGGATGGCGAGGCAGAGAATCTAAGGGAGAAGGAAAATTATAACTGAAGGTCAAGATGAAGACGTATTACACTGCTCAAGTCTTTTGAGATTCAGAGGAGGACAGACATCTAAACCAACCAAGATGCTATGCAGCTGGCATTTAATTTGATCCTTTAGTATTCTGGGTCTGCAAACTGTCTTGAAGGCCTTCTCTATCCTGAGGCCAACAGAACCGATAGAGCACCATCCTTCCTGAGGGAGGATTTAAACCTTTTTACGAATAAATAGTTACATCATTAAATAATCAGGGAATATTATCACAATCACGTCTCTTGGGTTCACAGTTTGCTGATATTATTATTGTCAACATAGGATGCACCAGTCTGTGGTATGCTATGATTAGATTGAATCTCTCATTTGTGGAGTAGCTGCATATATTATGCCAAGGCACCCAAGAATTAAAGAAGTCAAACAAAATGAAAGTAAATAACGGGTGAATCAAACGGAAACCAAATGCGAACAACAAGACAAACACTCAGAATGCATTCAGGATGCAGGTTTGCCAGCCAGAACACAACGTTCACAACCTTGGTGTCAGTGATGCACATGCCCTTTGACGTCTTGGCACAGTGGCTATTATGTAACCATTAGTCATAACCCTGGACCCACATCCCCAGAGCTCCTTCAGCTGAATCCTCTTCTCATGCACCCTGCGCCCCTCTCTGCGCTCAGCCCCTGCTGGCAACGCCAGGGCCTCATTACGGGCTGCTTCAAACCCCACAATGCACAAACACCATTCAGTGCCCCCAATCCCCCCCCAAGGAGAGCTACGCCCGACACTGAGATGTGCCACAGAGGACTCTGACGCCCGGTCCTCTTGCCGGTCTCTCTGTGTGGCCCCTCAGTGCTCCAGCTCACAGCTGCAGCATCAGGCAATGACAAACAAGCTAGCCGTTAGCTTCATTAGCGTCCCGGGTCTATAAATACCAAGATGGTCTAAAGTGGGTTTGGTTGGTCAAATGCCAGGCTTCGGTCAGCCTTTTTATTTTTTATCTTTTGCTGCCCTTGCAGAAGCAGCCATAGCTCCAATGTCGGCACGCGAAACAACGGATACGTTTCCCTTATTCTCTGACTCTGACTCAACGACCTCCGGAAACCCTCGCCCGCACCTGCTTTGTCATATCCCCTCGGTGTGAAGCACAGGGCATGGCCCCGTTCTGTCGTTTTCTGGGTCTGTCAGCATGGACAGTGAATCACTGGGTGTTGCTTTGGTCCAAGAGGAGATGATTCAAATTATGAATTCAACCCACTCCAACCCCCAGTGTGCTAATTGAAAGGTCATACACAGTGTCCTTCCATGGCGACAAGACCGCCCTGAATCGGACTGGTTTACTCTCCTACAACGACAGGGCTGCGTCCATACCAGCAACACCCTGCTACTGCTGTTATTGTTTTGGTTGTTGTGCGTGGAGACTGACTTTCAGTCATGGAACTCCATGCCTCCCCGTACATTAAGGTTATGCGAAGTGACAGCAAGCGGTCATTCACATGGCAGTGTACGTGTCCGGCATGTAGTCCCACTGCTCACCACGGGCCCTGGGCATGTGTGGGACCACGCCAGGCTGGCAGCCCGTGTGGCTCTCGCTGCGTGAGCAGAGTCCACAGAACCTGTGCTCTCTCCCGCCCAGCAGTGTGCCGTCAGCCTCTTACAGCCAGTCATGACGCACTTGGTTTTTCCTCATCTCTTGCGTCACTGGGGCAGGCGCTGTACAATGAGAATTAATTTACATTCACCGCCAGCCAATACAGGGCGGAGGGGGCGGCGGGCATTTGAGCATCGCCTGCTCTACCGAACAGTCTCCTCAGGATGTGAGGCATCGAGTCCCTTAAAGGGCATACATATGATAAAGCCAGCTTTCTACAGACCTAGGAGAAGGACACAGAGTACACCTCTACATCCACAATAAGGCTGTGGTTGTAGCTCCTCTCCATAGTTAAATGAAAGGGTTATCAGGATTACTAAAACATCCCCATCACTGGAGCTTTGTGCAGTCCGGCTTGTTTCCATATTCCACTGCACCAGCAGTTTGAATGAAAACCGGTGAACTAAATGGCCCCTTTCAAAGTAAAAGCCCTATCCTGGCTACTAATTACAGCGTTATGACAGGAGTGACAATCACCATTATACTCCAGAAACACATTGAGGCAACACACACCGAGGCACAGTGTTAAACAAAGCGTCAACATCGGGTGGGCTGTACCTCAGCAACCTAAACACTTGTCAAGTATTTTCTGTTGGTGCATCAGCAGGCCCCTCAGGGCCATGAGGGGGAGTCATGAGGCAAGACCCCCCCCCCCCCTCCCCCGTGACCACCAACGTGCTGCTGTTACAGCGCGCGTGCCTCCAATGATAATAATCAAGAAGAGCAGAAGCCCCACAAGCGATGGTGAAAATACATTATAGGAGTGAGACAGGGCCTCCTTGTAAGAGGAGGGTTCCAGCAACGCTGTGTCCCAGCAACGCCTGGCATGAGTCACAACTCAAGCAGACTCATATTGCCGAATGCTAGATCACCAACAACAACAACAACAAGACTGTGTTCCACATTAGCAGTCGCTTCCTTTTATTTTAGCACTGGTTGGGACTACTCAAGGCTTGAGTGGTAGTTTCTAGGAAGGCTTGGGGGTGGGGGAGGAGGGGTAGAGGGGATACAGGGCCCTGATACTGAAACGGAGCGAGAACAAAACAGAGATTTCATTTTTCGTCATCATGAAGAAATTTTCCATAGGGAAAAAAATCACAATCTCGTGCGGGCGTGACTAGTGCTTTCCAGCGTTTTTCCACCTAACCAGAACAGAGGGATTAGTGAGGGAAGTGGGGAGAATCATGCTTGACCCGCACTCCAACACGCCGAAGACAGAGAAGGAGGGAAGATAGCGGTCCATTATCGGGCCTGAGTGACAAGACCAGATTGCCTATGAAGGATTCGGCGGAGCGCCGTGAAGGTCTCGGCTCTCGCTCATTAAGCTGACTGATACCTCCATCAGGTGGAGCGATGCATCACGCTGATAACGCCACCGCTTGGCCCGGTCGCCCAGCAGTGAGACGGGCTTAACCACACCGCCGGGAGGCCCGGAACCGGTCGATCACGCCGTCTCAAGGAGGTCGGCGCTTAAATGCCACCCGTTTTTTGCGGGATAACACATCTACCCATTGGAAAAACGTGGATTAACGAAATCTTGCATCTTGTCTCATGTTTGGGTGAATGAGGTGAACACACACAACATGGAGGTGGACGGATAATGAGACGTCTTTAGGCGTCTTGGATGCTCTCCGAGGACTCTGCGACCACACGTCGTGCCATGTGATGTCTGCAGCAGACACCGGAAGCAAACAGCACAAACTCAAATAACAGAAGCCCGAAAATAACTAAAGCGAGAGAACAAAACGGGGGGGGGGGGGGGGGGGGGGGGGGGGGGAAGAGAAGAGAAAATGAGCACTTTTCCATGTAGTTTGCTCCCCTGCAAACTGCCACATGGGTCTCAGATGGCCGGGGAGGCTGAGCCAGTGGGACTAGGGCTGAGAGTCGGCTAACCGTAAATAACAGCCTGGTCCAGCCACAAATATACCCTGACTGCAGACACACTCTGAGAGAACATGCAATATAAGCAGACATATATAGACACACACTCACAACACAAAACCACAAACACACACACATTTGCAAAAATGCATACATGCACAAACACACAAATGCATACACACACACACACACACACACACACACACATAAAAAAACGCACAAATGCATACATGCACGCTCACACACACATATAGCTGGGAGGAAGGCATGTGCCAAATCTGTGCTGGCACTGCATCACCTCCAAATTTGTCACTTTTCCCAGACATGGAAAACACAACACACACTCACATGCCCATGTGGTAATTTCCCTTACAACAGACGCACCACACTATACAAGGACAGTTCAATGTTCCCGTCTGATTTCTCCTTGAAACCGGAGCCTCCCCCCTGCAGGACAGGGGCCGGACAGCGGCTGTTTACCAAGAAGAGAAAGAAGAGAGAGAGAGAGAGAGGTGCTGGGTCTGAAAGCCATAGGTGACTCAGCACCGCCACTCAACAATAGAGACACTGCAATCCCCCCCCCCCAAGCCCCCCATACTGCCATCTGCCACCCAGGGGATGGGACCGAGGTAGCTCGGTCCGGACCCCCCCCCCCCCCACCCCCCCGCCCCCCCGCTCCGCCGCCCAGAGCGCGCTACTCACATGTCGTAGAGCCGGTACGCCATGGCGGAGCTGGGTCTGGGGGGCTGACACCCGGGGTCCCGTGCCCTCCGGGGGTCCGTGGTGCTCACCACGGCGCGCCACACGCTGGGCTTGTCCATCCTGGAGGAGTACTGGTCAGGGGCTGTCGCGACGACGGGACGGTGTCGGGAGGCTCAGTCACATTCACACACGCCGTGCACACACGCGCTCGCTCTCTCTCCCTCTTCCTCACTCTGCTCCCTCTCTTTCGCTCCCAGTCACAAACACAGGCAGCCGGAGAGCCAGTGCACGTGATGTAACAAGGAGCGCCCAAGCAGCCAACGGGAGGGGGGGTGTATCCGTCTATCCGTGTGTGTGTGTGTGTGCATCCGTCTGTGTGTGCGTGCGTGCGCGTGTGTATCCGTCTGTGTATGTGTGTGTGTGTATTTATCCGTCTATGTGTGTCTGTATATGGGTGTGTATATGTGTGTGTATATGTGTGTGTATATATGTGTGTGTATATGTGTGTGTATATATGTGTGTGTATATATGTGTGTGTATATATGTGCGTGTAGCCTCGCAAGTGTGCTCTTGCGGCTCAGAGCGGAGGAGCTGTAGGGTGCTGCCGGTGTGCGGCTGATGCTCAGCCCGTGTGTGGACACCTGCTGAGCCGTGGGATGGTGATACGTGGGAGAGGGAAGGGACAGGGAGGAGGGCTAGCTGGAACAACAAAGGAGCCTGCAGCCCGGGGCAGGGCCACCGGGGGGACGGATCATACTCTCGTCTCATTAAGACGGACGGGCTGGGAAACCACGTCGCCACTCCACCCTCTTATTCGACCCCGGATAGTACGGTCCTTCACCGTGCCACGTGATTGGCTCCTTGGTCTCCATAGAAACAGGAGGATGTGTCAGAGGTAGGGCTCATTATCATGCCATTCTTCACCCGTTCTCCTTCCCTCTCTGCTTCCTTTACCCTCCCTCTCTCTTTCCCCCCCCTCTCTGCCACTGTCTCACCCAATCTCCAACAACCCCTTCAAACCCAATTTTCTAAATAAATAAATAATAATAAATTCTCTGCTTCACCTACACCACAACCTCCTCTCCTCTCCCTCCCAGCTCCATCCCCTCCTCCTCTCCTCTCCTCTCCCTCCCCTCCCTGCTCCATCCCCTCCTCCTCTCCTCCCCTCTCCCTCCCTGCTCCATCCCCTCCTCCTTTTCTCTCCTCCTTCCCCCCCTCCCCCTCCTTATGTTCCCTTCTCCGGTGGAATCGATGCGTTCCTCTGTAGCGTCTCTTTCAACTGCCGCGGCTCCCCTCTCTAATGAGGCTGTGGGAAAATAAGCAGTCAGTAGGTAAAGGCGCTCTTCACCACGCGGGCCAAGAGCGGACAGATGGTGTGTGGCATCGGAAACAAGCGCGTCTCGGGAGCATACAAAGGAAAATCAGTACATAATGGAACGGAGTGAAAGAGGAAGGGGATAATGAGCAGGGAAGAGGTGACTTTACCAGTATGAGTGTACCCAGTTTTTCCTCTTTTTTCTCAATGGATGACACACAGCAAACTTAATATGTATGTGAAATGAGAAGGAATTAGAGTGGCTTGCACTGCCCTTGCATCATAAAGACATCACATAAAAATCGGGGAAATGTTATAAATCAAATATAAGGAAACCGATAAAATAAAAAATAAAGGGCTCCCCATTGATTTGGCGAAGACAGGGAAAAGAATAATATCCTCTTGGTATGATTCATTTGCGATTGCAAACCGTGACAGGAATAAAAAAAAAAAGCTTGTTTATTATTCCAAAACAGACGGTAAATAGTGTGACAAATGTGAGGCTCAGCATCAGCAGCATCCTCTGGCACCCTGTCTGGAAGAGAGGCAGCTGTTGACAACCATCGCCTGGCAACCACGTCCCAGGCAGGCCGGTGTGCAAGGGGACGGGTTGTAACCAGAGCCCCAGAGCCCTAGCCCTGCACAAGACACCAGCACCCAGGGGTACCAGGCTTAGACTGTGCAGTTAGCCAGAGAGAGAGACAGCCAGGGAGAGAGACAGCGAGAGCGAGAGAGAGAGAGACCGCGAGAGCGAGAGAGAGAGAGAGAGACCGCGAGAGCGAGAGAGAGAGAGAGTCAGCAAGAGAGAGAGATGGAGATGAAGCCATTTCATTTGCCAGGCCTTTTAATTGGGTACAATACTCCCTTATACAACCAGCTAAAAACGGATGCCTAGAAGGAAACAAAAGACAAATGAGCTGCAGTAATCCAATTTCACCAACAGTATAGGTCATCTTGGAAACAGGGTCTTTACAAATGCAAGCAGCGAGAGACAGAGACGGAGAGACCCCCCTGTACTGAAAACACAAGCACAGTCCCAAGAGGGGGATTGTGTGTTCTACCTTCTTGGAAACTTCTACGGCACAAATCA
Organism: Gadus morhua; assembly: GCF_902167405.1. Classification (NCBI taxonomy): domain Eukaryota; kingdom Metazoa; phylum Chordata; class Actinopteri; order Gadiformes; family Gadidae; genus Gadus; species Gadus morhua. Next base: position 17,162,570 of record NC_044048.1, on the reverse strand, counting down.
ATTGTCATCAAAGTTAAAAGCAGGGGTGGGTGGTGCTTGGAAATCACTGTAGTCTGTACCGGTGTGTGTGAGTGTGAGAATAGTAAATGCTCACTTGCATACTACAAACGCCTGTTGCATCATTTCAACCTGGGGTCGAACCACGAATGGCGTCGATATGCCCCCCGCGTCACGCGCCCCCCACAGAGACAGGGAGGCGCCCCGCTGCAGGGCTTTTGTCTGGAGCATGTACTCGCGGCGCTCTGCCATGACAGCCAAGCACAGCTGTGCACGGGGAGCTGCTGCCAACTAACACAGCTCTCAGCAAACTGATCGGGGCTGTACGTCCTCACAACGAGGGTCCGGAGGACTGTTCAGCTCAGCGATGGAGGGGGAGAGCGAGAGACACCGACGGCAAGAGAGAGAGAGAAAAAGTAAGAGAGGGCGAGAGAGAGCGAGCAAGAGACACCGACAGCAAGAGAGAGAGAGGGAAAAAGTAAGAGAGGGCGAGAGAGAGCGAGCGAGAGACGGAAAGCACTGCAAGGAAACTTTGAGTGGGGGCGAAGACGTGATCAATGTCCATCCTCACGGAGGGGAGCTGGGGGAGCCCGGGGCAGAGCATTAGCAGTCGGCTCACACACGCTCACACAGCCAGCAGAGGAGCGGGGAGCAACACACACGCTGCCAAATGGACAGATGTGCCAACAGGGGAGCCACCAACCATTTGGGTTTCAACACACCTGTATTATAGAATTCTATAGCCATGCTATGCTATGCTATGCTATGCCATGCTATGGCCACTACAAGGAAATGTGCAACCACTTGCTAAGGAGCGCACACATACACAGATGGGCTCAAAACAATAGAGTCAATTCGAGAGCCATTTAAGCCATTGCTTTTGATTGTCTTCCTTTATTCTTGCCCTGCAGACCTCGATCACAGGCCCATCGCCCTGTGTGTGCATTTGTGCGTCGAAGCATGACCACCGACACACATCTTCCATACAGTGTTGGGTGGTGGGCTCTCAGTGCCAACCACCCCCTCATTCCATATGGACCCGCTTGATCCAGCAGGACGGGCCATTCCAGGACACACACACAAGCACGCGGACACACACACAAACAAGCACGCGGACACACACACACACACACACACACACACACACACTTAAAAGCAGAGACATATTGAAAAAGGGTTGGCTTTAGCCTCACAGGAAGTGAATACAGATGAGCTGCAGCCTAATTGCCTCCTCCTTGCCCTCTTGAAGGAGCAGCCAACTGCAGCGCCTCCTCACTGAGCACAGCCTCAAAGTGTCAGGGAATCACAGTGCGGGCAGCCCACAGAATGCCAATGGGCCCAGGGAGCTTTGCTGGGCGGGGAACATGTCTCCATTTGCCCCTTCGAGCGTGGAGAGGTATTCAGGCCGAGCGGCTTTTAGACGGTACAAATGGTTGCAATGATCCGTTTTGTTAAAGGACCAATCAAAAAGGTTCATAAATAATGGTGTTCAAACAGAGCGTTGTGACATAACCCCACCTAGTGTCCTGGTCGTAGGACAAACACAGGTGATGCAGTGCACTAATTCGGGGTCTGCTGCTCTGTGCAGGCCACAGTCAGGGACACCGCAGTACATACAGGGAGCTTGAGTATTGGATCATACGTGATCGCCGACATATTTGAGAGGCTGAGAGAAGCATTTATAAACAAATGTAAACAGGGGAGTTGTGTATTCTGAATATAAAAACGACACTTTGAAATTGGTTAAGAACCGAGAACATCTGTGCTTTTTTAGAAAACGCAGACATTCTTGGCCTCTCTTGATACGGTGGCGACGTTCACGCCAATAATCCAAAGGCCAATGCGGTGTTCATGTTTATATGTATACGAGTGGTTCCACACAAGGGCCGTGTTGGTGCTCTGACATTGCAAAGAAACACAGGTAAATGCCGTTTACCTGTGATCCCGCTGATCATCTGTACTCATCACAGTCGACTGATAACATGAATAGCAAAGCCACTTAATGAAACAGAACTCACTCCATTTGGTCTTTGCCTGTTCCAGATGATTGCATTATGCAAATGAATAGTTAAACAACCAAACAAATGTAAACCAATAGAAGACGCAGGCTACATCCAAAATGAAAATACACACCATTACTGATTTTACACTTCATAGTAAAATATGGTGGGGGGGGGGGGACTAGAACCAAAACACAAATGAGTCCTCACAATGATTGCAACGGTCTACACCCTATGCCTTATTTCCTGGAGAGTGAACACACACTCTGTCCGGTTTTACTGTAGCACGGTTTTGATTGTGTTGCTTTGTGTTCCTGTTTGGAGAGGAGGGTTGAATGTGCTGTGACAGATGAACACGGATGGATCAATCTGTGCCTGCGGATCAGCGGGAAGCCTCATTTAGTCCTTTAACTAAGCTGCTCTGCTGGGTTTCTTGTTTCCAATGCTGGCCTGGGAGAGAAGCAATGGAGGAAATGAAAATCTGCTAGCTCTCTGCGTGTGTGTGTCTCTGTGTCTCTGTGTGTGTGTGAGTGCGTGTATGTCTCTGTGTGTGTGTGCATGCGTGTGTGTCTAAGCGTTCGTGTGTGTGTGTCTGTGTGTATCGTTGCATGCATGTGTGTGTGTCTCTGTGTGTGTCTGTGTCTCTGTATCTGTGTGTGTCCACATCAACCAATAGAGACAGTGAGAGGTACCAAACTTTACAAACAGCACTATTGTCTGCTGAACACCAGATGGCAGTGCTTCACCTCACACGCCACACTCAGGACCCCAGAGTGCCTATTGATTATTGTAATAATAGTGGTTTACTTTGCAGTGCACTGTTTCAGGGAATATAGCTCAGCAAGAAATATTTGTACACCCCACTGCTTATTATATGAATAGGCGAGGGAAGACGAATCGAAAGGCTTGATCAGAGACACAAAGAGGGTGAGGACCGTTCACGATGACAATCTGCACAGCTCCACTCCCAACGTGGTCAACAACACGGTAGGGCTGAACATAAATAAATATAGCTTTTATTCAAACATCAAAAATCCACCTTAGACACGTTTTTCTAACCCCTGCAATTAGTGTCACCGGCTGGAAAAATGGAGCTCCACCGCTACTGCTGACCTCTGACCCTGCTCAGGAAGAGAGAGGTTGGGCATTTATTTTTCATGGAGTTGTCGCCTGTCATAACATGGCTGTGTAGGCTGGCTACCTCCCCCGTAGAGAGAGAGAGTGAGTGAGAGAGAGAGAATCAGCAGTCAATAACATGGATCAAAAGGAGTTCCGATGCTTGCAGTACCACACACACACACACACACACACACACACACACACACACACACACACACACACACACACACACACACACACACACACACACACACACACACACACACACACACACACACACACACACACACACACACACACACGGCTCTTCTCAAGGAAACACAGAACCGCGACCCCTGGTGACCTCCGAGGCCTTGCTGTAAGTTCTCTAAGGGCAGTGGGGAGGTTGAAAGGCTTGTATTTCAGAAAGGCCTATTTGCACTGTGTCATTTGTTAAGCCGACCCCATCAATCCTACAGAGGCAATCCTGGGTCAGGTATGCTGTGGCTGCCAAGTGAAAAGACATACTGAACCACAACTAAACTTACTTGAATGTGAAATAAGTTCTGTTCTGGGTCAGTTTGTCTTTTATGCAATGTATGCAATCTCACGCATGCTTTCACAACAGAAAGACAAACTTTGATTGCTCAGTCAGCAAGTTCCTACTGCTAACCAATCAAAACATAGTCGGCATTTCATCAGCTTCAAAAGCGAGCAATGGTCAAGCAGGTCCTCCCACTATCGATGAATGAAGGTTCTAAATGTTCTAATGTTTCGATTTTTCCTTGGCAATACATCTTCGTCGTGGCGGCAATAAGCACTGTTTAAGCCCCAGGCTAACGGTTACAGCTCTGATGAGGCTTATTGCCCTTATTAGGTCCAGGCAGGGGGGAAATCTTCCGTGCGTGGAATCTAATCCTTCTCTTATAAGTCACTCAGTCACTGGGGGCAATCGTCCCCGACCACTACATCACGGTGCCAGCCAGTGTCTCATCACACTAACAGCTGTATCCCACTGCCTCCGCCGTGGACTGGCACCCACGCTTTCAAGTCGGATTTCTTTCCAAGACTAACACCCCCTCCCCCCCTCCCTCCTTCCCCCAGAGCTGGGGAATTGCAAATTACGCCGCCCCATCAGATGGAGAGAAGCGTCAGCCATGCAGCGAGACCCCCCATGGGCTGGCGCTAGATGAAGTGATAGGCTCGGTGGCGGACCCCCCTGCACCTTCCACTTCCTGCTTTACCACTAATCTCTCCCTGGATTACATCCCCTAAGGTACGCTAGGCGGCGGCGGGCGACACCGTAAAGGGTTTAACACCAGGCCGTGGTACCCTGGCCTCTGTGTAACCTCGGGCAGCGGGGGGGGGCCCGATCAGATGGATCAGGACACACTTGATCATGACTCTGAATGAGACACCTGCGTACCAGGTGTCAGCCGTGTGAAGGTCTTTGTGCTCTGTGGATACGTTTACCCATTTCACAGCTCAGAGACTCCGACACACAGGTTTAAAAGGAAAAACTGCTATGGATAATATGTAAAGAAGAAATAAAGAAAATACAATCATCTTTTCCAATCAAGCTGCTTTTCCATGCATGGATATTACACTTTGAGATCTTTCTTTCCATTTGTATAAAGGCCTATGCGCGCACCGTGTGACAAATGCACAAACAATGCCGGGAATGGGAAGCTATTCCGAGTATTGACTAAATCAAACATGGGAGGGATACGGATAACAATCTGACACCGCAATGTCAAGCATAAGAAGTACCAGTCCTGATGATTTAGCAACGCACGCTTGATGTAGCTAGCAGCGCTTGGGTATCTCATCAGTGTTGTTGCGTGCTATGTTGTGTCAGAGCAAATTTTGGCTGTTGTGAGGAATTACCCAGCTAAAGTTATTATGTTATCTCACACACACACACACACACACACACACACACACACACACACACACACACACACACACACACACACACACACACACACACACACACACACACACACACACACACACACACACACACACCCAGTGAGACACCGAGTTCATGTTCACCACTGTACACACACACACACACACACACACACACACACACACACACACACACACACACACACAGAATGGCACAGGTTGAAATGAACCTTATCTAACATAAACAAGAAGGGGAGCTGCGGATTGCATAAAACGTGCCAAATCGGCACACTTTGTTTCAGAGTTTCCAGTCGGCGCTATGCTTCAAGGTACGCTCAACGTCCTGTTTGTACAGTCTTTTTTTTTGTGGGCACACTTTCAAAGGCAAATGTTTGCAGAGTTGAATGGCCCAGCTCTTAGTAAGCCTTGACCTGTTCTACGGCGTGGGTGTACGACCTCTCTGTGTGTGGCGTACTGTCCGTCGAACACTGACAGATGCCTGGAAGCACAGGTTACTGTAAAAAAAACAGCTCTGTTTGGAAAAGGGAAGAAATAACACATGCATGTTAAAATATAGGGAACTGAAAATGTGACAGCAATGGGAGTTTATTCAGCGGTTATGTCCATGGAGAAATGACTGAGAAGAGAAAATCGAACTGAATGTTGGTTAATGTGTAGAAAATGAGACCAGATGAAGTGCAACAGGCCACTCTATACGTGTCACAATCTTTGATGCCTTAAAACCAACGACAAGATCAAAGGCAACACCTGAATTACAAAGAAGCTGAAAGCTGAGAGAGACAGCTAGCTGTTCAATGGACTGAGGAAAAGCCTTTCTCCCAGAGCTGGTCCCTCCATCATATCCTCCCTGCCCAGAACACAGCTCAGATAACAGGAACTGTGGGGACACGCAAACACGCATCAAGCCCTGTGACACGCCTGAAAGCACAGAAAAGCACAGACACGCACACAAAAACACAAATATTTAGCGTCTATGTATTTAAAGTCAAACAATTTGTGCTTTCAACTTGTACTCAAACACGCATCACTTTTTAAACATTATGCTTCTGTTACTGCTGCTTTCTGGTTTTGCTTTGATATTTTGCCTTTTCTTACTTAAACTGCATTGGGAGAAGCCATGGAAATGTAATTGTACCCGGGTATAATGACAAAGATAATTCTTCTTCCATTATATTCCATAATCTTCATCATCAACAGAATGTCATTTCAGACAAGAAGATGTACACCCTGTGTGTGGAGGATGACCAACAAACCTAATGTAATAATCAGACACATGTGAAATCCATTATATACTTCACAACTGACACTAGAGAGGACACAATATTCAACCATCTGGCTTATAGAATTACACAAAACAAAAGCTACGATCCCCTCACCCCTGCTGACAAAGTAAATCAATGAAAAACTACAATTACATTTGACACACAAAATTCAATATTGGGACTATTCAAATGTTAATCAATGAACCATATCCCACCACGGCTGCAGATTAACATTTCTTAATCACATGTATAACCTGGCCTTGTCTCCGTGAACCAAAGACCACCTGTTTTGCTTTGTTTTCATGTCTTCAGAGCACATAATGTGCAGGTGCACACAGCATTGAAAGCAATCCCAGCGCCAACACACACACACACACACACACACACACACACACACTACATTTTAAATTCCTTATTCCGCATCCTCATTTCACCTCACGATAAAAATGTATAAACGGTAGGAGTGATACAGCACAATACCCTCCGTGTTCTCTTCTGCTCCTCTCCCCTAGAGAGAGAGAGGACCAGAAGGGGAGGGAGGGAGGGAGAGTTAAAGCTACATAAGGCCACATGGACCCATTTGTTCCAGATCCCGGGCCTTCATGGTGCAGTGCGAGGCCAATAATTAACTCACGGGGCGATGAGGAAGGAGAGGTCGGGGAACATCAAAGCGGGCGGCGCGCCTTCCCAGTGAGAGAGTTCAAACACATAATGGGAACGGGCTCGCCGTTTCATTGGCCTATTAAATCATCGCTGTGACTGACCATTCGGCGCAGGCTAAACTTTACAGAACAGTGCCGGTGGTGGAATACGTGCAGCCAGTAATGGGGACGATGTAGAGGGAGGCGATTTATAGGCTCGGATGGGATGGCCAATCGTATGGGTTTCAACGTATCAGACGGCAGAGGATAATTAAATAAAGGTAACATATAGGTTGGGGTTCCTCAAGGCCCTGTAATGTAACCTCCTATATTGTACGGCTCCCATATTACCTCGCTATTTCTAAGGAGCAAATAGCAAGCAAAAGCGCAATACTAATAAACATCCCTACCCTCAGGAGGGAGCCCTGCCGTGTGGAGATGCCTTTATGCATTTGTTCAAGCAAACCATGGAAACCGTGCTACTACCTTCACCTCTGATGAGCACCTCTTGATCATCTCATGACAACCCCCCCCCCCCCCCCCCCTAGCCACCCTGCGGGTAGATCACCGTCCATAATGCGTTTTCTCCCTGCATCTGCAATGTTCAGCGCAGCGCCCATTAGCCACTTGCAACGGAGCCAAAAGAAGGCCGTTCAGAGTAATCAATGCGCTGTGCAGTGTTATCGAGAATGGAGATCTCCGCCTCCATCACCACCGCCGCCTGCTCCACCTATACCCCCACGGCTGCTGTAACAGCTATTCAACGTGATGAAGACCGTGAGGCAACCGGGGGATATTATTAATGCATGAATTGAAGCCCAGAACCAAGCTCTGAAGCCAGTTTATTTATTTATTTTTACACACTACTTCACATAAGAAGCGTGATCAGAAGCCAGAACGAATTCTTTCTTATGAAAGAATATCATAGGAGGAAGTGCAACAAAAAGGACTTTGTTATTAAAGCACTTTTAAACAAAGCTCACAGAAAGATCCCTGAGGGATGTTTTGTGTGTGTCTCCAAGATATAAACCGCAGGCGAGACCCCATTCGACCTCCCGTCCGACCCCGTCAGGCGTGGATGTCAGCCCCACTAATCTACTGGGATGCCTTTCTCTTTAGGTGGCCAGGGGGGCTGTGGAGGGAATCATACAGTAGAGGAGGGCAGGAAGGTGGATTTTCCAAGTCAGCTGTGAAGATGGGAAAGGGGGAGAGAGTACTGAACGGTGAGAGGAGAGAGTATGGAATGGTGAGGGGGAAGAGAGTATAGAATGGTTAGGGGGAGAGAGTATGTAATGGTGAGGGGGGAGAGAGTATGGAATGGTGAGGGGGGAGAGAGTATGGAATGGTGAGGGGGGAGAGAGTATGGAATGGTGAGGGGGAAGAGAGTATAGAATGGTTAGGGGGAGAGTATGGAATGGTGAGGGGGGAGAGAGTATGGAATGGTGAGGGGGGAGAGAGTATTGAATGGTGAGGGGGGAGAGTGCAGGCAGAAATACAGTGGCAAGAGCACAGGGAAGTTGTGGTGGTGGATTTAAGAAGTCAACATGTTGATGTAGGGTTTAGGTAATGGATGATGTCATATCACAATGATCCCCCCCCCCCCCCCCTCGATATTTGGAGAGATTGTTGGGTTTGAAACCACCGCAACGTTTCTCATGCGAGACAAATTATACAAAATACTTTCTTGAAGGTTTGTACACTCCTAAAAGTCTCTCGAGTCCTCTCAATACGGTGGAACGGACAGACCCTATATTTCCCACGTCCCGTGGCGCTGACAGGGTAATGCGCCGCCGGCGCTTTTTTTCTAGTGTGACTGTGACCCCGCACAGGCGCACACCATGCCTTCCGATCACCGCAGTCCTTCCCCCGGTATCAAGTAATTAAACCCCTTTCCCTGTAACCGCTCTCCTTCCTCCCCGTGATGGCTGCTCTACTTTCTCTGCTCCACTATGATGTGGACAAAAAGAAATGCACGCCTCTGGTCCTCACGTGAAGGTGCTCAGTTATCTCACACACACACACACACACACACACACACACACACACACACACACACACACACACACACACACACACACACACACACACACACACACACACACACACACACACACACACACACACACACACACACACAAACACACACACACACACACACACACACACACCTCCTTCAACCTTGGAGGAAACAAATAAGAGTAGTATTGAAATCCTATTTGCGGGCTTGAACAATAAAGAGCCTAAAAATAACAGTGGTGTAGAGGGATGGGGAAGGCGAGGAAGGGTAGGAGTTTTTTTGATGGATAGCTGCAGAAGGCTACAGACGCATGACTATAATGGTGATAGATGAGACATAGGGAGAATGAGAGATTGTGGAGGAGAGAGGAAAGCATTCAGGACAGTGTCTCTGTGTGATGGCGTGTGCGTGAGCGTGTGTGCTATTCCCTGCGGGAAAGGAAATGGAAGCAAAACCGGCAGCAAAAGTATGCAAGGCCAGCCGACCAAAAAGCGAGCGAGACCCTTTAATCCACGAGGCCACGGAGAACAATCAAACACTTAATGAGCTAGTGTTCCGGGCGGGAAACTTGGCACACGCGCATCACAATCAGACAGCAGGAACTCAATATTTCTATCCTCGGATGAGAAGCGAGCTCCACGACGCTCGGGTCCAAACAGACCCTTATACAGCAGCTTTTCCTTTCATCATGGTTTATAAATGCAGCGCAACTGCAAGTAGATATTAAAAGGCAGTGCCCCAAATTATTGGTGCTTTAAGTATTAATTAAATAATGAAGCAATGTTACACTTGAACTGGATTAAAAACACACACACAAAAAAAATCTATATATATATCTTATCTATATCTATATATCTATATATATCTATGTATCTATATATATCTCACACCCCTACCTTCAGGGCTCCCTCCATGGCTCCAAAGCCACGCCCCCTAAACACATGGCTAGCTCGTTAGTTTCAGCAATAGGTCTGCCTAGCCTCGTGGAAGATTACGGTCACGGGAGATGGAGCATGTAGACAGCTGGTAGACAGACAGGTAAGCAAATATGACAAAAAAAATGCTACCAAAAAATAATCCCTAATAGGAAAATACTAATTTTGGCATTAAAGTGAACCAAATAAATTCCCATTCAAGATTGACAAATGCATGGTGTTGTACCTCAGAGGGAGAAAGTTGGATTCCATTGCTCATCTGCCTCCAACTTGTACGTCTCCAACACCCCTGGTTGTTACTCACAGCCAGAACAGAGTTGTTTTCAGTGTGAGCAAACATGGGGTACAATTCATCCACATTTATTTATTTTTTTACTGTTTTTTCCCGCACACACACACTGTTTTTTCACTCACTCACACACACACACACACACACACACACACACACACACACACACACACACACACACACACACACACACACACACACACACACACACACACACACACACACACACACACACACACACAGTATTGAAACAAATATGAAAACTCAGGGAAACTATTCAAATGGTCACTTCTATAGAAAGTGTGCTCTGGGTTTTATAAATAAAATGCATGGATATAAAGCAAAATGTACCCTCGAAAAAAGCTCAGAGAATAGATAAACGTAAAAGCACATAACATGCGATGATTCACACTGAGGTTTGTCATACGAGTGAGTGTTTTCAGCGTCGGCAGCAGATAAACAAGCTGCATGATTTAATGTCCTGCCAGAGAGGATGTAGCGCAGCACTCCCAAAAGTAATGAACCTCGACCGCTTTCACCGGCGCTCTTCAGCCAGAGACAGCCAGCAGCAGGTTCAACCGTTTACCCAAAGAGCCCTGCCGCCTCTGCACGGCAAAGCAAAACCCTGAGTGGGATTCAGTGTTTGGTATTCATTTCATCACGCCAGATGGGAGGACCATTAGTGCGGTCCCCAGGGAACGTTGAGGAGTAAGTTAGGTAGGATCCACGCAACAACATCAACAACAACGACATAACTGACTTCTGATTTGATCCGTAGTTACCTTTTACAATGGACTTTAGGTCATTTTTACCACTTTAGAGTTTCTGTTGAAAAACTCAACGATAAAGTTCAGGGAGCCAAATGAGCGTGAAAAATGCGAATAGAAAATGCTGGTTTCAGAAAGTTGTAATAACCCCAAATAATCTTCAGAATCGTCTTTTCCAGTGCAGAGAAAAACACCTCATCATCATCAGCTGTAATGAATCAGCTGGAACCGTTGATAGGCATCACCATTAACAAGATGTATGGGGCAAACGCAGGTGAGAGGAGATGATTGTCAATTAATTAGAGAGCACACCCAACAGCAACAGCGATCAAAGAACCCCAGTGTCGCGGGCACAGCGGGAAAAACATTCCCCCGATCAGTGTCTCAGCCATGTTCGCCGTCACGATCCATCCAACCCATTAGCTCTTTCTGCACCATGTTCACGCAGAGGTACGCGCTGAACACAAAGGGAGTGTGTGTGGTATTAATTAACAATCAACAGTTTCTTTTTTCTGAAAGGTTACCCCAGTCTTCAATGTTCACTTGACGATGCCTTAGGTTTTCAGAACCCAGAACGTTGTCGTTGTCTGAAAGTACGTGAAAATGTGTACGAAGTAGGAATTTGGATCAGAGATCTACGGATCAGGATTTAATGACAAAGAACAAAACTCAATTGGGAGCCAAGCATTCAGCTGTCCTCTGCAGCACCTCCTTGTTCAATCGCAGCTTCTTAAAGCCAGCAGCACACTTCAAAACACTTGTTTTTTTTGGAAAGCCGAGACCAAATGAGTTCTCTGCGGACACACTTGTTTTATACTCGATGCAGTGTCAGACTAGCGGTGTGTATGCGTGTCTTTGTTTTCTCCGCAATCATGTTGTTTGGTTCTTACAACCCCAACAAACTCAGTTTCTGCAAGACAGATATGGACTGCTTGAAGGGTGATGAGCTTCGGGTACAACACACTACCGTAGTTTTGATCTAATGGGTTCTCTGTCTGGCGAGCTGGGTTAGGCCACATCGGGGACATCAAAAAGTGCTGAGTCATGAAATAAATATAAGTAAGCAGAGAGAGTTGCCGAGCGTGGGACATTTCTTGGACTCTCTGCCTTTATGCCCAGGGGCGATAGCGTGCAACGGTGATCGAACAACAACTGTTGTGAAACAAGACTTGTTTTTGAGCAAAAGCACCTGACATGTTGCATTGGCTGAAGAGCACGCATGCACGCACGCACGCACGCACGCGCACACGCACACACACACACACACAATAAGGGGGAAAAGCAATAACGTTGTACGGTACCCAAAGGAAGCAGACTTCCACTTGCGGCAGGGAAAGCCTCTCCTGCTGCCGGCAGACACCATGTTCCCTCGGTTCTCCATCACTTCTCCGGGCAACGAGGCGTGTCTCCTGCACAGGAAATACATACTTTAGGATCAACAAGCCTATGTGGTTTTTTCAAGGACTTTTTACAACGAAAGACACATCATCTTTAACGGTTACTTCAGGGAACCAAGTCAACGTGAGAATTGTGAGATGGGAACTCAATTGCAATTAAACTCATCTATCTTGCCCTAGACACCTATTTCATGTTGATGGGTTTTAAGACTTTTATTTTAATGATCATTTTTCTCCCCTGCAGAGTCCCTGAGGTCATAAAGCACACCGGTGTGAGCTGCCAAAGCGGTTACAGCAAAGCACAGAGCCATATTATACTACAATAGTAAAACAAGTATTATTGTATACTATATATGGGAGTGAAAGTCTGAAGACAACCAAAAAGTTTATTATTACCCTTCACAAAAAACCACAAACTGAATATCCTCCTACGTGCTTACGTATATATAGAGAGAGATCTGTATTGAGATGGCCTTCAGATAAAAAACAAAGACGTCTATATTTTTTATTAGGAAGCAGTGCCAACTCCCACAAGCCACCCTTCTACTTGGCGCTGCTATGGCATTTCCACAGAGATACAATTCTCTGTGGGAGCCGATCAGACTTGCGGTGATCTTCACCACCTGCCTGGGGTGGCTGTGACACGCCAGCTGTATCTCACAGCCGGCTCAGTCTGCATTATTTCCAGCACTTCCTTCAGGTGAAAAACCCACACTAAATACAATGCGTGTTTCAGTTCACCTGTTTCACTTCGTTATGGCGAAGGCTTGTTCCCTAAAAACGGTGTTCAAAATCCCATCCAGACGTTTGCATGTTTACGGTCTTCCTCAAAACTGATTTTGAACATGAGCGAGTTTTGGACACAAAGGGGGCTCATAAAACATGACAGAATTTCCCTCTGCTTTTTGCAGAGAGCAACCTTCTGTTTATTTCCAACAGAAGAATACTTGCAAAAGACTATACAAACTCAATACAGACTGGGAACGAAAAAGGCATATAAGCATAAAATCACCTCCCCGCACAGAGATCCTGAATGTTATTAGCAGCTAATGGCATCATGGCTAGCGCCATATTGTGCAGTTTCGGCTTAATCAATTATTCATTTAAAGAAATGCTAATGTCTCTCTGTACTCGGGCTCCGAGGGGAGCTGTGAACCTTGAACAAGGCTGAATGTATTTGTGCCAGGTTCCTATTAGTGGGTTCTGAAGAGAGGAGCGAAAGCGGGAGCGAGCGAGAACAATAACTTTTCAGATCTGCTGGCACTGCTCGTTATTCACACAGAATCACGTCAGTTCATGAACCGAAATTCCACCTCCAGCTAGGAGGAGGAATTTCTTTAACTCACACCCCGACATAGGAGTCCAACGTTATGTAGCTCGGCCCAATCGAACGGCAGGTTACGTCATTGTTGTCATTACCAGGATTAGAACCATACTTGGAGGTTAAATCGTGTCCCAGCCACGTGGACCGATCAACAGAGGAACACTCAAGGACGAATGCGGCTGGCTCACTGCCTAGCTGCGCTCTCTACCCCGATCCCTCTCTCCTGTGTGAGGAGCATCGCTCTCCATGGCAACAGGAGACGGACGAGGAAAACAAGAGGAGTTGACAGGCTCGTATGGTGGAGCCTCAAAAGATCCTGAGAGACAGAGCTGGATGGGTCCTGAGACTCTCTGTGGAGGAGAATGATGAGGCCCTGACATAGACGGGCATGGCCCTGGAGGGAGGCCGTCTCCCCGGCTGTTTTAAAGACGGGTCAGCCCATCTTCACTCACCATGGTAAGCATGTCTTGTTAATGCCAAGCGGCACACATCGGCCCCTCCCTTAAACGTGTGCTGGCTTGGCTTGGTTTGGTTTGACTCTGAGCTTCTTGTTGTAATGAGGAATTGCATCTTCATTACAACAAGGCTACCTGCTTGAGGGTGTTTGATTAACTAATGACGCGCTTTTCTTTAATCGATGAGACAATAACATAATAATAATATAATAATCATAATAATATTTATAGTAACGAACGATTAAAAACCAATCAAACAGTTATTGTATTTTGCGTATATTCCTGAAAGACGAGAGAGACCACGTCTCGCTCAAAGCAGCATCCTGACTTCACCGTACCTGGGTGGAGGCAGTCTGGTGCGCTGTGGCCCACCTCCGGAGACGGGACAACGCGGGCACGACTCACTGCATTTAAACAGCTGTCAAGGACGCTACGTCTGTATTTATAGCAGGCTATGGATACTACCCTTACTGCAGTGAATGAAAACAAGTCGATGGGAAGTTTAACTCGTATCCATGCAGCTTTGTACCTCAATCTTTAAACAAAAATTAAAGTAGGTTTAATACATTGTGTTTAGTTCTATAAAATGGGAATTCTCTGCTATATTTGACAACATTTCTATTGCATTGTTTTAGCATATGATGCCGAATGGATCCACGTTGGGGTTGCTTGCGGAGCGCCCCTCCTGTTTGGACAAGCATCCGGCTAGTATGACCTACACCAACCTGCAGCAGCAGCAGCCGTGAGGGCCAAAGCTCTCCATTCGTTTACCGCTTTCATAATGCCATCTCTTTGTGTCTTTCCCCAGAGAGTTGGGTGAAAATAACAGCCACGTGCCACTGAGAATATTAAATTTATGTTTACCTCCCCCGTCATAAAGCAAGAGCAGCACTGTGGCAATTCAACGTGGCCTTCCCTTCCGCCCACCTTGGTGGAGAATTAATGTTCGGAAAATAACAAAAAAAGTGTGCACAGGTGTAATTTGTTCCAATCCTCTAAGGCAGACGGTGTATGGATAACAGTTACATTTGCCGCCTCCATTCAATTCTGGTCATCTATATCGTCAAAGCGATTCTAAACAAGTAAATACATACAAAACGACACACTACACCTTTACCTCATGAATCCTTACTTCATGAGACTAGTAGCCTTCTGCTTGCAGTCGTTTGTGATATGCCCTGACTGTTTTAGAGAAAGGCCCAAGGATACAGTTTCATGGCCAGTATCAGGAGTCATACAACACTTTATCTAACCCCTCCTTCTATGTTACTTGCAATGAGTCTTAAATCTCACTTGTGGAAGTTGTAACAGTCGCAATGGTGGTATCATTTGCATTGTGCTGTACGTGTAATGAAACACCAAAAAAGGTTCACACTTACTTTCACTCAACTAATTCACGAAACGAGGACAGAAGGCACGTAGGGATTAAATTACCTTGCCATATTAACGTATCCCATCCACCATTGCCAATAATAGGTGACAAAGTCACAAAAAGAGCGATCAAAGCTATCCTCCTCGTTAGCTTCCTACATTAGCGGGGTCGATAACACCGCCAATTTTTCTATGTATGCTATAAAACCAATTCATACATTTTTCCCGCCCTATGAATTTGTACAATGGATAAAGCACCATTAAGCTGGAAGGGTGTGGTGAGGGGGTTGTAACTAAAAAGCTTTGTCGGCATGAAAGAACAATTACACAAAGGAACAATTACAAGAGAAAAGAAGGAATTTGGATCATTAATGTGATTTAGCTTTTGCTCACCAGTTCACAGCCACGCAGCTCTAACGATCCCTGAATGAAGCTATCCCTTTAGATTACAGAGTTCACCTGTTAAACGGTGTTGTGGTGTTTATCTCTCTCTCATTAACCTTTCCAGTGTGACCATATTCTTACTTCCCCTCACAGTCAGCCATCCCCCAACCCACACCCACGCCCACACAAGTAAAGCTAGCTTTTGGGGATATGTCATATTTTTATAGCTGCTGGGAAGTTCAGAGGGTTCCCCGTGTTAACAATAAACTTTGAACAGGCTGGCTGTCTTGTATTATGACGATCATGCATATAAACCAGCCAGGGATATGGTAATGAGTTTGAACCTGTAGTGTATCGTCATTACGTTCACCAAATTTAGATTATATTTTAAACTAGGTTTCAAGAAACAAGAAAGTATTTGAAAACAGAATCCCTGTGTTGGCAATCACCAACTGCTAAACTGACCTCTCTCGCTGTGGACCTCCGGTTAAGTTTGCTGCAGCAAATAAGACCGTAAAGGAAGACTGAACAACAACAACAAGACAGGAGTGTTGCCCATCTAAAATTACATGCATACGCTTACAAGACGGCCAAAATTGCTATAATTTGCAAGGGCCAGTCAGTCATATCTTTTGGCTAAATCTCCACACACTCTTCAAGCTCACAGATATCCATTCAGGGAAAAACATTAAAGCCAACAGTACCACAAGAATTTGGTGCCATCCTCGGCAGACATAACCTTCCGTTTGTCAGTCTAATTATAATTTGTAGATCAAATGTTACAATTGTGGTTTGTGTGCATTATTTTGATGGTGAATTGGGCAATCTTAAAAACATATTGACCTACCTGACCATTCTGGACACGTCACATTCAGACCTGAAAGAAAAAGAGAAAATGCTTTTGGTGAGTGATTGTGGTTGTTAACACTGAGGAATGAAATACAGTAGTTCACAAAATTCCTATGACAGAGTTGCATAACCATCTATCTTATAGATGTAAATCCATGCAAATTATGTCAGTCACAATTGTGCCGATATTGTACATGAATGTGATATTAATTATATATTTATATAACAGAAAATCATATTTATTGCTTTACAGCCGCCTTAAAAAACTTTTGTTGCATCAGCTTGAAACGGTGGAAAAGCACAAACACTTCAACCCTTTCATAATGCCTCCGCATCGGGCAGTCTGGTGTAATTCAGAGCTTCAGAATGCAGAGGAAAGACACCAGCTCTTTGTTTTATGTTATCTGTGAGTTTCCCAATGATCGTTAAATAATGTTGGCCCAATCTCTCCAGCCCAAGCTGTTCTACCTTGCCTCCAATGTGGTCCACTTTGAAGCTTAAAAACAAAAGCATAGATAAATGTATATTTATTTTAAATATAAGGCCTTTATAGAACATTTCAAAACAACCACAAACATATTTTCTGCCTCTTCTTTAATGAGCAGGCTCACACAAACAGGCACCCCCGCTCATTGAGTTGACGAGCATACTGCTGCTGGGTCAATATAATGCAGCGGACGGGTGAGATTCATTGACACACATACCAGCAGCCACATCCAATGGCAATTACTGAAAGTATTGATCCGCTCATATCCTACGCCTTCCTGGTTAGATAAAAAAAGGCAGAAGTCAGACCAAAGCATTTCCCTCAGATCATCTGTTGTTAAATGAACAAGCTGCTGGCAGTGAGGGAACGCAGTGGCAGCCCCCCCAGAGGTCAGCGAGGTGTTGCCCATCACTCAGCACCCTGACAGTGATGGGGGGGTGGGAAGAGGGGGGGGGGGTGCTGCATTGATCAGAACCCTGGACAGCTCCTCTCACGCACATAAAGGCCAAGGATGGCCATGACCTATAAATCCAGCCTTTCAGCACAGAGCCGCCGATGACCGCAGTGTTTAGCAAGACTTTATCAAACCGTTAAGCCTGGATGACATACGGCCCGACCTGTTGGGTTGGTACATGGCCGCAGGACCCCTGAGAGCCGTGTTTTGATGTTGTAGTGTGGAAGGCAATCACTTGCATGTCCTCCCGTCTCTTATCTCTGGAAGGGTGCCGTTAACAGAAGGTGGAGATTGCACCGCAGAGAAGTGGTTGATATTGAAAATTATGTGAAGATCGTTATTCTGTGAGCATATTCCCTATGTCATGAACATTCATTTCCTTAACTTAATTACTTCACTGCAATCTCTTTTCTTAACAAGAATGCAACTTTCCAACATAGATAGGGCTTCAATAAAACTGAATGAACTATAAATCATTCCCCAAATGTTTGTTCCGACAAAAAAAAATGCAATAAACTAACAATAATGATTGAATTTCAAAACACATTTTGGGAGTGACATGCATAATGTTGAATATGCCAATTAGAGAGTAATCTTAAAATACTTTCTCACGTGTATTTTGCCACAGAGCAGCTGCCGGGGTGCAGTGAGGTGCATTCCACAAACTGCCTTAATAATGCATGAAATGCCAGAACCCATTGGACATATCATTTTACACCGACTTTTATTGGCCCTGTGATTAGTGGCCACCAGAGTGGTCCCACACAGAGAGCGCGAGCCTCAAGGGACAGCAGGGCCTTCAATCCCGAAACTTCCTGGAATCTCGTTAGTCCGCTATCTTTCCTGTCCACATTCCACACACTGCTTCATGGAGACTCTCTCTCTCTCTCTCTCTCTCTCTCTCTCTCTCTCTCTCTCTCTCTCTCTCTCTCTCTCTCTCTCTCTCTCTCTCTCTCTCTCTCTCTCTCTCTGTGCGCGTGTCCCTCATGGTCCGTCATTGTCCCTCTCTCTCGTTTTTTCCCCCCCGCTGCAGCCCTATCTGCTTCCTGTGACCTCCGTGGTTCAAAGACGGCGAGGCTGTGGAAGTGAGGTCATCCTGCATGCCGCTGGAACAGGAAGTGGGACACATCACAGGCTACCACCAAAAACAAAGAATGTAAATGCTGATTCCGCCTTTATCAATCTGCCTCTCTGCAACAAAGTGTGAAACACGATATGGCTGGGAAAGTGCATTAGCCTGCATTCTTATTTTCATGATGGCCTTCCTTGTTTTGGAGTCATTGAAATCCAATACGGCCTTACTTTCACTTGAGGTGTTTACACAGACAAGCGCTGGTTGAAATGGTTTCCATCGTACTAAATGTCACACTGACTTATTAAACGCTTTACCCAAAAGCTATATTTCCTCAATTGCTTATTTCTGCGTTCGTCTTTTATTATAAACCCTAGTTTGTCACGCACATTTCTTGTCGCGTTGTGCCGGCGAAATGCACACTTCTTGGACCCCTGCATAACTGCTTGCAGTTCTAGTTTGTCTTGTTGTTTGTTTGCTTTTCTCAGACTAGGTGATGCTAAGCAAATGGCTTCAAGCTTTTTATATTCACCGTCTGAATATACCAGTGAGAGGGAGGTTAAGAGAAGAGATAATGATGTGTGTGGGTTGGTTTTGCTCTCCATGGATGAAAGATACACTGAGCAAAGTAACGGGCATGGCTTGCATTTAGTTACCTAATGTCTTATTTGTGCCAGTCTGTTAAACTCACAGTAAATACAATAATTTGTTCCATTATGAAACCTGCAAACAGAGAAAGTGGAGATGTGCTATAAAAGATACTTTGCTTTCCAGTTCATAAAACCGTGGGCTACACTGCATCTGCAATTCCATAGAAAGCCTACATGTTGACTGGATACCTCAGATAACAGTAACAAATATTTCACTCTTTTCAGGCAACAAGCAGCAAACCCCCTTTCCCCCCTCTATCTCTCTCTCCAAAGTAATGCAGATCAGATTCAAATCAATACACTTCAAGTTTGGCCATTTCTAATAACCAACCAAAACTTTATATTTTTCATATAAGCAGTTTTTTTAGGCTGCTTTATGGGACAAGGAGGGCTTCTGCCTGGAGATGCGGAAAATATCACACACTAAAATGTTACACAATCCAATCGCTACTGTGTGAGCTGAATACACAACACATAAAAACAACCTCAACTTTTCCCTCACCCCGGCTGCATTCCTGAACATATTGCTTGGATTTCAGCAGACCACTAAATCCCCCGTAAAGGCCAAAGTAAAACAGCTCAAAGAGTCCTGTCTGGCCGGAGATATACAGAGGACATGGTCGCTGGTGAGCAATAAGCCCAATGCTCTATGGTTACCAGCAGGTCCGACCTATTTTACATGATTCCTATTTATGAAATAAATATACAGAAATACCAGTTGCTACAACAGATCAAGCATCTAGTTGTACCTTCTGCATATTGTCTCTACTTTTCTAAATTATATCCATTGACGACCATTCAGCGAAACCCATAGTGTGGATCTGAATTGAAACACTTTCCAGAACAGGTCCTCTGAGGTTCATATGTGTGCCTTTGTGTGTGCGTTTGTGTGTGCGTTTGTGCGCGTGCGTGCGTGCGTGTGCGTTCCTCATTCGTGTTAACAGACTCTTGCAGCTTGCCGCAGCTCAGCCAAAATCAACATTTGCATCAACAAAAGTTGGTTGGCAAAAAGAATAGAGAAGCCCACTTCAGCGGCTCTCCACAGGTATACTACACTAGCCGTTCGCCCTGATTCAGCAGCTGCATCAGCTGTTTCAGGCCACCGCGAGACAGGTAATTTGTTTGAATGGACCATATGTGGTCCATTCTAATAGTGATCCAAACGCTTTTAGGCGTCTGGATCACTATTAGATATGAAAACATGAGATGCCTGAAGGCAACAACAAGTAGCGGTTGGAGATCGTGATAAAGGAGTTCAACTGTGTAGCACCACGTGTGAATTAGCCTGGTCCTACCAGACTCCCAGAGAGTCTGGACCTACTCAATTGACAAACGTTAACTCACTTGAAGGCGGGTGTCTGTTGAAGTTTAAAACTATTGGATCTGCCCAGTGTCACTCATCTGGATCTGCCATAACCAATCGCTAACGTTGATGTCCGTCAACGAGAGCTGACTTTAACGTCATTGTACTCAGCCACTACCTCTGTTCGCTGATTGGAGGCAGAAAATTTGGATGGAGAAACCCACTAACATACCGCAGACCCAGACGTAGTACTGAAGGGATATTCAAATTGAGCGAAAGTACTTAGGCGGGCGGAACCAGGCTTCGTGTGAATGTGCTGAACGTTGGAAAAAAAATAATTATCTGTTCTGTAATATCTAATACAATTATATAATAAAGGCTCCATTATTGCCACTGATGCAATCTTACGCCATGCTAGGTCTTCATCGATAATATTACACTTGGTAACCACAAAAGTAACCATATCTAAACCAATTCATTGTACAGGCATTTTTTTCTGTAGCATTTTGAATCATGGGAGTTTTGAAGGTTACAGAGGAGAATATTATATTAGAAAATTGGCATGAGGTTGGCATTATTGAAGCCTCTTTCGTAAGAAGCTTTGCCTCTCCCTCTCTCGTTAACACCTGCCACGAGGCATCAGTCTACACTTCCATAGCATTGAGACGGCCCGGAAGATTATGTCATCCTGAACCCAGTGGTTTTTAAAGTGGAAGCCATTTCAATGAAATATGGACACATATAAGATGACGTGTATATGTTACATAAACATAAATAAAGTCAAAGCAATAAAGTTAACTATTACAAGGGCTTAGCTTGGGGGCCAATAGCAGCCCGCTTGGCTGTGCCACGCATCCCCTCCTGCGGTGTGGCCTTTACTCGTAATTTACTTCACTAATCACCCATTAGACAGAGGTAAGAGCTGTCATTAGAGCCATCATTAGCTAGCAGCATGGGGACGCTACCGCTACATCAAAAAGCAAATACAAACACCCTGATAGGTGGGGGTGGGGGGGGGGGGGGGGGGGGTAGGGGTAGTTTCACTGCTGAATTCTCCCTCTCCCTCAAATGCTGCCAAGGAGGCAAGCCGTGAGAGGAGCACCGTCTGCAGAGGTGCAGCTCATTAACAGTGGAGGCAGCTGTCGGCGCGGGGGGCACGTCTTTTATGTGCACGTTGCAAATCTTCTTCGGCCTTTGCTGGAGATTTGTAGGTGGGCCCCGGATTGCAAATCATCCCAAGTAGAAATTAATCTAGCTGTGGGATTTCATTAGGGTTTTTTCGTCCGGAGATCCTGCGGTGGTCATAAATCTTAAAACGGCACAGTGATTGTTCAGCATATCGCTGCGTGAAGGGGTGGACGCCGCCAGTCAAAGGAAACAGGATTCTTTCATGGGCTATTATACCCTGCAGGTATAGGGGGGTACCTGAAACCCATGCTTAAGCGGCCACTGTTGTGGCTGGTTTTGGGAGGAGAGTTGTATTAAAAGCTGTTCATCTGTACTGAGTGA
The DNA here is from genome assembly GCF_902167405.1 of Gadus morhua. NCBI lineage: Eukaryota > Metazoa > Chordata > Actinopteri > Gadiformes > Gadidae > Gadus > Gadus morhua. Next base: position 17,140,377 of record NC_044048.1, on the reverse strand, counting down.
GGGCGCCGGATGGCTCTGTGAGACGAGCAGTCAAAAGGCGTGAGGACACTTTGTCATTCAAACCAAAAGAGAAAAGCAGCACGACTTCTCCCGGGGACTTCTGAAGAGGGAAGAACTCGGAAGAATCCTCAAACCAGCATGACACAGTGTGGTGCATTTTGTGACTCATTTGGGTTCATTGTTATGCATATCAGATCATGCGTCACACAATTTTTCCAACTTTTCCTTCTGATCTGTATCCACATTTTCCGAAATTGGAAGATGCCCAAAGCCTGCCATAATATAGTATCCATTATATTACCATGATTAAAAATCCAACTAGAGCTGAATACTGCTTAATCAAAACTGTGTACCCTCCCTGAATAACATCTATTATTTAATCAATGGCTCCTGTTCAGCAACTGAGCATTTTTTATTCACAGCGATACAAATATTTTTATTTTCAGAAATAGTGGTATGCATTTAAAGAAACAAAAATGCCATCTTCAAATGTAATAAATATGTTTTATCAAACACTGCACCCAGTTAATCAACACATGCTAGCTGCGAGGAGCCATGCATTTGAAAGTGATGTAATTTCCATCACTTCCTTCCTACAGTATATTCCTCTTCCGTTGCCTTTGGTGAGTCAATCAAATGCATTCAATCAACAGAAACTTAGCAGAAGAGATTCTTAAAGGATGTACCAGATTATTCATTAATATTTCATCAATTATAAGAAAATGTCTTAAATAATTGCGTACTGGATCTCAAAGTGAACTTTAATGGATTGCTCCTGTCAAGAGACCCACAACACAATATGTTAAATTTCCAGAGCGGAGCTTCAACTTACTTATGGTTTTCAATGAATGTTCTGGTTCAAAGGGTTGGATCCAATTACCAAGTATTATTGCAAAGTAGCAGATGCCAGTGGATATCCTACAATATTGTTGCGTGGAAGATAATCTTAAGCTTACGTCTCTCGAATTGACGCAGAGACAGCCCTTAAACACCACCTCATTGTTGTTTTAGTATTTTTTTACTTAAATGTATAATTTGTATTTTCTGTCAGTTGTAGATTGTTGATGTGTTTATGGTTATGCTATCCTTCTGCTCCGTTTAAAGAAGCTTGATGAAGGCTTCGGAGAGAAAAGTTAAACTAACAACGACATCAGCACTTTGTCATCTACAATTTAGATGAGGAAACATAATGGCAGCCCAGAAGTAATTTACAGTCGGCTGGTTACCTGAGAACTGGACAGAATGCTGGATTGGAGTTGGCAGCTTCCTCCATTCCTCACGATAAAGACGTGAAAGTGCTTGCACACACCATTTTACTCAAAGAGCAAAAGTTCAGATACGAGTGGCTCCAGCAACCACCAGTCACTAAAGAATTTGGCAAGATATTTATAAACCAATTTATACCAGAGATTAAACCCCCGGATCACTTTGACAGTTTTCACCACAAACGCGTATTACTTGCCGGCCATTGCCTTGCATTACAAAAACTAAACTCCAAAGTGGACTTAGGGGAGTAGGAGCATGAGTCTGTAAAGTGTGATGCAGGCTGTCTATAACAGCTGCAAATTGTCAGCATAAATGCTCGCAGGGTGCAGAGCTGACCCGGCAGACGACTCCAGAGACTGGTGAACAAAGAGGAATTTAATTATGTATGGTTCTAACCTGTAAACGCCATAAGGCCTTTTGTAGCTTTGGTTGGCTTGCGTAATCCTTAAACAAAGCACCTTGGAAGCAAAACTTAAGAACGACTTCAAATGCACACCTGTGTCAGCATCAGCAGATTTCAGTCAGGTCCAGTGGGCCGTCTGGACCCTGCTCATACGTCCATCTACATTCTGCCTAACTAGTTCCTGTGGGAGTGCTGCATCCAAGCATAGAAAAAGCTTATGGATCTACTTTATCAGTGCGTAATGTTCAGAAATACTTGCAGTCATGTTGTTTGAAAACCTGCCTGACTACGTTACCCACAAGCCCTCTCCATAGAGGTGTGGGCTGAAGGTTGACGGGGCAATGCAAGCTGTATTATCAGAGATTACTCTCACTTTCTTCGTCTTTGTGTTCATTTTTCAAGGGGCATAGTATTTTGTAAAACAACTCAAGATCGCAGGTCTCCATGTAATGCAGTCAGTGTCCAGAAGCATGCCAAAAGAAGAATCGATAACGTTTTGACTAATCTGCCAGACATCATCAAGCAGCACTGATTGGCCTCAGAGTCCTTATCTGCCATACATTCCATTTTAATTGAACTGGGTTGTCTTGCTACCAGGTAAATACTCTCTGTCGAAAAATATAATCAAATTGACCTGCTGCCAAAATAAATAAACCTGAAAATCTCATTTTTATAATAGACCTAATTTTGGCAGATTCTTATAAAGCATCTCATACTAAATGTTTTCTCCTGGCCTGGGTGTCACGTATTTCCCTTCTAGCAAACGACAGGCAGACCATACGTTTCTGAGCCATCTACGTTTTTGCCAACAACAAAGAAAACTAGGCTATTCACGAATACATACTGTAGCTTTAGTCAGCAGAACACATTTCTGTGATGTACCAGGTGTCCGCTTTCTTAAAATATCCTTGTTAGGTAACTTTTCATGCACAAGGACAGCATGGCGTATACGCAGGGACGGTCCGTTTTGTTTGACTGCCTTGCTGTCGTTTACCCGATCCGTTTAGGAGAACGCTGAAGGCCTTCTGTACGTTTCCATGATGCGTTTTAGCTGCTCAGACAACAGGATGGTGCGTGGATTGGTTTGATGCGTTTCTGCTGCCGTTGGCCTTGAACAGAGAACAAACACGCTGTCCGGCCTTGTGCTTCAATCAAGCCGCAGCGATTATTTCACTTATGCAAACAAATCGTGTCTTGTGAAAAAAATAAAACACACAGGTTGAACAACATTGCTGTTGTCCCACTAACTTTAGGTCTTTGAGTCACGATAATCGAATAGGTGGCCAGTAACGATTCGCCCGGTAATAATACCGCCTACATGAATTTATTTTACAAGCCTCCGGAATTGTAAAATAAAGACTGTAGCATCGCTTTAAATCATTTCACATGTTAACGTGACTTTTGGGACTCTGGGAGCCCCGATAAAACTGAGCTTGGATTAATAAAGACTGTCACATTTCATCAAGTTCATAAAAATAAATTCATAGACTTGGTATCCTCTTCACAGTGCGACAGACCTATAAAAGAGGGGGAAATGTGCAGACAGTGTGACCATGAAGGGCGGGGCGGGGGGGGGGAGGGGGTGGAAGAGGGGGCTTACGGAAGCAGCGGATGACAGAGGCTCAGTTTCCCAGACCATCACATCGTAGACTTTACCACAGCACCAAGGTGAGATGTACACAAGCTGCCACTAAAAAGGTCAGAGTTAAAGTGCACACTAATCTCAGTCTGGTCCCCTCTCAAAGTGTACTGACACACTGTCCATGAGTCATCCACTTTGATTTGCTGCCAGTGATATGCATGACACTAACATGGCCCTTGGGGGGGAAAGGTCAAGCACGGACAGGGGCTCTCGCACGGACACCTGCAAGAGGCCAAGCGTCTGCGTAGGGGGTAAGAAGACTGGGGTCTTTGAACACAGCTGCTGGGGTGAGGAAGGGTAATCCATGCACTGTGTTTATCTCAACCCTTATCTCTGGGTAGGAGGAAAGGGTTTTTACCCCACTCTGCCCTGATCCTGATCGATCGTACCTGGGACTACAACCAGTGTCTGAACAGAGCCAGACTGAAGACTAAACACAAGTTTACTTAGAAAATATTGCACACCAATGACATTCCCCCAAGTTCTGCCAAATGCTAAAGCTCACTGTGTGTGTGTGTGTGTGTGTGTGTGTGTGTGTGTGTGTGTGTGTGTGTGTGTGTGTGTGTGTGTGTGTGTGTGTGTGTGTGTGTGTGTGTGTGTGTGTGTGTGTGTGTGTGTGTACACTACAGCATATCTTCCATGATGATCATTAAATAATTTGTTGCAAAGCACACTTGTATCTGCTTCATTAGCTAACCATATTACGCGAAGGCACACTTACTAAAAGTGTGTCAAAATTGATATGCAAGTCTACCTGATTTATTGTAACTCTCGGTAGGCAGACACAGTAACCGATCCGTTTGTTCTCAATGGGCCAAATATGCATATTTCTTGCCAATAGCTTGGTGGTATTGAAATGTATTTATTTTGAAACCTACCATCATTTCCAATTACCAAAAATAACTGTCATATGGACAACGCAATCTCTTACTTTTCCTGGTTGACATGCTCGTCGATGGATCCCAGAGTGACCAGGCTACTGGAGCTTTGCAGCAGCCTGCAAGTTGCCAGATGCCGCTTGTACTGGTCCTTGAGACAGGCGTTCTCCGTACACAAGTCGGACACTTGCTGCTCCAGCTGCTCAATCCGATGCCTCTGTCGCTCCAGTAACTCCTGCTGGGTCTCAATGATGTTATCCAGCTCCTTCAGATATTCCGCAGCCCTGTTGGGGTTTTCCGTCGGGCAATCCATGGTTTGATAAGTAGCGTGTAGGAAACCCCTGTAGAATCACAGAAGCCGTGCCGCCAGATAAGTCTAGGAGCAAAACATCGAGAGGACACGTCCTTTACGCCTCGCCATTGTTTTCCACAGCGTTCGTTTGACGGATGGGGAACACTGACCCGGCTTTCAGCGCAACCGCATTTACACTAAGCTAAGAGAACAGAACTATAATAGCACTACATTCATATTAAGTGAAATGAACAGCATGATAGACACACACAACGGAGCATGTCAACTAAGTACGAAAAATATGACTATATATCACTTTATTCCTAAGGAATCGAAGGTCTTGTAAAGTCCGAGCGTTGTTCGTTGCAGAAGTATATTTCTTATCTTGAACGCCACGCTGTTCGCGTGACTTTTGGTAAACAGAGGCTGCTGGTTGGCTTGCAGGTCTTAGGGGCGTGGTCTTCAAGTTTGATGGAGCATTGCACGCTGCTGCATGGTTATTGAATCTGCAATGCGCGATGCAATAAGAAAAAATAGTTCTAAATCTGTATTGTACTCCTCGGCATTTCTATAACATTGTTTCTGGAATTAGTCAACACACAAGACAGATTTTTTTTAATTATTATAATTATAATTATTATTATTATTATTTTTATTATTATTATTATTATTATTATTTCTTTCGATAAAGATTTTCTAATCGGTCTCTCGTATGTTCTCAGAGGAGCCAGCATATGAACTACTAACGGGTCATTACGTTTTAATAAAATGTAGATCCAATATGTTATATGACTACACCTGAATAAGATAAACAACTAGGCTACTGCAGGAGGCCTACGTATGTCAGGTAAGTCTGCAAGTCGTCGTGCTTTGAAAAGGGAGACTGTGACGGCAGTCTTTTCTATGATAGTGGATGATTAAAGTCAGGGAAATCTTGAGCAAATGTGATTCAGCAATTCCCTTTTTTTCTTGCCGTCTCTCCCTAGATTGAAAATGGCCCCAAATGAGCTGCTCAATAATGCTCATTAAGCACGCTGACTGAATTCTTGAAGCTTAATTGAATGTAGCAACAACCCTCTAGGGTAAGTACACCCCTTGCTATGACTAGGATTTATGTCGAGGACCGAGACAGTGTACATTATCCTGCTGCCTGTGACAGAGGCGCTGTTATCTAAGACTTGATAAGCCACTGTGAAATATCAGATGCAGACACACACTTCAACTATCACTTTCTAGAGACGATGCTTCTTTCCCATGGCACTTCTTTTTAAAAGCAAAACTAGAACAGTATAGTAGCCTAGTCATAGACTGTTATGGATGGTCAGGATGCCTCACCCCCTACCTGCTCCTAAATGACATGTATTAATTCACTGACCTTTGGATAACATTTTCTGCCATAATGATTAAACAGTAACTGAATGTGAGGAGATTAAACTGAAAGCCTTGTGTCCAGCAGAAACACAGAGTAGGCATGTGTGTGCTATGGATTGCCAAGTCCCACCATTGCTTTATGTGGGGAAGGTTTTGGGAGGTATTTCCTATTTTTGCTACTTTCTATTCTACAGTTGTGCTACGGATGCAACCTGAACCAAAGAAAGCGCCTTAAGTGCAGGTTTACTCCTGTCGCCTCCTCCTGATCCCTGGTGGCAGGGAGTCAAGGACGGACGGACGGACGGACGGACGGACGGACGGACGGACGGACGGACGGACGGACGGAGGGAAGGACGGACGGACGGACGGACGGATGGAGGAGAGAGGGAGGGACGGACGGACGAAGGAGGGAGGGAGGGAGGGAGGGAGGGAGGGACGGAGGGACGGACGGACGGAGGGAGGGAAGGAGGGGCGGGCGGGCAGACGGACAGACAGACGGAGGGAGGGAGGGAGGGACGGGCGGGCGGGCGGGCGGGCGGGCGGGCGGGCGGGCGGGCGGGCGGGCATCTACCACCCATACAGAAGCCGGGGCCCCATGCACCTCCTTAACCAGATAAAAGCCTGGGAGAGTATGAAGACTAGGGAGTCTTGCTGCTGCATCCCATACGCCACACCGCAAGCTGGCTGTTGACTCTCGCTAACTTCCATTGTTAAGTGGCAAGGCTTTTTGTCATTACTTCCAGCCTCCACAAGTGCTGTGTGTGCTTGTTAGAGTTATTCGATTGATGGAGAGAGGGGGGAAATGGGGCAATGCGTGGAGCACTGCAGCAGTCCTTGCGAGCATTTCCAACAAAAAGATACGTTAAGATCAATGAATGGCTTCTCGTCCCTCGGTCGACCGCGTGGGGTTAGGCGAGGCTAACCCCGTAGCGTTTCAAAGTTGAACAAAACCCTTCCTATGGCTGTGGGGCGATATGAAGGAGCGCCCTTGGTCCTTTATATCCCCTAGGGAGGAGACGTTTGAATTGAAATGCCAAGTATTATGACAGCCCCTCTGGCTCCCAGAACGGTTTGGCTGTGGGAGCTGAACAGGCAGACAAGCCTAGAGAAGACGGCAGGCGATAAAGGCAATGTATTCACCTTTATGGTAGGAAGGGAGGATGGATGGTCTTTTAATATTGAAATACAACACGGCATGGATGAGCGATAGTGTAAGGCGGCAATTTCAACTATCATTCCTAATCAAAAAGAAGCTAAAAGGTCTTCGATTAAGATGGCACATGATTCAACCTTTTGTTTTCAATACTTCGATACACATCAGTCGGTTTAGGAAAAAGACAGAGCTTTTCCCTTATTTATCTAGAGATCTCTGTTTAATATGTCCTGGGAAGGATGTCTCTTGTGTTACCTGTTCCGACTTTGATACAACAGCATCTTTACTATTCCTGTCAGGTCTGATCGCCCACATTCATTGATCGTCTCCACTGGCTGGGTATAGTAGATAGTAACCTCCCTCTCCACCTTCTCTCTGTTACCTAGTATAACACAATGGCTCTCCTCAACATCGTTCTACAGGCCGGCTTTTCCTTCTCAGAAGAATAAATGAAACGCCACTTTTGTTTTGAGACGGACGAGTGTACTGGTGAGCCAAACATATACTGTGCATTGATGTTCTCTTTTTCCCCCAGTGAGTCACACCCAAACACATGAATCCCGTCGATCCGTCCCAGTGTCCTATAGTCACAGTGGAGGCAAATTGCAGACTGCAATTCCCCCCCCCCCCCCCCGGGCTGAAGCAGCTGTAGCAGTAGATATTCTTCCAGGTGGTTGGCGTATGCCGTTATCACACAATACGACACTGAACACACACTTTATTCTTCTTTATTAAGCGGCCGACTGAACAATCTGCACGGCTGTCACCTCCACCTGTGGTCCGCCACTTCTGGTTATTTCTTCCTGACAAATGTTCTTTTTCAGGTATTCGAAAGAAAAACATGTTAGAAACACTGAGTATGGGATGTGTATTACCCACAATGCTTTTCAAATGAAATGCAACATTCAAGGGGTGCAAATTTGGACCTTTATACCCCAACCCCGCCCCACACACACACATCTCCAACATGAGAGAATGTAGGGTGACTGTGCTGGGTGACTGTATGTTTGGGATTCATCACCCTCATTGCGCATTGCCATTACATCACTCCCTGAAAGTGGTGTAGCAGCCATCTCCGTGCACAGTGTCAGCGAATACAAATGAGCCCGTGGCCAAAGCCTCCACCGCCACCAGCGCCGTCCAGGGTACCAGGGCAGACAGACGAGGAAATATTTGATCAGTATTGTCAGGCCTTTCGACGCGCCCCCAGGGAATGTTTCGGTGTGAATCACAACCACTTACAGCGCTCACCGTTTGTGTGTTGAGCACCTGAGTGATGTGCTGTGTTACCGGTCTTCAGGGGCAGATATCGGGGAAACATACGAGCTGGGTGTGAAGCAGTGTTGTGAAATATAAAAATAGCATTTTAGGTTTTGATATCCAGAAATGCTGCACATTAAACTGAAGCAAGTTTAACTGCTTTTAAAACGTTTATATTGTTTCTCTATTAATACTATAGATGACTCTGCACCATTATTTAAAACTTTTAGACAGTGTACGTCTGAATTTACATGTCATTTATCAGATTATATAAAATGTTATTAAAAGGATGCTTCTTAATGATCTAATATTATTGAATTGGTCTTTCATATTGGTTTTTAATAAGTATTAGAAGTATTTGTTTATAAATGTTATATTAATTATTATACAATTACATAAGTCTCTGGAATATCTGACTTTATAAGCATTGATTTTAAATGCGACCCTAAATTCAAGAAAGACATACAAGCAAGGTGGTATAAGACAGATTTAATTAACAAACAAGCTCTTTATGCAATTCAGTTGGTGTAAGGCACGCCTAATTAACAAAATATCAGCATCTTATTTACTCACAGGAACAACTTCTCCTCTTCAAACTAACTAACATAAATACAATTGTTCTTCAAATGCAAATCATAAAACTTCCATGTACCAATCTTTAAAGCAAAGTTAGGATCCGAGAAGCCTGCTACACAAATTATCGAAATAACACCAATTGAAATTACAGAAAGCAAATTAAGAGCTGAAAGATGCTTCACATTTGTTGATGATTTCACATTGTTTAGTAAAAGTAGAGCTGAATGACTTTGGCTAAAGAAACAAACAAATGTATCAGTCCTTCTAGATTCTGAATTCTGATGACCGGAAAGCTTGCCAGAGAAATAAAACTCCCAAACCGTTAGTTGGTTTTGATGTGCACATTGAAAGGGTTTATCACTCAGTCAGTAAAACGAAACACAACTGGCTAAACTGGCACGAAGTTTCCTATAACAGTGAAATAAACATCAAGTTTATATTTGCAGATGAATGCCACGGCAATTATCACAGATCCTGAGATTACATTTCACCTCAAACCAAACGTTGTACACTACTTCATGTCGAGTAGTACAGAGGCAGAGCATTATAAAGCGCACTCAATTTAAATTTTTCAATTGAGTTATCAAATTCAAACGCAATCAAAAACATGGGCATTAAGTGCATATAAATATATATTTTAAGATGCACTTTGCATAAAAAAAAAACATGACACACACACACACAGCTACAAAAGGTCCAGTGAGCCACACACACTCAGTCTGCCGCCATACAATGTAATTGCGTCGTTAAAATTAACGAAATTGTCAGAATGTCAAGTTGAATTTGTTGGCCTTTCCAACGGCATTCATCAACTTGAAAATGAGGGACATTCAAAAGTAAATTGACTAGTGGTATGTTTCTCTTGGACGGACGGACGGACGGACAGACAGACAAACAGACAGGGACACCAGCTCATCAGGACCGGTAGTCGGGGGAGAAGAGGCGTAACTTGGGGCTGGTCTTCGGGTCGGAGAAGGGGATTGTGTGGTTGAACGGGTCCGCCACTGGGGAGCCGAATCCTGAAGGAGATGGAAAATATATACAAATGATGGGAGTATGCTGTGGGGCTATCATTTTGCCCGAACAGAAGAAAACCTCTTATAGCTGCAGTTGTACAAATCTCAGAATCTAACAGAGGGAACCAGGCCGTACTTGAACTACAGCTTTGTAAAATACTACGGTACCAACTAGGCTCCAATAATGGGTCCAAATACCTTCACCTGGATATGAATCAGTCCATCAATACCTTTATTTATTATCATTCGTCTTTTTATTTTTTTAAACGTACAGTTCCCTTACAAACTCTTGTCAAATCAATAACAAGATCATGTGGATGGTGTGGTTCTGTCGGCGGTGGGGGGGTCCTACCTGTAGCGGTGGGGGACCTCTGTACGAAGGCGGCGGCGTGGTGGCCCTGGTCCCGGGGGGAGAACACGGCGTGGCACACTGCGGGGAGGACGGAGAGGTAGAATGACGCATGGGAGACAAATGGTCACGCTGTGGGACGCCTATTGGTCTCACAGCAGCCTCCTGAGAATCATACATCACGTACAGGCTGATCCCTGGCGCCCGATGTATTATGGTTTTGACATAAAAGTGACTTATTGCTTCTGCTGCTGAAATACTAATGAGTTTTTTGTCTTTCTTGGGTGTGGTGAGCTTATCCACTACGGCCATGTCATTGAGTATACTTTAACCACACAAAAGGAACAGAAACAGAAACATGCATATGTTTAGTTATTAATAGTAATATAGTTAATAACTATATTAGGATGACGGGTCCAAAGCCAAAAAAACAAAAAGCGTCTAAGAAAACGTAAGAAGCAACACGATACTGATCACGACTAAAAACCCAGAGCAGCGAGCATTCCTCCCATGAACGTCGCCCCTCGTCTTCCGACAAGACAAGATGTGCGTCGTTAATCCCAGAAGGGCTGTGGGGCTAACGAGCCGCCTGTTAACACAGCCCACAGCTCTGTCTCCAGAGCGGGGTACCCACCGATGATGATGATGGCGGTGGCAGCCAGCAGGGCGAACACGGTGAAGAACCACATCTGGTAGGAGTCGATGACGCTCTGCAGGGAGGGGCCAGGGGACGAGCCTGCGGACAAGACAAGGGGCATGTGATGACGAGGAACGCCTGACACACACACGCACACGAATATACACACAAACACACGCACGGGCCCTCCCCTATTTTGACTGTTTACAGAAGCACCTCACTCCTCAGGCCTGCCAGTCTCAAAGGAGTGCATACCTGGCTAAACTTTTTTCGGCAGTTCCTGTACTTTCTTGGGCACTTCTTGTCCCCGCCATCATCTGCGGTCCACAGACAACGGCGTTGTGAACATTGTTATTAGTCAGAGAGGCAAGGCGGGCCTGATCCATTTTGATCTGATTTCCTGTCTCTGCGGAGTCCCCGCTGGTCTGAGCTAACAGAACGTTCAGTGATCAAACCCAAAGCGCATCGAGTGGACGACAAGTTGGTCTGCAAAAGGACTTCTTGGTTCTCAGTCGTAATGAGATAAGACTTCTTTGGAAGTACGCTGCCCGCTGAACAATCCATAAGGTGTTTAGAGGAATATGAACGGCCTAAGCGCTGTAAACGTGTTCCATCAACTGACGGAATAACAGATGGTGAGTATGCATACTATTTTCCATTTAAAATATTTAATAGAAATCTGCCCTCATCCCTGATTCTGTACTCATCCGGTGGCAAATGACAGTAAAAAAAATAATAAAGTATAGTAAAGGGAGCTATTTGCAAAGTACATCCATTAAACCACATCCATCATAATCATCATCCTCCTTAGCCTTTTTAAACACTTTTCTTCAAAACATGTTCTGAGAACACATTAGCCGCCGTCCTCCAGGGGCGGGCGGTCCGGGGGGGACCAGGACTCACCCTGCATGGCGGAGCCGCGGTGGTCCCCGAGGGTCAGGGTGACGGGGATGTGGAGCGTCTGGCCGGCTGCGGGGCTGCTGACGGAGAGGACGGCGGACGAGGCGGGGTAGTAGGCTGCCTGGGAGTCTGTGGCGGTGACCGTGAACTTGGAGAAGGTGGGGTAGGCGCCGGTGTGCGTCTCCTTCTCCTGCACCACCACGCTGGCCGAGGAGGACGACACCTGGAGGGGTGGAGGAGGTGGAGGAGGAGACGGTGACCTACGAGGCCCTGGGGGAAGCCTATGAGCTACACAACCCCACCTTGTTGTGTTCCAGCTACCAGCTGTCCTCTGGGATGATGTTCTAAACAGAAGGCGACCGGGTGGAGGGGGCCGACGGGGACTACCGCTTCAAACGTTTGAAGAGTTCAGAAATACATTTGATGTATTTATGTGTTTGAGTGGGAGAAAAAGAGTCGTTTGTGTGTGTGTGTTTTTTGTCATGTGTGTGAGTCTGTGTCATACGTGTGTGTGTGTGTCATGCGTGTGCGTGTGTCATGTGTGTGTCATATATGCATCTGTGTGTGTGTGTGAGTGCGCGTGTGTGTTTTGTGTGTGCGTTAGTAGGCGTTATTTGTGTGTTTTGTGAACGTGTGCGCGTGTTTTGAGAATGTGTGCGTGTGTGAGTGTGCGTGTTATATGTATGCGAGTTTTTTACGTTTGCGTTTTCTGTGTGTGTTAGGTGTTATGTGTATGTTATGTTTAATGTGTTTGTTATGTGCATGTGTGTTGTATGCGTGTGTGTGCGTGTGCCATGTCTGACCTCCAGGCCGGCCAGGGCGGCGGCGGGGCCGTACACGGTGAGCTCGGCGGTGGGGTGTGCGCTGGACAGCATCAGCTCCGTCTGGTCCGGGTACAGGCCGGGCTCTAAGGCCAGCCGGGCGGAGCCCTGGGCCCCCGGGGAGACGGCGCCGCTCAGGCCGGCCGCCACCAGCAGCTGGGTCATGGACACGCTCAGCAGGCGCGTCTGCTGCTCGCCCAGCGGCCGCGGCTCCAGGGTGCACGAGTACAGACCTGGGGGGGGGGGGAGTTCACACAGGACCACCTTTTATGCAAAGAGTAACAGATTAAGTAATACACGTGCAGCAGCGGTAAGGAGTTCTACCGTTATTACTGCAAGAAGCCCACGGCGGGTGGGAAACATTAGACTGAGAATGCTGCTTATGCACCCCAGTGTGTTGGAACGCGAACGGTCCAAATTCAAAATGTTCTGAAAGAGTCAGGCGCAGTCAACCACAAACATATTCCCAGCACGCATGTCACTCACTTATAGCCAACGGATGTCTACGCTGTTTCTAACAAATCACATCCAAACATACACAAAACTACCGTACCGTATCAGTAGTTAGCCGTTAGCCAGGACTGGTCTAACAACAAACAAAGAAACTTTTGTTTGGGGATGGTGTGTGTGGGTTACAAAGCAGCCGGCCCCCCACGTCGGGATCTTCGCCCAGAGGGGGGGGGCTTCCCGGGGCCGACCCGTACAACAGCCACGGCGCGGGCTCATAATCAAACTTGCCCGAATCAATTTACATTGGGGCTCGCGGTCTGGAAGCAGGCTCATTAGTTCACTAAATCACCTTTTATAGCCCGTGCTAAACGCACTCCACGGCCACCGCAGGTATTGATTGTGCGCCCGGGGGTGAAGGTTGTTTTGTTGCCTCATGTGGCGTAAACACCAATGAAAAGGCAGACCGGGTTAAGACTGCAGCGGTCCAGGTGCAGAGTGGGCCGTAATGGACTAAGCACCATGACACCATTTTCTGAAGCCATGGGATGGAAGAGAGGGAAGGTTTGGGGGTGGTGGTGCAGCGAGTACGGCCTATGCGGTCCTGGTTCTTAGCTTTACGACGGCCATGCTGTGGCGGTGATCTGTGCGTGTCACAGGGCTTATGATTGGTCTACGAGGGCCGCCGGGTCTTTGGCAGGCGTTAATCACCATTAAACAGGGACCCTTAACATAGTTTTATTTTCTCTCGACCACGTAATGATTGAATTAGATTTAAAGAGGGAGCGAAAAAACGTGTACGTCGTCCGTGGGTCAGACTTCGGCTATTTGGGAAAGGTTTAAAACCCAATGATCACTAATGATGTTTTGATTATAACCCCTCATGTTCCCGCGTGAAACCAACATCTCTCCATTATTTACTCCCCTTGCACCCCATCCCGTGGGCGCCCACAAAAAAGAAGGAACAGCAATTTGCCTGCATGCTGAGTCGGCACTTCTACCAAATATTGTATTAAAATCGGTAATAAAAAAAACTGAGAAGGGCTTCCGTTAATAGTGATTGGGCGACTAGCGCGGCACACACAGGGTTTACAATGCGGAACGAATGCGAGATGTTGCTGAGAGTACAGCGGTGGAGAACTTATACAGCGGCGGCCCCGGCAGGCTATGGCGGTGGACCAGCTGACCTGGCCAGGGAGCGATGGTGGTACACTGGGAGTACTCGCTGTAATGAAAATCTACCTCCACTTAATCTTGGCAGACGGGGAGTGAGAAGCATCAGGAAATCAGTGCTTCGATCCCCATTAACTTTAATACAGTGTGTTCGAGGAGCCCCTCTACCGGAGCTTTGTGTTGCTCTGAACAATGTTTATAGTATTTGGTTTAGGTTTCATTGTATTTCCTTATTCGTACCAATGTACGTTTTAAAAGGCGGGCTGTTGCGATCTCCTTTTCCGTATAATTTAAAACCTCTTCAAAACAAGGATTCTGAAATGTTCAAATGTAAAACAATGGGGGTCAACCCATCCTCTGTTGAGTGATCCTCAGGCTGTTTTCAGTGTCCATCCAAACACTTCCTCCTTGTCAATTGGTCCTTTGCGATTTGTGCAGCCCTGGGGGAAAGCAAATTGCGCACGAGCATCTGCTTTGTCTACGAAATCTTCTAATTACTTCACTGCACTACACAAAGTAACGTTGTTGGTGGTCTTCATCATTGTATCGACCAGGAAGGCCTACTGAGGGGAATCGTTAAGCTACGTTATCACTTCATCACCCTACATTCTCTCAGCGGCCATCTCACGCCAGGCACTACCATGAGACGCGGTAGGTTTCAGGTTTCATGTACCCACCCTCTGTCAGTATATGCCCCAATGCGTGCATAGGCAAGGATAAGTCATGTTGGTACAATCGGTTGCCTTTACAGGTATTTTTAAGATAAATCAGACCATATAATTAAAAAGTGTGCTGGAATTCCCTTAACAATTAAATTCATAACCTACCATGAGCCAATTCAAATCTGAATCATTTAAAGGCGTTCTGAGACATTAAAGACACCGACTCACAAACACTCCCTCCCCGTTCGACTGACGCCATGGCGTTCGCTTGGCCCCGCCCCCCGCATGTGCTTACCGGCGCTGCTGTCGAAGGCGGTGTGCGTGGAGAACACTCGCTCGGCGGGGAAGTCCACGGCGTCGCTGGTGAAGCTGACGTGGCAGCTGACGGAGGTCTCCGGGTGCAGCTGGACGATGGCGTCCGTCTGGGCCGCGGAGCAGGAACCTGGGGCCGGTGGGGGGGGTTGGATACACGTCGTCAGCTAAGAGCTATGAACGCTGCACTGGCCTGTCAATTCGATTACCATAAATTAAGTCAATTGAGATGGATGGATGCTTGAGACGGTGAGGGGGGGTAGGGCGTAGGTACGACCACAGGAGGACCGGGGTTTGTTGGATTGTGGTAACATCAGGAGAGGGGGGGGGGGGGAAAGGGGTCCCGGTCAGTTGGTCAGTATACCTATGAGGTTGGTGCCCTTCTCTCTGGTAGCGATCAACACTTTGCTGGCCTTGTTGCTCCTCACAGGACCTGGCTGGGCAATCACCACCATCCCTGTGGCTGCCTCCACCACCACCTGGACACACACACACACACACACACACACACAGAGACACACACACACTTCAGTGGTCTGCCGTTGTCGTCGGCTTCTCCCATCCCTCAGTGCCTTTAGAGGTCAGGGTAAATGGGAACCGTTCTTGTACAGTGTCATCCTATAAGGTATAAACGCGGCGCCCCAATGCACGTCTCATGGTCGCACGGAATATCAATGCTGGTTGTGTTGGTGTGGTCTGTGAATATCAATGACCGGGATGACATTTCAAGTCTCCATGTTCTATGCCAACCGAAAAAAATAAATGCCAATCAGTGCGCCGTGACATGCTTAATGACATGCTTATTGTACACACACAGACACACACACCTTGACCTACGGCAATAAATCGGACTAAAAGTCCTTTTACATTGTCCATTTTATCTCACGTCAATACAATAATTACTAACCACAGTCGAATCGGACACGTACGACTCAATTTCAGTTCTGCGAATAAGGGACAATCATTTCATTTGCATCAAGGTTGAATTGTTTCGGTTTTAGCAAGAAAATGAATCTGTTGAGCAATTCACATCAGGTAACTTTGTCATGTCACCATGGTAAAGGTATATGTTGTAGGAAATTGTGCATAAGTGCAACCTGTTTAAGCTTCTCAACACACAGGCCTCCTATTGCATCAATCGTGGTAAACCACATTTATAGGCCTATAATTATTTATATCTGTTATATTATCACATAATATATATTTATCGTTAATCTAGATTGCTTCGGCACTTCAAGCCAATGTTTACTGGCATTGCTGTGAGTGAATATAGGTCGCTTTTCATAAAATGAAGGTGCAGTTGTATGGCAACAAAAACTAAGTCTCCAAAACATGGGTGTATTAAAGAATACACAACAGTAAAACAACACTATATTTAATCCTCTTAATACAGAGAACATGTCGGTGAAATGACGGAGCACAAACTCGTCTTCAAGGCTCGGTTAAATAGTCCATTTGTCATCTTCACCAGCGCGATTATCATTTGGGATAGCCTCATATTTGCGTCACGGCTGATAGTAAATAGTTTTGAAGCGACAATTTAGGGGTTTTCACATCTTTAATCACTACGCGTCTGGTCTAAAAGGACCTTAAGAGCGAGTAATTAGGTCTACACACTATCTGCATATAGATGGTTCTGTGTCAAACTTGTTTTTGACAGTAAAGGCTCCTTGAAGGATTTATACATCAGGGTAGCGGAACGCCTTTCCAGGGACGGCAAAGCGCACAGCAGAGCAGCCAGAAACCCCCACCGCAGTGTCCTCTGCCACATCACAACGGGCAGAAACAAACAACACCCTGCCCCTTGAAGCTCATTCATCACAGCAAGCAAACAGCAGAGCCCGTGGCCCTGCGCTCTGATATGATGGGGCGGGGAGGGGGATGTGGAGACCGTACCTCTCTGTAGGTGTGGAGGCCGCCGGGGACCTCGTAGTACACGGTGGCCACGCCCGAGTCTCTGGCCACGGCCGTGCCCGACTGAGGGTCCACCTCGAGGACCCCGCTGGCTGAGGAGCTCCACGTGCCCAGTGACCCTGAGAAAAGAAAGAAAGAAAGAAAGAAAGAGAGAGAGAAAGAGAGAGAGAGAGAGAGAGAAAAATGGTAAACAAACGGTTTAAATGGCTCTTTCTTCAAGTGGCCTCTCAAAGAGCTTTGGAATGAGTGCCACATATTTACACAAAAGGAAGATGAAGAGAAATATTTTATTTATTTATATATACACACACACACACACACACACACAATATGAAGTAAAAACATTTTTCTTCCTTCCATTTTTCTTTTTTCTTTTTTTTTTTATTGAAAAGAAAATTTATATAAAAAAAATATTATCAGAAAAATAAAATAATACTGGTTCTAGCTTTCCAATTGCCTGTGATTCATGCCATATAACCATCCCACTTAGAAAACACAGAACTAGAGAACATTGGCCTCCCTCTGCCACTCCCACTGTATCCCCTCTTCCTCCTACCTTCTGGGCTGGTGAGCTGGGTGGCGAAGCACACCACGTCGCCCACCACCAGCGCCTGCGCCTCCGGGGGCCCGATGGCGTGCGCCACGGGCAGCGGGAGGTAGTCGGCCACGCCCATCTGCTCCCGGTCCCACACGGCCAGCAGGGTGAGGCCCACGTTCACCGTCCGCACCGTCAGGGTGTTGTTGGCCGGGCCGGCGCCCACCTGCACCAGGTCATCCCTGTGGGGGACCAGGTGACGCAGAGGCCCCCGTTAACAGTGGCTCTGGAGGGATGACCCCCCCAGTAGAGGGGGTTCCCTCGCTCCCCTTGGGCTTGTGCTTCAGAGGGCCAAGGGGAGAGACTAGAAGGTTAAGGAACTCATTCATCCCTGTGGCCATGGTTGTCTATTGGATGCCTCGTTTGGTTTGTCTTGTGTACTGTACGATGTAAGCGGTTCTGTATTCTGCGTGTTCCTATCGAGTTGTAAAACCAATTTCCCTTCAGGGGCAAACATATTTTTGAACTTGAACGCATATATAAAATAAGTGCCAGTCACCAAGGACCCTGGTTACACTGTAATGGGACGGCAGTGTTGATGCTGAAGAGCAACCTTGAGATGCTCAACAAAAATGGAAAAACTTGAAGTTTCTGTGACTTTGATTTAGTTTGGCAGTGGTTGGTATTGAACACGATCTTGAGTCATTTCAGTGTCACAAGACTCGGTGAGTGTTAATTCTGGTCTGGTAATGCCCCCAGTGTAGAGATATTTATTTATTTTTTGTTGAGATATTTTTTGGTCTAGAAGTAACAAGGCCAACCGGGTAATTTATTTCCCAGAGTACTCTCTGTTTCTATATCCCCCAGTGGTACAGGGTCACTATTAAGCCCAACACACAGGTTAACCGTTTTCTCAAACACGACTGCCGTTGCCAACGGACTCCTCGTGGGACAACCCAGGACTCCCATTACAGGGCTTCCCACTCCCCAGCTCCCACCGCTCTCATTTAGTTACTTTTCCCCTTAAAATGGTCAGCAGTCGCCTGCTGGGGTATGAGGTAATGCAATCCATTAATTGGGCAGCGCTGATGAAGGTTTATCCCCACAACCCCACTACGCCCTCCCCTTCCATTGCCGAAGTAGTCACTTAGTTTAGCTCACTCAGGTGGAAACAACCGCCGTGTGGAATGAGGCAGTCTATCCCAGATTAATGTTGTTCCACCCGCGCTTCTCCCATCCCGACAGTAAACCCTGAGGAGCCGAGCGGCGGTGGGGCCGGGCACCATATCGTGACGCACGTCGAACACATAGATCGATATTTGAATGCTAATTAGCTCACTTTGTAGTGGGGGTGGGGTGGGGGGGGGGGGAGTGACAAGTTGCATATTCTACTGAATAGGGTTGAGTCAAGTCTACTCAAAAGCACCGGGTTAAATTAGGTTTGGCTTCCGTACGATGTTCGTCCGAGAGCAGGCGCATTCCGAATCAGGCGTGTATGAAATCTTAATTTGACCAGCAGCAGTCGGGGGGGGGGGGGGGGGGGGGGGGTTTGCGAGCTGTCAGGACTTGTTTGTCAGGGTTTGAGATAGTGTCGAGGCATTAGATGAAGCAGGCCTGGGTGAGCTTGCACTAAGGAGAGCACTCAGAAATCAGGAGAGGCCTTGTACACCGAGACAGATAGAGATGCATCGATAGATATATATATATATATCTATATATCTATATCTATATATATCTATATCTATATCTATATCTCTATCTATCTATCTATCTATCTATCTATAGGACAACAAGATAATAGCGGTGCAACCTTGGAGCACTAATCAAACCACTCTCTCGCTCTCCAAAGCTCCATCTCTTTCACTATTGCTCCATTACCATTTTTACTACCTACCCGGAAAGCGGGGTTCACTTATTCAAATGGGTTCCTTGTAATTAGGTACGGGATTCCTCCACACAATACGGTGGGTCGAAATAAATCCATTAATTAATTACTTAAAGGACAATTCCGGTATTTTGAACATTGAGCCCCCTTTCTGGTTTGTTTAGGATGAAATAGAGTGGGTGACACCGAAATTTGAACTATTAGTCCTTTCTCGGGTATTTGGCTCATTTTGAATCGCTCCTGCCTGCTTCACAATGGTTGTCTGTGTGCATACACCAACCTGTCAACCCAGCAACCCTAAACGTTCGTTTTCAAAAATGTGCAAGTAACCGAGTGGTTAGTGGCATTCGTGAAGTTTTAAAAAAAATTATCGGCGCAACATATGGTTTCTGTCGTCTTTTATTGCACATTTATCGCCAGTTGATTTCAGTTGGAAGACTAATTACTGCTCGCTGATATTACTCCGCCGAACCGGAAAGGTGGGCTGTTTACGTTGGTTAGAAGTCTTGTACCGTGACTTGACCACCTCGGATTAGGGAAAATGACTGAAAATGGAATATGAAAAGTGGCTTCTGGAGGACGCACTCGATTTTGATTTTGACGGCAGAGGATATCGGTTTGAACCTGAATACACCCAAGAGGAGCTACGGGAGATGGAGGCTAGGGCTACGGAGGCGCCTGAAGCTCCGGCTGAAGCGGTCCCCAGGATCACGGGAAATTGGTGGTGTGCCTGTGGGAAGTGCAGGCAGATGCCGACGGAGCACGAAAGTAGGTGCTGCACGGAGTGGGACCTTGTCGTCACAGCTGGTATGGCCAACCTCAATGTAACCATCGTAACGCAGCGAGCGGAAGTTTATATGCGGTTGTGAGGTATCTGAAAAAATAGTTCCAATTAGCAACAAACACGGATGGAAACCATATATTGCGCCGATATTTTTTTTTAAAACTTCACGAATGCCACTAACCACTCGGTTACTTGCACATTTTTGAAAACTAACGTTTAGGGTTGCTGGGTTGAAAGGTTGGTGTATGCACACAGACAACCATTGTGAAGCAGGCAGGAGCGATTCAAAATGAGCCAAATACCCGAGAAAGGACTAAAAGTTCAAATTTCGGTGTCACCCACTCTATTTCATCCTAAACAAACCAGAAAGGGGGCTCAATGTTCAAAATACCGGAATTGTCCTTTAATTGAATTAAGCAAAGCAAAGCAAAAAGCTTTTCCCATTCCCTCGTTTCACGAAGCCCTGTCTTGCAGGGTTCTGATTGTGTTTTGTTGTGCTTTTTTCTTTGGTGAAGAGAGGGGGGGGGGGGGGGGGGGGGTGGGGGGATGGGAGGTGGGGCGTACCGGTTGGTGGAGAAGGTGAGCATGGAGCTGGAGCAGTGCATGGTCTCGCCGGTGTTTGCGTGGAAGTGGACGGTGAAGGTGAGCGCCATGCCCAGGGGGATGGCGGTCGGCGTCTCCCGGGACCACGTATGCAGCGCCGGGCTGGTGCTGAAGCGCACGTAGGAGACGGGCAGCACCTGGGGAAATCAACCAGAGACCAGACGCGTTTGGTGGGGCTGTCGACGGGGGGCGGGCGGGGTCGTTTACGGCAGAGCCACAGCCCTAGAGGCCGTGGCTCTCAGCATTAGCCTGGCTAACGGATGAAGGACATCAATAACTGTGTACACTAAAGAAGAAACACAATTAAATGCTGCATTCTCCGGCGGTGGCCAGGCGCCGCTGACCTTGAGGGCGAGGATCAGGGTTTGATTGACACCGAAGGCCTCCTGGGAGGTGACCAGCAGGGAGGAGGAGCCCGTGAGGGAGCCTGAGGAGAGGGAGCCCTTATCGTCCACCTGCGCCACCACCGCCTGGTCAGGGCACTCCAGCATCCTGTAGGACAGGCCGCTCACGCCGTCCCTGGTTGCCGCGGGAGATCAGGAACACACACAGAAACAAAAAGATGACTGACAGGCGACATTCTGTTAGGCTACAAAAGGTGTTCAAAAAGGAGCATAAGAGGTTTGCTTCAGCGTAGACGTGATTTAAGCACTATGGGGTGGGGAGAAACAACGATTTTTGTGAGTATCTGGATTCTTCGGTCCTCCATTACTTGTATTGTCAGGATGACTCAAAATCATATTTTCTTCTGCAACAAAAAAGCACGGCAAAAATAGCAATCGCAATTTTGACATCTTTATTTACAGCTTGGAAATACAAATCATATCGTCATTTAATAACCAATCACCTGTTCGTCTGGAGTTTGAGGAATGAGTTGGGAGCCATCAGTATTTCCTCTCCCTTCACTTGTGGATTAACCATGTGCAGTTTGTCATAGACCTGGATCACAGACAGAAAAAGTCCAAACCCTTATTACTATTGTTAGCATGGGGGGGTTCTCTTCTACTGCGGTAGCAGAGAGAATTAATTCACGTCTCGTCTCAATCTAAATCTCCATTTCTTATCACGCCCAGTTTGCCATGACTCAAGCTGCTACCACTCTTCCACGCTAGCGGGCCGACATCTTTACTGCCGTTACCGAGGAGGCCTTTGGCACCGGGAGAGTAATGGAGAGCCCCCAGCCATTTGTCCCTGTGTGAACCCTAGAATGCGAATTGAACTGCCATGGGCGATGGCAGTGGGCCTTACCTGGATCTGCACCTCGTCACTCAGCTCCTGTGCTCCCCCGGCCAGCTGTCCGGTGGTGGGGTCGGTGACTCTGAGCACCACCTTGAGGCCGGTGCGGCCCCTGGTTCTGCCCGTCACACTCATGGCAAAGTTGTGCTCGGCAGCCAGGTGGATGTTGGCCTGGCGGAGGTGTTGGGGATGTCATAAGGCATTACAAGGATGACGAATATGGTGGCAGTGAATTAAATCAAAGCCAACAGGGAAGTGAGAAAAAGTGATGCGATTTTGCTTTTCATCACATTGTGCACAGATCACATCATTATTTTACCCCCCGAAATAATCCAATCTGATAAAGGATGGATTGAAGGGACGGCAGAGACAAAAATAGAAAACTGCTGATCGGCAAGACCTGTAATTGGCCGCATATGGAGCCATGTGACACTGGAGCCTGCAGACGGAAGAAGTGTAATTTGGCCCACCCCCCCGCAACTGAAGTCGTACCTCGCTGTGGCGTGATTGGACGTCCAGGATGTCTCTCTTGGTGGTGGACCAGTGGAAAAGGAGGCCAGGCAGCGTGTTGCCAAAGGAGAAGGGTGTCTGACTGGTGGTGAGACCCATCACATACACGGGCATCTGGGGAAGGACACGGGACACGGCGACAGCCCGTTAGGACACCTCATGATGGCTGCGGTGAAGAGCAAAACATTAGAATCCCCTTCAATCGTACCTGAGCCCCGGACTTCATCCTGGTAATGGGGGCCCGGATCCTAATGGCTCTTAATTGCACCACTTCAACCTCCACTCGATCCTAAAAGATAAACCGCAGAGCTTCATTAATCCTGAAAAATGACAGCGCCACTCCATCCGACTGCAAGGACAGAAATAGGACGAAAGAGGAACCGCCACACAGCGCGGGGACGGGTCTACCTGGGAGACCACGATCAGCTTCCCGGTCTCTGTGTCCACAGCCTGGACTAGCCCGGTCACCGTGACGTTCCCCACGGTGAGGCCCTTGACGTGGCCGATCCCCCCCACGGAGGCGATCTCCTCGTTGGCCATGGAGAAGATGATGTTGGACTGGGGCTGGGGCCCGCCCTCGGAAGTGATCTGCAGCACAACACACATGGGTCAACGGGGCTGGATTGCTTGAGGAGGGGGGGGAAAGAAGGAGACAATATAAATAGAAAAATGAGCAGCGAGGAGCTGGCCGTTTCTACTCATTATCTCTTATTAATGCCTGCTCTGATCATTCACTGCAAGCGAGTCTAGTTTTTAATCATGGGAGGGAGGCGGGTTATTAACGTTAATCAACACTCAAAGACAGGAAATGGACCTGAAACGATGGGCTCAGCGTGCGTGTGTGTGTGGATGCCGGGGATTGTGTGATGATATGCGTGTGTGGGGGGAGAGAGCGAGAGCGAGCAAGAGAGAGAGCGAGCACGAGAGAGCACGAGAGAGAGAGAGCACGAGAGAGAGAGAGAGAGCACGAGATAGAGAGAGAGAGCACGAGAGAGAGAGAGAAAAAGCCAGTTATTTAGGCAGACCCGAGAGCTCTGATAATTCAGAGCGTGAACGGAGATGTCCAGAGTGAGAGCTGGATGCGTTACCCCCCAGCGCACAATAACAGCCAATTTAGTAGAGACACACTGCGCTGACAGCCCGCTCAGACACAGCGCTGGGGGGGAGGCAGACACCGGCTGTTCCAAGACAAAGCTGGGGAGCATCCGCGCAAACGGCTACCTGCATCATGGCTCCAATTAACAAAGTCATCTTTCTCGGGATGAGCTTGAATGGCGGGAACACCTGAAATGTGGGAAAGAAATAGGGAAAATTGATTCTGTGAAATATAAACATTCAGCATGAGTGAAGACGATTTGAAGCAGACAATTGAAAAGTCGGAAGTCGAAAAGTCGAAAAGTCGATACCTCGATCTGCTGAGGGGCGGATGCAATTTTCCTGCCATTTTTATCCACCACCACAGCGGAGACAGTGGTCTGGCCGATGGAGAGCCCCTTCACCAGGAAGACGGCCGTGTCTCTCTCAGACACCTCGGCTCTGAGGAGAGGAACAGGCTCACATGTGTACACAGAACGCTGGACCAAGTAAAAAGAGTATAGAAAGACAACTTTCTTTCAGAGAAGAAGAAAGAAATGAAAGAAATGCTAAAATATAGTTTGTTTTCTTTGTTCTTTAAAGGAAGAAAGCAAATGATTGTTCTTAAGAAAAAACATTATGCATGGCAGTTTAATTTAACTAAATGAATGACTAGATGCAAAAGCAATTAATCAATAGTTCCAGCCTTTTGTTCTAAAAACCTTCCAGCGATTCCCATGCGGAGGAGTGTTTCCTGTGACTTACTGCAGGGACACGATGCCGGAGGCCGCCTTGAGTTTCAGATTCATGAAGTTGAAATATTTAGCAGGAAACGGCTTCTTGTCGTCATCCAGCACCCGCACGTGGGCTCTCACAGATTTACCGATCTCCACCTGGAAAACAGCGGACAAGAGTTCGGACGACCATCTAACACTCAATGGTAACAGGGCTGTGGGTAGGATTGAATACCTGATTTCTGAGTAGAATTTATGAACTGCATAGTTATCGGCCAGCTATTAGCCAGTGAAAAGCTGCTGTCAGAATTAATTTTTTATTTGTCTGCGCCTGCCTCCTTATGAGCAATTTCGATTTTAGAACACTTCTGGCTCATTTGTTACATATGAGGCCAGCCTTTCCCTGATCGGTCCGGGGAATCCAACTTGCCTGTCAATCGCAGTTGTGTGAAATACAATCATTCTCAATTGGTGGAGAAACCTAAGCTAAGGTTGAATAACAAAGATTGTGGCTAATTGCAAATACATTCATCTAGATCGGCTGGATGACGTTGATGGGATGTGCAAAAGCACACTTGAATAAACACCAGAGATTTAGCTTATGACGTAGCTGCCGCCCGAGCATTCGAGGGGTTCTGATACCGGGGACAGTCCCGTGGAAGCGGCCCCTGGTACCACACTGACCTTGTCCACCACACGCACGTACACCTCCAGGATGTCAGACACGTGCACAGCGGCCGTGGCGGGCGCTGGGAAGGCCAGGCAGAGGTCGTGCACCATCACCTTCACTGTGCCGGCGCTCACCGGGACCACCTGAACACACACACACACACACACATCGGGGTCATCATCATCCAGAATAGTGCTGTCGTTCTGAGTCACGTGGTTTTCTGTGCGTCTGTCTGCCTACCTGGGCCGTTCCCACCGCGCCTTGGAACGTCACCTCCGCCACGCCTTTGAGGCTGGTGTTGACAAAGAAGTGACCGGAGCCCTCGCGCAAGGACAGGTCCGCCTGCGACACACACACATACACCATCATCAGACAGGCTTAAAGATACAGGGGCTTTCCGCTCAAACAACCACAAGAGTGGAATGCTCACTCGCGATAATAATAATATTCATATGAAGCCACTGGTGACGTCATAGGGCTGAACACTGAACACACTAACAGCCTTTATAATCCTCTTACAAGGCTAACTGGCAGCTGTTTAACGCCCATAGCTGCTGCATGCAGCTCATGTTTCAGGCAAGATTAACTTTAAAGCTGGGGTAGGCAATTTGTTTGAGAGGCATTTCTTGTCATATTAGTTGAAATTGTCTTTAGACTATAAATCTCATGATTATTTACCTTATCTGGTCTTACACAAGGCTAGGCAGACCTATTGGTGAAGTTATCCACGTGCTTTTTGGGAGGGGCCGCGGAGGGAGGTGTGAAGGGAGGGGTGTTGGATACTTTCAAAGGGTAGTTTACTCAGGCTGGTTTCTCTATATTGCCTGCCTTAGCTTTGAGTAGGATATGTCAGGTTAGACAGCGTCTGAATGCTAACCAAAAGGTTAACCAGGCCTAAATAAAACACTAATAAAGGGATAAGAACAAAGTTAATCCTAGGCACTCACCCGCACGTCAGGGTGGTTATATATAGTGACTGCACTGGGCGTAATCGTCACATCTTCAACCAATAGGAGGTCCAGTGTGGCTGAAACAGGGGTCAAGGGGTCATACTGTAGGGAAGAGAAGATGATGGAAAGGTTAAGCTGGTGCCTTTGGCTACAGATCAAAATTAATTGCAAACCGACATTCACAAACCTGCTTGGAAATGAAAAGAACAGTCAATCGTCTTAACAGAGTGACAGAGTTAAAATAAATGCATATCTGCTGCTGGTTCAACATCAACATCCCCTCAGCAGGACAGCCAGAAAACCTTGGGGCTCCGCTGAAAATGCTGCATTGCGTTACGATCAGCGTCACCTCATCTCACCGTTAAACGTGCCCCACGGGGAACGTCCCAAACACTTTCTTTGTACACGGAAAACAATCAATGTTCAAAGAACGATGTCAGAATTTTCTGAGGGATAGTGGTGAGGTGACGCCAGCGTTCGCCATCATGAACTGAAGCCATTTGTGGGGGCAGCATTTCCCAGCCGAAATGAAAATAATAATGATATTCGTGAAACACGATGCTTATCGCTATGGTGAAGCTGAGCAGAACGACCGGTTCTCTGAGACGGCATCTAGGATCATATGGTTCTTAATGGGAGTTGGGGATTCTTCTAACGCCGGATCTCCGTTCACGCTCTGATTTGTCTCTGCAAATCCTTTGAGATGCGTTGCTTCTCCTCACCGGACTGAGAGCCTTTGCAGCGTCTAGGTGTGGTGGTTGGTAACCCAGAGCGTTGACGGTGATGCCGGCGATCCCAGTCTGGTGGTGGACCAGCACCGTTTGACGACCTACCACGACAGATGCAGAAAACACTGGAGTTCATATAAGGTTGCAAAAACAGGAAAAGGACTGGAAATCAGTCGACCCTGTTGTCCACAATCTCCGTACATATCATCCCACGGGTGACTGTCATGGTCCTCACACTGCAAAGATTGAACAGACCGACCAACCGGAGACAGACCGGGGAATGGCCCTATATATTCCAGGTTTACCGTGAAGCTTCATTTGGCTGTGGCCGTCCTCAGACAGCAGCAGCTCCATGGGCATGCTGGGTTCGATGCTGGCCAGGTTGAATTTGGTCGACTCCCACTCTATCCTCAGAGAGCTGAAGTTGTCAAACCTCCTTCCCTGGCGGTCGAAAGCGGCCAGGTCCAGAACTGGGTTGTGGTAATTTGAGACAGGCACCTGAGGATAGAGTAGTAGGGTAAATAACAAATAAATAAATATGTTTGTTAACTAATGTCGACATAACAGATTTTTTTTACCCTGCCTCAACTAATAAATATTGCAATCAATTTATTTTTCACAAATAAATGGCATTTGGATCAATCACGGTTAAGACCAGTAACAGACAAACCCGTACCACTTGTTTGTTCTGCTGCAGCAGGGGACAGGTGAGGTCAAGCTGGGCGCTGGTGTACACAGGCACCAAGGTGAGGCGAGACGGCGGGGCGCACACAAACTTGACCACCGCAGGCTCCACAGCAGGGAAGGGATTGGTGAGACTGGGCTGGTTCCCGACCGACAGCTCCAAAACCTTCAAGGAACGGAGGGAAATGTCCATCAGAGAGCATCCTACCGTCCTAATATGCTAATATTGTGGGTTACCACGGGGACATAACATGGTAGCCAGGTGTGTGTGAAGGCACTGCAGATTAGGGGAGATGGAAACATTACATTGTTTTCAATGTTAAGCCTAGGTTGGTTCACCACAGAAAACATTATACAACATTGTTTTAAATGTCAATGGTAAACTTACAAGTCCCCTTGTCGTCAGAGAGAAAAATACTTTGGCCAACTTGTTAAACAGCTAACCGACGATAACAGCAAATAAATAGAGGTTCATTACATGTTGTCTTTCACAGCACAAGATTGTGAACGGGTGAATGTACAGCACCAATGTAGAGGTTGGAGCCCAGAGTCGTGCGGTTCTGTGTGAGCCGTGCTTTACCATTTGCAGTCAACAGTATTCCGATTTTAATTTCAGATTTGCCACTCTATGCTGCGCAGCGCCTCAAGCGTGACCCTGGGCATTGAACTGCTGCTGGCAGACAACTCGGGGCTCTCTGCATGGCTGCCCAGGGAGCCGGCAGGGGATCACATCACAACAAATGACCCCGACTCGAGACATCAACACAAATACTGAGAAACGTTGGAACTAAAGGAGGGAAAACCAAATGAATGCCTACTTAGGGACAATCTACGACTAGGTGGGCCGTTATCAACGAATACTGTACTACGAACCCCACTTTGCAGACCTAGAGAACAGCACACCTAGGGGTTGATGAACCCTGTTTATGCAACAGCCACTTACGGACCGTTGCACTATAATACGTATACAGTATTAGGGATCGACCGATATATCGGTCGGCCGATATTATCGGCCGATATTCGCGTTTTTTACGTGTATCGGTATCGGCCGATACGCGGCCGATTTTCGCCGATTTTTTTTTTATTTTTTTTTTATTTTTTTTTTTTATTTTTTTTTTTACTCACCTGTTTTTACTATTTGTTAAATATAGTTTTTTATATTGAAGTTCAATAAATGTTCCTTTTTTTTAATTGAGGCTTGTAACATTTGTTATCAGTGTAATTTTTATGATTGAGGGAGCAAAAAAAAAAAAAAAAAAAAGTAGTATCGGCTCTAAATATCGGTATCGGCGTATCGGCGTATCGGCTAAGGCTGATGAAAAAATATCGGTATCGTATCGGCCCTAAAAAATCTGTATCGGTCGATCCCTATACAGTATATACACTATGATTCATTATTAGAAGCGATTCCGTCTCAAAATATAACACATTTAGCTCACACTATTTGGCCAAATGGAAGCTAATCTGAAGAGGTGAGGTGGAGTACTGTGGAGCTCACCTGCTCCCCCAGGGCCCTGCAGGTCGCCCTGACCCAGTGGGGGTTGTGGTTGTGGGACGGGGGTCCGGCCACAGACAGGCTCACGCTGTCGTCGTCCTCCGCTCTCAAGTTGCGGAAGAACTTGGAGGGCTCCAGGAGCCAGGGTTTGGGCCCGCCGTCGAAGCGCATGTCTTTGGACGAGCCCAGGGTCACCAGGGCCAGCGAAACGGGGTCAACCGCCTGTTAAACCACAGGACGATTAGCACTTTAAGAGGTTGAAGAGAAAGCGAGGATTTCAAAGAGGCCACGACTGGGGAACATTTGAGCAGAGGTAGACTCTGTCCAGGCATTGGGATTTGGGTCACGATGAAGCTGCCGGTGGAAGAGTAGGTGGAACAAAGCAAAAGCAATTGGTTGTTTGATTAAGGAAGGCTGCAGATGTCCCCAAACGAAGAAGAACAGTCAAAAATAACAACAAAAAGTGATAACACAACAAAATAAAACACTTTACTTTAAGCACAACCATCTGGGGAACAATTTCAAAAAAGAACAGCTGAAGTGTGATTGCATCACCTACCCCCATAAAAACCTCTTTATTATATAAATGTTCAATATTACCAAACCAGACAAATTCTGGGGAAAGTGTGATGCATATTCATAATTAAAACTGAATTGCAAAGGGGGATATTATTGCTGCGCTATGCCTGGACTAAGGGCTCTGTGTGTGTGTGTCTGTGTGTGTCTGTGTGTGTGTGTGTGTGTGTGTGTGTGTGTGTGTGTGTGTGTGTGTGTGTGTGTGTGTGTGTGTGTGTGTGTGTGTGTGTGTGTGTGAGAAGGACTAATTGCTGCTTGGGGCCAAAGAGAGAAAACCCAATGGATGAAGATACCAACAGACTGCACACGCCATTTGTAAATATTACACCCTGCAGTTGCCTACCCGTTCACAATGAATGTCAAGGTACCACATTAATTAACTCCCCCACGGCCCTAAGGAAAAACCAGCATATGGATTATAAAGAAAACTCTGAAATAAGCTCTTAGACAAATATCCATGTACAATTGGCCATGCAACAATATAAAACCTTTATGAAAAAATAGAACATGCAAAAAGTTATATTTTTTATTTTCCTGTATATAGTTTTACGGATCATATATTTTGATTTTAATGTTTTTATTAAAAACAAACAGTGGAGAAGAGAAGGATCAACCATTCCAATGTACTTCTACTTGTTATAGAGGGCAAAGGAAAACGCTATCAGTGCATCGCTCTATAGGAGGCGGTGGAGAGGAGTGAGGCGGGGGACTTAATGGGGCTGGGACTCACTCTGAGCGGCAGGTAGGCAGCGACCGTGATCTTGGCGCTGAGATGGACGTTGCCGTGGGTGTAGCTGACTGTCAGGACGGTGTAGCCCGTGGCCAGGCCCTTCATCCTCACCCCACTGCAGTGGCCCTGGCCCGGAGCCAGCCGGCCTGCAGCCGCAACGGAGCGGAGGACAGGTTTGAACAGAAGTGAGGGGGGAAGACAAGGGGAAAGACAAGCAATGATAGGCAGTGAAAAGTGCTATATCACTGCAACGGTATCGCCGCGTGGTCCCGTCAATGGGGGCGAGCTTGCGTCCTTTTGTCCATTGCTTACAAGGATCGTTTCCCTGCAGCTCCATTGCTGCAGGGAAAATGGCTGGGGGAATTGACAATACTTCAGTCCTTGAATCAACCTCAAAGGTCATTTCTATTGAAACATTGGCGAGGACAACAACACAAAAAACGTATCCTTTCCAAATGGAGACAGAAAAATCAATCAGAGGATTGCCTTGGGAAATATTATGATATTATATATTTTGTCGTCCCCATTCTGTGCAAAGGGTACATAGTGTGATTGGTATACACGATATGCTCATCCTATCCGTCTGGAGGCTCACCCTCCAGCAGCTCAAAGACGCCGTGGTTCTCGTCCTCCACCTGCAGGTCAAAGTGCGAGCAGTCGCTCAGCATGACCCTCTCCCCCGAGGCCACCTCGCCCCCCTCGCCCAGCAGGCCGAAGATCCGCAAGGGCAGCTCCAGCACGTTGCCCACCCTGGCCTCCACCGGACACGGAGAGAAATCCATGGCCACGGGCTCCACCACATACACCTGGAGGAAGACATGGGGACAAAGTGGCGTGGAGGGGGGGAAGAAACGGCGACGTCACAAGCAAGTCAACGATACACAATGTTACACCCCAATAGTGTTGATTTGTTCATGCAATTTGGATCCCCGATGTCCGCGGCCTTTCGGTCGGCAAAACCCCAACCCTGCTCCTATAAGAGCCGTGTCTGAGTTCAGTGCAACACACTTGGGGATAAAAGCGCCCGCAGTGCTTAGAATGGTTCAAGGGATTGATAAATTACATTCACCACCAGATTAAATTTGATTACCAAGTACAGAAAAGTTAGAGAAGGAATGTGTTCTACATTGTGCAACTGGCCCCACAGTGCAGCGGCCGTTGAGTACAGCCAACATCAGTCCCATTATCGGTATAGAAAACACAGGAAGGTCTGTCGCTGCTCTCCCCCCTTCAGCCATTACCATCATACGTTCGAGCGTGTCCGATCGGAGCTCACCTTCATCTGACCGTAGTGCAGGTGGTTGCGCATGTCGTGAGCGTACACTGCACTGACGCCGATGTCGCTGACGGTCGTCATCACCCCTTTAACCGTCACCGTGGCAACAGCCGTGTTGGATGAGGACCAGCTGAAATTGCCGCTGCCACCCGCAGCCTTGAACAAATGTAGGTTTGGAGACCATGTTTACTGCCACGTCGTAGGGAACAATTACCACAAGTACTCGCATTATGCCAGTCAATGTCCTTTTTCAATTCGAGGTATAGAAATGGTAGAGTTGATTGGGCGGAGGTAATAGTAATTGTTATATCATTATTTTTCAGCTTGCTTGCAAAATCATGTTTCCCTAAACACCTCCACAACTCACAGCAGGAAGATTATTTTGTCACACTGCAACACGGCACACGAGGCTGATTACCTGTATTGTATACTGGTATGAGCCGACCTTAGGCTGCCATGGAAACGTCAGAATTCTGGGACTGAGAACTATGGGATTATAGATTTCAACATCCTGTTCATTGTGAACTGGGTTGACAAGTGCATGAACCCCTCCCCTCTGAAAGAAAGGGAGAACACAACACATATGCAGCACTCAAATCAGCCTTTTTTTTTTACTTGTGAAGGAAAGTTTATATATTTAAATATATAAATAATCAAACTCACTTGATCCACGACGGAGCGGAGCGTAGCATCTATGAGGGTTTGGCCATCTCTCTGTGCTTTGATGCGGTGGTACGATCCATTTAGGGAAGACTCCACAACTTCAAAGTACTCCCCAGGAAATACAGTTTCAATGCGAACATTCTGCACAAACCGACAAATGGAGAAGGAATAAAATATAAAGGCTTACATCTTTCCAGAATTATTTTGCTGAAGACGGAGCCGTAAGCCACTAAACCTTGATAACAACGTTGTCAAAGACTGGGCAAAGTCATTAGCCCATTAATTCATATATTTTTCATTAATTTAAGACTATACTTGAATATGCATCAGATATTTTTGCATGCATCAGAAAATGTTTTAGGATAATGCATTAACTGCACATTCACATGCACATTCATACCCAGATATTCAGAGTGCATGGAAATTAGGCACGCTGCACACCTTATTAACAGACGGGATGTGGGACATACTTACATCAGAGAGGTAGATCTTATTCCCAGACTTGTCGTATACTTCAACAACAATATCATACACCCTGCCTGTTTCCAGAACCCAACTTTCCCCTGGGTGAATCTTAAAACCTACAAGGGGAAATAAAGAAATTGAGACAAAACCGAAACTAATCAAAACAGTACAGGCCCACAATATGTCTCTATTCTCTGGACCAATGAAGAGGGTTCGAGGCAATAAAACAAACCTAAGTAGCCGGGTTCAACGACGTAGAGGGTGCTGTTGGGCAGGCGTGCCACTCCTTGCATGCGAAGACCTAAACAGTTTTGGTTAGGGAAAAGCCAAGCTAGCAACACTTTCCCCAGACACAACAACCCATTAATCACAATCCAGAAAGGACTCCTGCGATACTGAAGGCCCTATTACATCCCAGGCCGACAGTGCTCAGCAATAAAGACGAGCACCGTGGAGGGGAGGGAGAGATGAGAATGGCAATAATTAATAATAAGCCACACAGCAGTTCATTCGTCGCAATTCTATCTACTCGAAAAATACACCACGACAAATTGCAGGTTTATTAGGATGCCGCTGTATTTTAGAAGACCAGAGAATTTAACATAACTAGAGTTTCCGCACGCGGTTGCGCGTGCTCAACCTCTAGTTGTAATTACACCCATAGCAATAATGTGGAAACCCCAGTTGATAACGTAACAAATTTCTGAGCGCATAATATAATAACATTTTGCCAATAATGTTACAACGTATTACATTTTGGTTCACTATTATATAATTTGGCAAGCATAATAAATTCCCCATTACGTTAGGGCTGGGTAATAATTTGCGATAAAACTCACGTCAATTACGACGATAAGCATTATACATAAATGCTCGATATTAAAAAAATAAAAAAAATAATAAGTTCCGATATGGATTTACCTGACAGCCAATCACACAGCAGAAATAAACCTCTACAAACATTTGAGATTGTTGCCTCGCTGCCAAAGGAGTTTTATGTGATAGTCACTCACAGATCTTTTAGTTTTAAACACATTATTTTATGTAGCATTATATCTGGTTTTACAATGTTTACATTTTGCACTTACGTAAGCACTACGTAGTTCATATTTTATATATTTAAAGTTTAGTTTACGTGCCAGGGCCTTTGTTCATCCACTTTTTTACTTTTTATGTATTGGTTGTGCCTCTACAAGATTTAAAATGTTTTCTGAAGCCCTGCTAAAGGAGTTTAATGTGAAAGAAGTCAGGGCTTTTATTTTTATTTACAATAGGTCACAACAAGGCAAGCTAGGTTATATTGTCCTGTTGGGGGCAGATAAATATTTATAGTTAAATGTTTAGATTTAAATGTGATTAATTGTTCCCTTATCACAAATATGGTAAAAAAAAAAAGTGTATGGTTGAACTAATGAACACACTGGTTTCTTCAGGCTTCAGCAATATCAAATTAATAATATATCGTGATTAATATCGATATCGAAAAAAGAATCGTGATAATTTTTGCAATATCACCCAGCCCTAGAGAGTGATATTAAGTTTGAGCAACAAAGTGTCAAGACATTTCGGGAGGCTCAAGGAGGAGGGTAATATTACGAGCAGAAAGTGTTGTCTTGTGGTGGACTCTATAGACATAATTCACCATACTGTGTTATTTACATGTTTTCGTTCTGTGTTATAGGGACGCTGTCTATTTAAGATCACGTGACTTGTGTTGATATGCCGGTCGGCGCAATATTTGAATTGTTTTTTTGAAATATGAACGACCTGCCGTTACTTGCCTGCCGAGAAATTGTCAATATCAATATCGCAAGACATTGCAGGATGCGGGATCGATATTGCTGTTGTCTTTCAACGCGCGCTTGAGTGCATGCATGTGTGTGTGGTTTGTGTATGCGGTGTCCTGCACTGCCTTTTACTTGAAACGTCTGTGTCAGCGCGTGTATGTGTGTTTGTGCGCGGCTGCGCGCGTGTGTGTATACGGTGTGTATGTGCGTGCATGCTGTGTGTGTGTGAGCTGCAGGCTGCTTGAAACATGCGCACTGACCAACTTGAGTGACCTGTGCGACAGTCCTGCTATTATATAGTAGTAAGATGATGTCTTAGATGGGCCTTGCAGGCGTCCAACTGTGATGAACAGCATTTTCCAGAAGGATACTCTTGTGATCGAGGACCACGTTGACATGTCCGAGCTGGAGGCCGGTGACCGTGGAGCTGGTGGGGTCCAGGCTGGCCACAGATAGCTCTTGGGTCGTCGTCCCCCCAACCACGCTGTTCTGCAGGTGGAGTTCGTACTGATCACAGGGCATGGAGAGCTCTGGAGGAGTGGCAGATCGGTCAACGTAAAGTTAGAAACACAGCCAGACTTCAAGATGACACTTCCAGCCCTACAAAGTAGGGATGTGAATAACTTTCATGGTCGAAAAATCGATGGGTGGTATGAACGAATAATCGATTATTCGATGTGTGCCGACATTCAAAAAGGCTGCCATTGATCATCGGCAAGAAATTAATATCTTAAACGCAAAAAAACAACTACCTGCTAAGTAGTTCCAGTCATATTGTCCGTTTAGCCTTCAAAACGAGAGCTGGTCAATTGTGAAAAATGAATTAAACTCTAATCAGAAAACGCGGTTATATGCTATAGACCCTATAGTATCTGTGGTATAAAGGCTGGGACGAATTTCAAATTATAAATATGTACAATGCATAACGTCAGCTGTCTGGCTCATAGCTGAGCGGACTAGAATACCTCCTGTTGCCAAGTCGTAGCTAAGGTCCATTCTATTTACTGGAGGAGTCATCAACGTTTCCGTTTCATAACAACCTTACGGGAGGCTAATGATTGTTCCAGGTATTAGTCAAAGTGTAAAACGCATGAAAATATAAATGAATGGCCTTATTTTCTTTGGCAAGTGACCATGGTGAAAGCGGAATAATGCCCTTCGAGGTGTATCCCTTACTTATGCTTTAGTATATTGTTTTTCTGAACATGATTAATAATGATAAAAAAAAACTAATAGTGCTACAGAACCAACATTAGTGCCGTCCATTACTTCTTGTTTATTTGAATGAGAAAAATGTTAACGGTACAAATGTTAAAAATCGGCTTTGACCCTCAGGAACGAATAATCGAATATTCTGACCCATCCCTACTACAAAGGCTGCTTGTATTGCAGATTTTGTATAGATATATTCAGCTCATATCAATAGGCGGATATATGAATGAAGCTGCAGTAATTATATCATCATTCAAAAGTTGGTGTCGACAAAGAATTGTCTTTTCTTTTTAATTGAAAAAATGTAATCCAAAAATGTTCTGCATATTAAAAATGCATTGCCTTATCACTAATTCATACATATTATAATTGTTTTTCACGTGATGACACCATTTTTTTACGATGATCAACCTCCTGCAGAGAATCCTAACTGGCACATAGTCATAACCGACGACCCAGAATAACTAACTAACCACAAACTGCTTATCAACCGCACAACACAGGAAGTAAACAGAGGGTCGCCGCAACCCAACCAGGGGATGGGGCTTCCTTTAGATGGAATGAGGAGGGCCTATGATCTGGCCCAGAGTGGGGTCGGACCTGTGATCTTGCCCTGCCGGATCTTCTGGACCTTGTACTTGATGGAGGTGCCTGCCAGCAGGTAGACGTCATGAGCAGGACTCAGCAGGATGTTCTCTAGTATCAGCAGTTTCACCTCTGCAGCACCTACATCCTGTAGCACGGGTACCATGGCAACAGAACTGAAACACCACGTCGACAGACAAAGACCCTTCCATCTAGTTGTTATTCATTCAACTACAAAATAAAAACCTCCACCTCTTTCATAACTTTCCATCTTCCATTTAATCAAAAATGGAAAGTGTTTATGGCCATATACACCTTATATTAGAAGCTGTCGTGGACATTTTCCACTTGAATAACGAAGGTTTGGCCATCTTATCTTTAATAAGATGGCCAAACCGTCGTTATTCAAGTGAAAGTTGGTCTTCTGGGAATGTTTTCCCTTGAGACCAGTAACATGGAGACAAGCCGACACTGCTCGGAGCAGACATGTGCCGACAGCTAAGACAACCCCACTGTGGTCAGTGAACAGCTCATTGACATCCACATACCAGGGGGCTGGCAATTACTACAGAGCCTGCACAGTTCCATTCCAGCTTAAGCCTTCCTAAAAATAGACAATAAATACCAATTCCTGTGGAGTATCAAAGGGCCCTCTTGTGAGTTGTCAGATTTTCAAAGCAAAGGAATATATTTTATTCATCAGCTTACCTTGTATAGAGACTCTTGAATCTTGGCTTTTAATTTGGCGTGCCCGGTTTTCAGTCCAGACACCAAAATAATGTCTCCCTGTTTCCCGGCGCGCTCCATCTCAGTGATATACCCTGGAGGTGTGTACGTGGACTCAGAGAATTTAAGGACCCTTGGGAAGGAAACAGGAAAAGATTAAAGAAAAATAAGGAAATGGGAGTGGGCACTCAATTCGGTCTGCTAAGGATGAAACAGACAGCTAGAGTAATTCCCCACTGGACATAAAAGGAGGGGAAACATTGAGCATAAACAAACATTAGGATGGCAAAATTCATTCATCTTCGACATTGTGCTTTGGAGATGATGAACTAATAGGACATCGGGCTGAAATATGAACACTTCTTACCGCAAGGAGTTGTAAGAGTCAGAGTATCCATCCACATCTGCATCTTTGACTATTGTCCAGTCAAACACAAGCCCTGCAAGAGTGCTGAAAGTGTTCCCTAAATACAAATAAGTACAGGAGTTGCAATTAGGACAATGTTGCTCAAATTAAGACATTAAAATAGATGGACATTAGAGGATAAAAAACATGCAGCGTCAAACCTAGGGAAACATGTTATGTACTTTAGCCTTTACCTCAACTGATATCTGTATCTAAACTGTTATCTGATAATGTACATGATGACTAATATACTTATTACTGAAGATCCCATGTAGCTTAATATGAGCCACCCCTTATTCTGATTCCAAGGAAACCCAAAGAAACCAAAAACTGATAGCCATCGTTTGTTCATTCCCTCTAACTCACCATGCTAAACTGTTAATGTTGAGAGTACTTGGTAGCTAAATCAATCAAATCAGAAAATGCAAGCTCTGGAGTCATAAAAAGAACTGGTTAACGGCTTTTTGGAGCCCAGAGAATGCGCTGCAGCTTTGTGCAGAAAAAACAGGAACAGGATGAACCACTCCAGCACCGCCGGGGGGAGCGAGAAAAAACGTGCTACAGGCAGGCCTCACTCATCGTGTAGCAAAGTCTCTGGCGGGCTAAGAAAACACGCCAAATCAGAGGAGTGCTACTATTGTATCTTTAGGCGCTGCTGTTAGAGTGCACAGAAACCGTTAGACGGCAAACGTCTCACTTTGAGACATACAATTCAACTCAACTCAACGATCAAACAAGTGAGGTGTTGACACCATACCCTCAGAGTCGCGGGCGTGGATCTTCAGCTCCAGCGGCGAGTCCTCCAGGTGCAGTTCTCTGGTGGTCGACGAGATCTTGATCTCACTGATGATGTCCACGATCGCATCACAGCGCAATACCTGCCCGGTCACTGTCAACAGGAGCACAGACGTGAGGGATATGCTGCATAACGATTACCTAATGTTAACACTTACATGATGTAAAGGACGGCAATTACAAGGGTTTAAGCTGGTTCTAAAAGCCCTGTTAGCTTTCATTTGATAAAGAGTACATGCTTTATTCTGTTGTTTTATGTATTTGAATTATTTGAGAGGAATAATTGAGAAGTATCTAAGATGACATTTGTGTTTTATGATCACCAGATAACAACATACAAGAGCTGAGGCTATATTTGACAAAACAAGCTAAACATTGCCAATAGATGACAAGATTTAGGGCATTTCACAATCGCAGAAAAAATAAAGGAACGATGTATCATTTCAACACATCTCCATTAAGAAATAAGCCTTTGTTAGTTATTCAATAGTATTACTTTTTTAAATGAAATAAATTGATTTTCTTTACATCACTTCATACATGTACGTGTTCTCTTTATTTACCAACATCCTCGGCCAGTATTATGCTGGTCAGTCTGGAAGGCTGAGTGGAGAAGGCCTGGAGCACTGCACTCCGGGAACAATCTCTGCTGCTGTCTCCATTGATCGCCTTAATGCTTGCCACCTCTGGTCTAGTGGAGGACCTAGAATAGAATTGCCACAAATACTAGTTGGTTACTATCACATATTCATGTGAAATTCACACTGCATTCAAGTTAAAAGAAAAAAGGTGAAGGCTGGTAAATCAAGACAAAGATAACTTGAATTGACTGACAGAAGGATGTATTCACGTTCCCAGTTATTTTGGAAGACAATAAGCTCAAAACATGGTAATTGTTCAAGAAAGAATTAATATAACATGTGCGATCAATGCTAACATTATTAGATATGTAACTTCCTGTATGTGTGAGTTTCTACATGTGCAGGCTTTCTTCATGTGCTTCCTACTCACCATCTGTAGCAACCTTGCGTTGCTTCTAATGTGAAGTTTATTCTGGTACTTCGGGCAAGCGGCAACAATACTTTGGGAATATTTAATTTCGAGGCAGAGATGACATAAATAACTGAAAGTAATACGCTGAAAAACACTGACGACTTTAAGGAAGGGTTAGCCATGGTTGCTTCGGACAACACAACACTTGACAGTCAACCACATGCAGCAGTCCCAAACGGGCACTAACTAACCAGCGTGGACTGTCTTCTACTCAGCTTCCTACTTTAACTACCCATCAGCTATGGTTTCAAACAGGGAGCTCAGTCCGTAAGGTAGGCGTCTACAGAACGGCTCTCTTAACGCCACAATAGCTGGAGGCGAACACACGTTGTCATGAGTTAGTTTCAGTTCATTACAGAACCTGGAGCAAGCACATCACATGTAACGTTGTCTTTGCTTAAAGTTCGTCCGTCGCCGCTTTGAGTCTCTTCAATAATACTGGCGAAAACATGCCATTGAATTGTATTTTAATTTTCGTGTCTTAATTTCCATACACAATATTAGCTATATCTCCTAAAATGATGCACGTTTGAAGTAATACCCGCCATTATCAATTGTAGGAGTTCCAATGTGCGCTGTGCATGCTGGGACCGATCATACGTCAGTAGAGCAGGCGAAGACACCGGGTTTGACGCTCTTTCTTAAAGGAACAGGTGACTCTTATTTTATATAGACAGGGGCTAATGTGCCATTCTATCTGCAATAATGAAATAGACTAATGTAGAATATAATAGAGTAGAAACCACATTATACTATCCATGTACAGTATTTTATTAGCCTTGAGGCAAACACTGTGGTGTTCTACAGGGACGAATATGGATACATGGAAAGCAATATTTGTTGGATCAAAGTGATAACACTGCCATTAGTGTAATAGTGTATGTTAAACGATATGATATGGTCGGTTCTCAATTATGTTTTTTTACCTATGGACTACCCACGGAACTTTTTTCAATTAGATAATAAAAACATCTTCAGCTTCTATACACATTTTCCCCTCTAGGTGTCACTGAAAACTACTTTTATATCATCTATTTATATTCGAAATGTTGTTAATGATTAATCAAGGCCAGAGCAATAAATACAAAGTTAAGAATGAGTTTAACAGCCATAACAAATAATAAACCAAAATGGAGGAAAGGGAAGGTTGGACAGCTGTGTTGTACTCTTGCGATCATTTAAATATACATAAACATACGTTAAATATAAGCTGCAAGCCTGTCTCCTTAACTATATACCATTCTGATTTAGAAAATCGAGAAAACATATTGCTGGTTTTTAATTATTTTCTTTTTATTAAGAAAAACGAAATGCCTTCCTGCAAGGTTATATGTTGAATAAATATTTTACTAAGCCAAAGGTCCTATTTCATCCACAAACACATCACTTGTGTCCGAAGATAAACTTTTTTGATATTTTCATTCCATGGCAATTTACATTGGCTTTAGTATGGTGAGATTTTAGATATAAAGAACATGTCCTTGCTCGAACAGTGTGAACAGAGTACGGCTCATTGTTTTCTGAATAGCAGGATTGTGTGGGTTTCCACCCTTAATTGTATCCATGTACAGTTGTTTGTGTGGGCACTGCTGTAGCTGGAAAAATTGATGTGACGAATGTGTGCTCAACAGAAAAACAATCGTGAATAGCTAGCTTTGCCTGTAAGTAGCTCCCATGGGAAACCACTCTAAAATGTTGACAATTTGTGCAATGGCTAGAGAATTCCTTCCAAAAGCAAAATCCTGCTATGCAGAGTAATTTCTGGATGGGTCCCTCAGTGATTTTCTTAGCATATGCCTGGCAGTGTTCACAGGAGCCATGAACCAGTTCCAAGAATGAAAAGGAAGTTCTAAAAGGACTGGAAAGTATTTTTTCTACTTTCTCTTTCCTTTTACAGTTGCACTTCGACAATGTTCATGGTTGTTTACAAAGTCCTGGCCTTGCAACACAAACACTCAGCTATTAAAAATAAATACAATTGTTATGTTGAATTTCAAGATTGTGTTAGGATCACAGCTCACACGCCTACGTTAAAGATGGTTCCTGTGTTTTTCAAAATACATAAAACCTGAAACTTTCAAACCTTTAAGCATGAATTCTCCCACGCAGCATATTTTGGCCGATTAGACCAATGCTTTGGGGTAGCCTACATGCCAGTGTAGGCTACCAGTGTTTTTCATTGAGTTCCCAGGTGATACGCAGTGAGAAGGAATAAAAGATTTTGCCCTCCAAAATGTACAATATTTATTTGTGTTTAATCCAGGCTTTCAAAACTCATTTTTAGTTGTGAATTGGTAGCCAAAAATACCGCAGTATGATAATACCTATGGTGAGAATGTATTTTTTATGCGGGAATAGTCACAGTTGCTTTTGACTTCCCCTCATCTCGCATGCATCAGCACCCACATCTTTCCTGGTGAGAAGAAAGAATGCCATCATGCTTGGTCAGCTCCAAAAGAAAGGTTACAGAGCAATGTTCTCCAATGCTTATTTAAAACTCGACACACTGGCCCCTCTGAGCGGTCCCATTGATCTGCGTTTAAAAGAATCGTAATGGGCTTCTGAAGTGCCAGTGCTCCTCATAGTGTGGGAAGTGCCCAGCTTGAGGGTCTAGGTGTGAGGCTCTTTAAAGAGTCCTGTAGGTAGAGTACACATAATAACTGGTGTAACGGTGCCATGAAAACCAGGACTAACCACATTGAGCTTTCCAGCATGTGCTTGGAAAGATAGAAGACTTTGACCAGTTAAGTTTGTATAAGATCAGGTAAGCTAAGACGGGGCCGAGTTGAGTTTAATTTAGTGAAAATGAAATGGAAGTTCCCGATACGTCATAGGACGATATTATATCAAGTCCAAGATATATATAATAACTAATTAAATAGATATTCCTTATTTGAAGGACTTCATAATAAGGCAAATATAAACATCATTACATTTCATATAGTTTACATAGCAAACATGAGGATAAAGTGCTAGATGTTCTCAGCTCTGTCTGTTATAGCCTGGCTATACCCCTGTGTAAGCGATTCCATTTCCAGAGACTTCAGAAACAAAATGTGGTTCTGATTTTTTGGTTGTAATCATTATCATGACTTTTATAATTGTTTGCACTTTTGAAACAATAGCGTCACATTTAAACTAAACTAACCTAGTTTTGCATTAATTAATCTTTGTTGTACACAGGGAATGGGTTAACCTAACTTTTGTCAGTGCTTGGCAATTGGTTATATTAACATCCCTACTGAACCGACAGCGATAGATTGATTCTCTTTCTTCTGACAAATGTAATTATTGTAAGTCTCTTTGGATAAAAGCGTCTGCAAAATGCCAATCCACTTATATGCATTAAGTAAGATAATACTTACCAATGATCTAGTTATCATTTACTAATGGTTTTCATGTTTACTATTGGTGTTCATGTTAACCCTACCCTAATCCCAACCCAACACACTCAAACCCTAACCCCACCCCTAACATATATGCTGATGCTATATAATGATACTTATAGTTGCATTCATTCATGTTAATTATATTGTAAAGTGTTACCATGAATGATTTAAAAGTCTCTTTACCAGATTTGTCTAAATGAGCTAAACAACAATTTAAAAGTATGGAACCCTCACCGGACGCGCTGTTAAGTTTAGAGCCTGTTTTTTCTTTACGAGCCGCATGCTGTGAGACACTTTGACGACGTTCACCTTTCATTTTCATGGTGTAGCCTCCTGCAGAGTGGCCAACCGTGTGACTGGTCTGTATTAAATACTTCCTCTTTTCAAGTCCGAGCCTACAGTGACTGTTATCTGATTGAACACACATGCAAACCTGCAGAGCACTGCGTTCCTGGTCATCAAAAGAGGCAGCATGGACAGGTCACATATGTGGCCTGTTGATGCAAGAACAATAATATGAGGATCATTTTGCCATCCATATCCCTTACCTGTACTTTATGCTATAGGCCTACTACTAACATGGTCTATTTTAGAAGTACTTTAGATTGTATTTTCCAAGCTATGTCCTCAGTCACAGAAACTATTGGATAATAAGTAGGCCTAGTATAATTTGCATCTTATCTTGCAAGTAGCACCGTTCCAGCAATCAGTATGTTGAGGATGTCTGTCCACCTATGAAAATAAACAAGGGCAGTGAGGACAGGGGCAAGGCACAGATAGTAATAATTTAAGCTTACAGAGCCTCGCAGACAATGAAGTCACTGCCATTAGCTTAGTATCTAAAGCACTGCCATTGACTTCATTATACTGTATGTTTGGTATTCTGCATGGCTTCCATCTAAACTCAAGAT
Source organism: Gadus morhua (assembly GCF_902167405.1). NCBI lineage: Eukaryota > Metazoa > Chordata > Actinopteri > Gadiformes > Gadidae > Gadus > Gadus morhua. The sequence continues at coordinate 17,096,843 of NC_044048.1, read as the reverse complement.
AATGAGACAATTTCATTTTATTTTGTGTAGAGGATAAAATCTGACATTCGGCCATCAAGACGTTAGAAAAATCGGAAAAGTTCAAACTAATCACAGTCGTAAGGTGGATTATTAAGACGCAGTCAGAGGGCATGGGAAAATACTTTTGGCAGAAGTTATCCTTCAAACATGCATGAATGAGGAATTACAACTGAGTTGGACGCAATTATGTCCCGCCAATTAGTGTGTGTCAGGTTACGTTACTCTGGTCCGACGGCCATTACTGCTGTGAAGGGGCTTGGCCAGAACACAGAACAAACCACTGGAGATGAAGAAGGCGGTCCTGACTTCTACAGAGTTGAGAATCTAAACTTTGTGTAAGAATACTGCAATTAATTTATATTTTGTGGAACCAGTTTTTGAGCAGCATCAATTCATATTTTATTGCTTATTTCAATTTTCACAACCCTATGCAGAACAAACCTTTCACATTAGGTGGTCCTTCTTGCTTTTCAAGATGTCCACCTCATTCCAATGGAATTGTTTGACCTGTGCCCAGCCGTTCTTTCAGTTATGTTACATGTATCAAATATACAACCTTGTTGGAATAGAGGAAAAAAAGATGTCTAATTTAATATTTTTCTCTGGTGTTTTTAATTTGATTTCATTGTACAGCTAATTATAGTCAACTCTACATTATCCCCAGAGTCATCTCTCACAGCGACCTACCCCCATCGGTCTGTTGGCCACCGTGACAAAGAAGCAGCAAGCCACCAATCTGGGGATTACACCTAGCTTTAGGGCCATTTTGCTCATATGCCCCGATTACTGGAAAACCGCCCAGTTAGCTTTACATCACTGGTCAGATTGATATCACATTCCACCTGGGGCCAGGAAAATCCATGCTGCAAGGCCTCTGTAACGCTTTACCATTAGCAGAGTGGTGGATGCAGACACGTCGACACGTTCAATGGAAAACTACAAGCTGCTTTACACTGTCAGAGGTTATGGCCATGTCCTTGATTTTGTGTTTTTTTCTTCTGATTCAGGCAGGCGTTTCAATATTTAAAGGTTACGTAGATACGATTCCAGAGTTGTAGGGAGGGCAGGAAAGAGCACGAAAGCACATTTTGAAACTAAACAACTAACAGAAACGACCCTCCCCCCCATTTGCGTTCATCTTTGCATTCAACTCAACTGAACGATTTCATACAAATTACACTCAAATTATAACTCAACTCCAAATATTATACACGTCTAGGAAATACGAAGGACTAAAGTGAACATTCTAAGCATGAATAAATAGAACAACCAAAAAGAAATACAAGAAGATTTTAAGAGTATATATTCTTACCCAAGACCATGGTTTAAAGACAGAAGAGGGATTTCCTAGGATGTGGTTTTAGTATGCTGGAATGACAAAACAGCTCTCTACAGGTGATCAGATCAGGTCAGATTTACTTTAATCAAAAATTAAGTTTCGTATTCCAGTAGAGCACACATTAGAGAGAGTTGTTGACTGCAGTCAAGAGGGGGAAAAACTTCGGAATTGGCCTATACTGTATTATTTATCATATAATAATAATATTACGATAACAGAAGCCTGGCTTTACAAAAAGCATAATAAAAAAAGAAAGAACAGACAGCATGTTTAACTATGACTGAACATCTTCAGAGGGCTGTGAAAAGACGCTGATACATTTGGTCCGTTTTTAGTTAAGTCAACCAATCAAATATTGAATATTATTCTTTCAAAGTTTCTTCTTTAATAAAACATAATACAAAATCTGTCGTTCATTATTATTAAAACATTGTAAGCTTTGTTAACCAATAGCAACCAATGCTGTCTGCAGTAAATGGTTTCTCTTTTCATTCCTTCTCCGTTTGACCCCGTGACCCCTGGATACACCGACGCCGACCTATGTTGCAGTGTTGGCCCACCGACAAGTTGTGACAAAACATCGTGTGCTTGTGCTTGTTTTCAGACTCACTGAATTGATTCGATATGCCTCAGATCCTATATAAATAAAATATATAAAAAGTTATACGACCTATAAAAAATACCCCCAAGGCATAACATGATGTCGCTGTAAAACCTTTCATGGACCCGGCCCACAAACTTGATATCACAGCGGGTGGTTTAATATTCTGGTCAATATGCTCTCCTGGATCCTGAACATACGGCAGGCTGAGGGAGGAGCATCAATTATATCGTTATCCTGGTTTGCCACCACACAATTTCCGGTCCCTTAGTTCATATCAGCTTTTAACAGTCCAAATAGCAATAATATTAATAACATGACAAGAATTAATACTAGAAAAATCATAATAACAACAAACTCTCTCCCTCTCTTTCCCTCTCTCTCCCTCTCTCTCCCTCTCTTCCCTCTCTCTCCCTCTCTCTCGTTTCTGAAAGTCCAGCCCACTTTCTCTCTCGCAAATAACGCTCATTTGGAGCATCCACGTCCCAGGCGTTCCGTTGTTGGTTGAGAACGCCTGGGAACGAGGTTAATTCAAAGGGAAAGGGTTGTCCCGCCCCCCCACTGAGCAGCGGTCGCGGTAGCACTAATGTACTCTTGAGCAGCACTCAGCTCCAGCAGTCAACTCCACTCCACTCAACCCTGCTGCACACCGCGCCGCACTAGTGTGAAACATTGGGCTTCAAAGTTTGAATCGGCGCGCATTGATTGACCAACGTCAACATCAATCGGGAACCAAAGGTGAGCAATGAAGATCGTTGTAAAAGTGAAATTAATTGTCACACAGAAAATTTTATCTCGGTGTTTTTTTTTATTGAACATCCCTTTGCCGAGACCATAACAAATATGTGTTGAGGCCAGCATTTGCAAAAGTAGAGCCGACATCTGGTCACAAATCAATGATGCCGTTCCGATTTAATGTCTGGTTCGTTGTATTTTAGCTTTTATGGTAAATGTAGGCTACTGATATGAGTAGTAGACCGTTATTAGATTTAAACATTATTTAATGCCGTCATTAAACTTTATTCAGCTTTATTTTGTTATAATCACGCATGCCTTTTGCCTTTATATTGTTTTTGCCCTCTTCACTAAAAGTTTCAGCAATGTATGTTTTTGATATGCAGCAATTGTATGAAATCAACGTTAAACAATATTATACCTCATATCAGGGCTGCATGCAGCCATATGATATACCATTGTTTATTATAGAATACCTAATGCTGAAAATGAACTATGTCTCAAAGTTTTTTTTTAATATTTTGCTAAAAAAAGTACTTTCTATTGATGAGCAGTTGGAGTTGGAGTATTTGTAGACACGTTGACACAGGTTTTGCCACACACTGAGGTAAACAAAGAGCTTAGAAGATGTCTAGTGAAAAAGATATGTGTACAATGTCAACATCGTTCACAGTCCAATATCTGCACTGGCATTTGACAGGGCAACAGCTGCTGGAAAGTAACAATGCTAATTCATGTAGAGATGCTCTGCACTACACTTGTAATAATGATAAAAGGTAATTGCGTGGTGAAATATTTGGATGACTTAGTGGAGTCACAAGATTACAAAAGGCATGCAGTGACATAACGTCTTGTGATCAACGATAATCGCAGGCCAGAGAGCAGAGGAAAGAGAAACAGAAAACACCTTGTCTATCCATGACAAGGTGTCAAGTCACAGATCAGACGGTTCAAATTATGTTTTATGCTTTTATTGCTCCTTCCCGGTCTCTAGGACCTCATTGTTCAAATAAACATTGGTTAAACCTCAACTACAACTGCCTAAAATGTCTTGTCATCTGCCTACATGGAGATTTATTCCAAGTGGACTCATTACACTACATGATCTCCGATCTGCAACAGATCCTCCGCACAGTGTGTTCTATGTAGTGGGGAAACCAGGAGAAACTGACACACCCATGGGCCTTTTTCTACATTCGTTCTGCACTCTAAATATTGAATCATGTTTATATCGATTTCAATGCTGCCCAAAATTCCATGTGCTTTTAATTATAAACCATGGCTTGAATTCACTGAAAGTTTGTTGAAAACGTTTGTTGCAGGTTGAATGACAATGTGTATGCTTCATTTCACTTACACAGGAGTGCAGTTATACATCGGATAGCGTAACGGAGGACTTCTGTTCCGTTAAAAGGTGGCGTTAAATTGTTTTTTAAAAGGTTCCTGTGAAAAAATGGACATTCAGAGAGTGGCATTGTGTTTATCTTGCGTGATATTATACCTGGATATATCCCTGAGCCAAAAGGACTGCACCAGGGTGGACTGTCCCGTTCTGCAGAATTGCATTGAGGAAGTGCTGGAGGTGGGTGCGTGCTGTGCCACATGCGTTCACAAGGGATGCACCTGTGAGGGGTACCAGTACTATGACTGCGTCAACGCAGGCTTCCGCAAGGGGAAAGTTCCCCAGGGAGAGTCCTACTTTGTGGACTTTGGGAGCACCGAGTGCTCCTGTCCCCGCGGAGGAGGGAGGATCAGCTGTCAGTTCATCCCATGCCCAGACCTTCCCTCTAACTGCATTGATATAAGACAGCCTGCAGACGGTTGTCCGCAATGTGGGAGGATTGGGTGTGTCCATGGCAACGACAAGTACAAGGCCGGCCACAGGTTCCATATGGACCCGTGCCAGATGTGCCACTGCCCTAACGATGGAGGCCACCTGGTGTGTTCACCCGTTCCTGGGTGTAATCCGCACGGTAGTAAAAAAACAATGCTGACCCCTCCAACGGAGAACAATGAGCCTTTACGAGGTGTCAGTCACCTGCCAGACAACACACAGACCCGGCCTCGGGAGCCCTTTTCAAAGCTGCCGCTTGGCGACACTCTGCCTCTGTATAAGCAGGACCCGCCCGCTTTTGGCACAGACGAGTATGACTATACCTTGGCAGAACCCACCTCTTCCCTGCCGCTGGAACGGGACCAAATCCCCAAATCTATCGCATCCCCGCTAGCACACCCGGAAGCCAGCTTCGTTTCCTCCACCCCCCGTGATGACAGGAGGAGAGAGGAGCCCGGAGAGACACCGGGAAGTCTGGACCAGGAGAGGAACTATCAGGTCAAGGTTCGCCATCAGCTGCTGCGACAGTACACTGAACAGCCTACCGCGGGAGCTCGCAGAGGAACGATAACCTCGGCGGGAATGGCCCCCACCACGCAGAGCGGGACCACGGAGAGTCCCACGCCGCAACAGGAAGCCCCTGGGAGGACCGCTCGGCGTCAGGACGCAGACCGGGAAAGGGTGGCGCCGAACACGTCAAAGGACACGCCGGCGTTCTCTGCCGCTTCTGATAAAGAAGGCAGACTCGGCGGCCATCACAGGCACAGGCAGAGCGACAACTCTAGCCGCCATGTTTCCTCACTTGCTCAAGGCCATGAGGGACCAACGGAGGCCATTGGGGGGGAGCAGCGGCCATATCCGACGGTCCAGTGGAGTCCCACCAGAAGGTTACCGGTCAGGAGGAGGGAGGAGGGAGACAAGCCAAGGAGACAGGCCCAGACGCTCCTCAATTACCATTCTCAGACTGCAGAGGGAGAAACAGATGGTAAGCAGGCCGTTTATTCCTCATTTCACCTTTTGCAATGGGCAGCATAAGACTCTTTATTACTTTTTTATTACCATCTGCCTTATACTGGATAAAATCCATCATATAATTGTTTACAAAATGTCTGAACCCAAATGGATAAGCTCGGCTTACTATGGGATGATTTGTCATGTGTGACATTTATGTGATGACGAAGGAGCTTTATCAGAGAACATCTTCCTCTTATTCACTGACATCCTGTGTTTGGACAGGGGATTCATGATCCCTGTGCTCAAACTGGCATCCATCCAGTAAAAGCAGTGGTTCATTGAGAGTGTAAGTTCCCTCGATAGCATCTATCTACCTTTCTCAGAAGAGCTCAGGAAACACAAAGATGCGTACACTCGGTGCCTTTGTTGGAGATGATATAGACCTTTTAGTCCAATGAGCGACCATGTTGCCTTCCACCCTCATGCTGATGGCAGTCCATGTTCATGCACTGTGTTTGCACCCTTCATATTTACCGATCAAAATCTATTCCCCTCAGTGCACAAAACCTTCTATTGAGGACTCCTGAGATGGAATGCAGAGTATGAGAAGGTTGCACAGATGAAAAGGGAGATGACACACAGATTAAACCTTATTGAAAACTATGGACACAACATTTTTCATGTTTTTTAGAGTTCAGGTAGAGATTTTCTGTGACTTTGGGTCCAGTAAAGTTTCAAATACGATCTACGGATATTTGTTGTACAAGTTGTTTATTTAACATAACCATAACCTACAAAGTGTTTGTCGTCGTAATTTCCCCTTGCCAAGAGTGCCTTGCTATGCTGTTCGAAGGGTCAATACGGTTTGTTTAAGGGGTAAACAAACCTGGAACTCAAGCAGATCCATCATATTGCTGTTTAACATGTGTACTAATAGCAGGTTGTGCAGCATGCTGTAATCTATGGATGTGTCCACCCCATATCTAGGACACCTCTTTTACTACTCAATGAATTTTGTTGAGACCTGTCAGAATTGTTCTCTCCTTTCAGCACCGGGCCTCCATAGGAATGCAGGGTATGTATGTACCAATGATAAGCTACTATGGGAATACCTATAGAGTCTGCCAGATACATTCAATGACATAACATTTTAATGTTTTCAAATGGTATTACTGATTTGAATCTTTAGGGTAATTTTTGGACTAAGAACAATGCATTAGGCCAAGGTCAGGTTAAGCTGTGAGGGCCTGTGAATTCATGCAGCAACACATTAGGGTAATACCTTAGAATCTTTTGTGTGTGTGTGCTTTGTTTTGACTCAGTGGAAGGATTTGTTTATTTCATATTCCCCCTGTGTATATCCAGTGTTTGGAGGCCGGTCTGGCTATTCTCCATGTCCCTGGGCGATGTGACGTTGTTAGGGTCCATAGGTCAACGTTGCTTGGCAAGAGGGAGAACATTTCCAGGATTTCCAGTGACATGTTTAAAATGACGGCAGGAAGAGTATAGGGGCAGAGGATGCTTGACTAATGGCTATTATCAATTGAATTAGTGATGCATGCCAGAGGCTGCTTTAAAATAAGGAAAGCAGAAGGCACGCATCGCAAAGAAGCAATTATAACCATCCGAAAACAAACGGGCTCACTTTGTGTTGAATCACAGCTCGGGGTAAGTGTATAATTCTTTTGGTCCTTCCAGCCCAGTGAATAGTCCGCCCTTGTTTGACTTTCTTGCGTTCGCCGCAACAGAGGCTGTGTGTGTGTGCTCAACAGGGGGGAGGGGGGAGGGGGGTCTTCAGGCCTCGCTCATGGACGACCCGGGCCGCGGTGTAGTGTTTCTCCGGGGGGCTACCTGAGAGCAGCATAATACCCATGTGATGAATGAGAGCTCTGTTGTGGCTTGATTGCCAGACACTCCCCGGCCGCTCCCTCGTGGGCCGGCGTGAGGACCACCAGACTGTCCCGCGAGGTCGCTGGCTTTCCTGTCCCAGAACCCCACGGCTGAGGTGCATCCTCGAGAAACAAGCACGTCAAACTCGCACGGGCCACTTAACCTATCCCGCCCGAGAGCTCCTATTATGTCTTGAAACAAATCATGCACACGGGGAAATGAAGACAGACGTGCCGCAGGGCGAAATTAATGCATGGCTCTGATTCAGAATTCATCGGAAAGTATGAGTCGAAATGTGAAATGGAGAAGTTCGTAGAGGTGGGAACTTTTTCTTTTTTTTTCATCAGCACTGTTACAACATGCACGCCTGTGTGAGTAGGAAGAAGAGATGTGTAATTTTCCTGAGAATGAAAATGAGTTGATTGGAAACGCAATGTGTATGTCGGTTTCGAAAGAGGTTTCGCACTCTGGTTGATCTGCAGAATCTTGCGGTTCACAGGCATATTTCCCATGCACGACATGCTCTGATTGTACACCAACCAAATCACACATGTCACTTATACTTATAATTACCCAGAGGCATGAAACCACTAATTAAAAACATCTAAAAGAAAATGTTTAGCAGTGATGAATAGCAGTGTAGCCGTTTGCTTCTCTCGCTCTCTTTTATTGAAATCGACCCCTTTCACCTATCATCATGTTTTTGCAACTGCATCTTATGAACAGGCGATTTTGTTTGATTGGGTTTGATTATACTTTTGTAGTGCTTGTTATCTCCACTGATTTCCTGAATTGATTGGATTCCTATTCACAAGGTGCCAATTCGAATCAGATTCAATTCAATATCGAGGTTGTTAGCGATATTACAATGCAAATGTTGTTTGAATAAACATTAAGAATTGACCCCAAGGCATTTACATTCATTTACTTTTTATTTTTAACATGACTGCACTACAGCAGTCCTCACATTATATTGCAAATTGAAGAAGCAAAGGCCGGCCGCAGGAGACTAACGGGGTTCAAGGTTCAAGAATCCACAGGGAAATGCGTAGATTAAAAGTTCAATCTCTGGGGCAGCCCACAGGCTGCTACTGAGTTTACCATGTAGGCAGTATGTATTGTAGTGACCCAGGTTCTATTCCCACCGTCTTATGCTGCATGTCGTTCTCTCTTCTACAAGCTGCTTTCCTGTCTCTTTTCACTGTTCTGTCCATAAAGAAAAAGATTGATCTCTTGATTATAGGAAACAATATCAAACCACACAAATGGAGATTGATTTAAATCAGAAGATCGATTTTTCAAACCCAGCCCTAATTTGTTTTCCTTCCAACTCTAAGATCTGTCAGTGAACAGATTCATCACTGCAGACAATTTCCTATTTTATTGCCTACGCAGCAAAACAGTCAACACTGGCAGCTTGGCCAATCAGCCATCCCCATGGAGTGATGATGAAGAAATCGGGAAGTGGCGTTTTTGTCATTCCTACAATGGCTAAATAAATCGAATAATATTTATGCTGCTTTGGGTTTTGGCGTTCTAATGTCAATGGTGATGATAGCGGTAACACTCGTTAGTTGTTTATTTGGAAATGGGCCAATAGGGATCCAACTGGCTGAAGCTCATCCATTTTGCTGCAAAATAAGGAGTGAAAACGCCTCTCAGAAAACACATTCAATATGGCCTGGCTGTGTGAGGGCACAACAGACCAGCGATCATCGACTGCAATCTGCTTGCACCGTGTGTGTTATACTTTCTGCCATTGCCTGGTTATTTAACCACAGGAAGAAATCTTATTTCAGGGCTGGAGGTTACTGTGAGAAACCATCAACGAGTCCAACCTCTGCTCCAACAACTTCTATTAACCTTACCACAACCTCCACTGATTTAGTTAAGCCAGATGGACCTCATAACCCATCTGCTCCCAGTGCATCTTGGGCAGGTTGGTCTAACGGAACAAAGTCAGTCTGCAAAGCCGTGTTCTCTGAAAGCCTGTCAGTTGTGCTAGCCAAATTAATTCATGGGGACAAGAGAGCCGCCCTCCCTGTGATGTCACAGCCAGCTGCTGAACATGTGAGCCGTGTTGTTGACATGGGGGGGCCGGGGGGGGGGGGGGGGGGGGGGGGATTGGTCATGTGATTTAGGTAACACAGAGATGACTGTGGTACGTGTGTGATGTATGTTGTATGGTGGGAAAACAGTGGGATGTGTGTTGAGCGAGCTGACACACATGTTAACATCATTTTTTGAGAATACGCACACACACACACAAACACACGTTACAATTTCTTATTAAAGGGTTTCTTAATCATGTCATTCTGAGGTAGTCTTGGTTTTTTTTGTTGTTGTTTCTGCTGTTTTTAGTTCCACTCTTAACTCCTAACTAAGAGCCAATGATATTGAGAGAAAAAAATGGAATGCAGGGACCTGTTGCTGGATCGTGTGATGAGCTCATTAACTACCGGCTTATTTTTCTTTCAAACACACACACACATACACACAGACAAATAAACACACACACACACACACACACACACACACACACACACACACATAAAACAAACGCACACAAACACAAAAACAGAAACACACAAACACGCACACACACAGACACACACAAGCGGAAACACACGCACACACACACACACACACACCCCCACACACACACCCACGGAAACACACCCCCACACACACACACACACACACACACACACACACACACACACACACACACACACACACACACACACACACACACACACACACACACACACACACAAAGAAACAGAAACAGACATACACAAACAGAAACACACAAAGAAACACACACGCACACACAAACAAACATCCACACACAACAAAACACACACACACACAAGTTGTTTTTGGTGTTGACACAAAGGTGTTTTATTTGTTTCTCTGTCTGCTAGGTGGCCTCTTCTGCTTTGGCCCACCTGTGTGTGCACTTCCAGAACCACCGCTGACAAGTCGAGAGCTGCCCCCGTGTTTTTTCATGTTTGCCTATCGTCTTATGTTCAAGCGAGGTGATGTCACTCGCTTTTATTTCGGATGTGCACCGGAGCAACGTGTCTGGCGATAATGTTAGTGGGACGGGCAGGTGTAATAACAGACCAAGAGACAGAGAGAGAGAGAGAGAGAGAGAGAGAGAGAGAGAGAGAGAGAGAGAGAGAGAAAGAGAGAGAGAGAGAGAGAGAAAGAAAGAGAGAGAGAGAGAGAAGGAGAGAGAGAGAGAGAGAGAGAGAGAGAGAGAGAGAGAGAGAGAGAGAGGAGAAAGAGAGAGAGGGGGGGGAGGGGGTACTGTTATGCCCCCTCCCCCCACCCCCTTTCACACACCATGATGGATCAGCTCGGCTAATTATTACACTTCTCTGAAGAGCAAGTGTGTTGTTCTGGCTAAATTACGAGGCCTGCCAACCACATGACACTGGGTCGGATGTGCTCGGCAGATTTATCAGTTCGGAAGTCCTTTATTAATGTCTTGAGGACCTTGATACTTCATGTCATATAACGTTTTTTAAATTCTAAACGTTTCAACTCCCTTCCGAGAATTCATTCATATCCCCCCCCCCCACCTCATCTCTGTTGGATCGCGTTACTGACCTCGTCCTTACGCTGCCATCTGGATCCACACATGGGGCAAATTAACGAGTGTCACACAATGAGGGAGCGCCGAATCCACCTGGAGAAAATGAATAGGGGCGCAAACGAAGGAGGATGAATAATTGTGTTATTTGTCTTATGATAACACTGACGTACTCATCCAAGGGTTCAAAGAGACTTGTTTAACTGCCTGACTGGGACAGATTTCTACGCATCAAAGCGTCATTGCGCCTTTTGAGCTTTCAAATGTTCTCAAGCCATTCCTGCACCTATAAATTATGTATTGTGCGGCAGTCAAGGCTTGCAATCTGTAGGAACTTCCTTGGAGAGGCCCTGGAAAAGGTATGAGAGAGAAAGAGAGAGAGAGAGATAGAGAGAGAGAGAGAGAGAGAGAGAGAGAGAGAGAGAGAGAGAGAGAGAGAGAGAGAGAGAGAGAGAGAGAGAGAAAGAGAGAGAGGACAGTGCTTGACGGATTTACACACAAAGAACATGGCATGGTAAAGACGTGTTAAGCACAGGTGGTTTTAAAGTCTAAGTGCCTCGTGACCTCAAAGACTCTGCATCTTCCTCCTAAGTTTTTGTGGTGACCTTTTAAAGAGATGGATTTTCCTTCTTCAATTTCCATTCATCATCATCCAGCCCTCTCCTTATTTCATCTCTAATTATGCCTTTGATTGCCGACTTCAAATGACTTAAAAACCACAACAAACAAGTTTGGCTGTATTGCAAACAAAAGATGTTCTTCAACGCACTGTACTGTATATATGCTAAAAAGCTTTTAACAGAAAAACGCCCCAACATGGTTAACGACATCTTTTTATAATATATGTGGGAATCTAATCATTTATGATCATAACTTTGAGTCACCTTCATAGTTAATAAAAAAGTTAATAAAGCCAGAACAGAATAGAACAGAACTCTCGTGTGGTTAGTTTTACTTTACAGTCAAGAGTCAATTAGGAGTCTTGACCCTTGCCTTACATGTATAATACATCATGACTGGAGGGACAGCAAATTCCATGAGATTTGTGTCCTGAGTTTTCTCTAGGTCAAGAGCCACAAATCAATGTAGTGGAATGCAGTGACCTGTGACTGTACCCTGTGAGGTCCCCAGCATATTTCTCAACATAGTTTTCTCCTCTTCGGTTTTCTATTGTTTGTTCCTGGATTTGCTTGGGAAAAAGTGAGACAGATTCTCTTTCTCATTTGCTAGAAAAGCTTCTGAGTTAAACCCTATTGACTGCAGTCTACCTCTAGACGCCCTGGAGCAAGCTGTCTGAGCCCTATCTGCTCCTTAATGACCTGCATCTAAATTCAGTGTAGGTCGCTTTGGATACAAAACATCTGCAAAATAACTAAATTGTTACTTCAAAATAGCTATTTGGTAACTTCAAATAAATCCAATTTTAACTCCTTCTCCCCCTCCCAATCATCATAATTAAAAATACAACAGAGTCTTGTCTTTTGTGAAGTGGGGCTAATTCAATTCTGTAAAAGTGTTTTTAAAGAGGAGAGTATACGCCTCATCAAGGCTGAGATAGAGTCAGCCGTTGTCAAAGATGCCGTTATCCATCTCTGTCAACTCCTTTCATATCTCAGGCTGTTCTTCCTGCTCTACAGCATTACCCAGCAATCCCATTGTACACTGTTTTGTTAAGTGTGCGTTAATCAAGACACACTTCTGGGTCAACGTTGAATTCTCCGGAGACGGTGACTGTGCTCAGATGGATTGGTCTCATTTGGTTGTTTTTGTTTGCGTTTTGGATACAGTGTCGGCTGCGGAGCTGTTGAGGGTGTGCTGTGAAACGGGGGAGAAATGGGCCACAGCTAATGGTCACTGCCTCGCCATGGAGCTCCCCAGAGAGGAAAGGCACTCCATCTGTCGGTAATGTCGTTGAAGAACTTCCATCATTAGGCACAATAATGTAAACTGCACCTAGTTTTGCAATTGGCCAAAGAAAAAATATGTCGCAGTCTTGTGTCTGGGTCTAAACTCCAGGCTTTTAACTAGTTTTGATATTATGTTAATAATGGCCAGGATTTACATCATGACGGCCTCTTACTGTAACTCCTCATCACCTCAATTGTCTGAGGGATCCTCAATGCTTTGACTGTAATATAGTCGAGCCCTCAGGCCTTCAACAGTCGAATACAAACCGCATTTTCAGATTCAACTTCACACAGATTTAAATACATTCCAAAGTATAAATGATTTATCTTTCGACTTCTGAGAGCATGAAAGTGTATTTATCTAATGTTCTTTCAACCCACTGTTTCCCCTGTGTGTGCTTTGTTCTGTCAGAACGGCCCAGAAACAATGCTGTCTGGGTGCTCTGAGGCAGCAGCGATGCTTGGCCGGTCTTACCGCAGCCACAAGCGGAGCGGTGTGTGAGGACAGTGATGAATGTGGAGGGGACGCCTACACGGTTAGTATTACTAAGAACTGGCCGCTCATGGGCAGCAGCATGCCCGGGCTTCCCTAGGGACGGGGGCCTCGATATCTGAGAATGATGTGTGCTTTAATATGCATGGCGTGAGTAGGCCTGCTTTTTGACACTGCTATATGGATTGATTTTGCAATTGATTGACATGTGATCCATGGCTTTGGTTGCATTAAGTATTTCAGTTAATCCCCACTGCCTATTAGCTTACCAGTTCAACCCTTACCTAGACTTGTGCCATAGACAACCAATCAAAATACCAGCGTATGATGCTTAATTTGTGGATAAAGGATGGTAAAAGAGGATCTCCCATTTGTTCAAAGCAATACCTTCCTCTGTTGTCTGCCTGTGCCATGCAATGCTTAACTTCACACCCCTAACACCCTAAAATAAACCAAATGCTATTTTAACAGTACACGGTAGAAAAGTACAAAGACAACATTTAAATTGTTAAGAAATACATTTAATAGATTGGAATACGAATGTGTGATATGTACCAAACCTAGCTTCATATCATAAATGTGTAATATATACCAAGCACATTATTTCATCATTCCTGAACACTCTGAAAGAGCCAATGACATTGAGACAAAATAATCATGATAACAGTCATATTTTATTAGAACACCCGAAAGAAAGAAGAATGAAACCAAGTCAGTCAATCAATTATCCAATAGCATTGAAGCGTATAACAGGAACAACTTTATGTAGCCTTTCTAACAGTGGGTTCATTCATCCACTTTTAATCTAAAAATGATAATGCACCTGTGGACTTGGTAGATGAGCCAAACTACTGAACTCAAATTTTGTTTTACTTGTACATGAAGGTTTGCAAGTAGAATGTGATTCAGGATGATGTGCATGGTGCATGGGGAGGGAGCTGAACACGAGGGCAGACAGAGTCCAAGCCAGGTTCATTATTAGTGACGGTAGGTCTGTCGGGTGAACTCCTTCTCCTTCCTCGGTCAGGGAGCCCAGACTGTGTATCAATCATCCAGGTGGGCAAGTTACCAGGAGGGCAGGCCACCAGGGTACATAGCAACCAGGCAGCACACAAAGATAAATACATATACAGATGTATAAAATAATTTAAAACAGGCAAGAAAAAAGGGCAGTTATAATTAAGAAGGCAGAAGAGCCGGGGCTCAAGCCCCTTCAAGCATCGATGTCTGTCCCTATCTGCCCCTCGGCCACAGCCTGAACTGGGTAGGATGACTGAAAAAAATAAATAATTGAACTTTAAACTTGAGAGAAGAGTTACTTTTTTCTTCGCGAAGTGCAAATTCAGTCTTCAAACGGTCTCTTCATTATTCCATTAGTCATGCCGAATGAAAAAAGAAATCAGTCACGTGCACAAAGTACTGGTCCCAAACAATTAGTAATCAGAGGAGAGCCTGAGTTCTATGGAGCGGGGGCTTGCGTCAGCTGAGCCCGTGTCTCCTCTGATCAAATTATCCTATTAAATCTACTAGACAGAGGCGCTTCGGAGCCAAGTACGGACAAAGGTTCCCTCTGCCTTTTGGAGTTTCACTGCAATAATAGACCGCAGATGTGTTTAAACGCGTGCTCAACAGAGTGTCAAAGTCTGAAGGGTGTGTGTGTGTGTGTGTGTGACATCAGTATAATGGTGGAAGTGATAGTCATGGCGACTGGGGGTCATTGAGGCCTGGTCGTGTGTTTGATGACTAGATTTCATGAGCATCAGCCAACATTTCCCCGCTCCATTCGTCTTCCATCCAATCTGGGTATTAAAGGCTTATACACTTACCCCCTTGGCCCAAAAGGTCATTACAGTCTCAAGTCGGATAATTACCTTTAAGTGACTGTCCAAATCCAACGGCTTAAAGTACTGCTAGTCCAGAGCACACACATGCACACGCACGCACTTCACACACACACACACACACACACACACACACACACACACACACACACACACACACACACACACACACACACACACACACACACACACACACACACACAAGCACGCATACACACACACACACACACACACACACACACACACACACACACACACACACACACACACACACACACACACACACACACGCATACACACACACACACACACACACACGCACGGACATACACGCAAACACATTCACACAAAAAAACACACAGACACACACACACACACACACACATGTTGGCAGTCGGTTTATTTGCTTTCCTACCTCATCTAAGGGGGTTCCTTGCTGAGCACACCAGGGGGGCTACACAGCCCAAGACTTTCTCCGTTACTCCTCTGCGGAGTCCCACACCTCCTCACACACAGCCAGTCCCTCCAACAGAGTAGGGGTCCTCCTGTTGCCCCGGTCCGAGTGTGGTGGGGTGCTGACGTCCCTGTCGGCCCTGTAGGAGTGCTGCGGCTGCTGCTCCCTGGGCCTGCGCCTGCTCAGCGAGGGCCAGCGCTGTGAGGCCCCCCCGTACCTGGGGCCCCGCTGCAGACAGAGCCTCCTCACCTGCTGCCGGGCGGAGGCCAGAGCGCAGGGTGGAGGAGCGGACGGAGGCTGGCGCCCCGTCAGGGAGAGGCCCCTTCTGGACCCCACGCCCCTGCCCAATAAAGGTGCCTTAGACACGGATGTGCTGTACGCAACACACACACACATGCACACACACACACACACACACACACACACACACACACACACACACACACACACACACACACACACACACACATACATACTGTCGTATACATACATCCATACATCTATACACACCTACATATGTATGTATACATACAAACATACATACACACAGACATTGATTCATGCATGCACACACGCACACATACACGCACACACACACACACACACACACACACACACACACACACACACACACACACACACACACACACACACACACACACAGATGCCTACACACACACACACACACACCACACACACACACACAGATACACAAATACACGCACAGAAACATCTACACGCAAAGACAAACACACACACACAAACACAAACAAATCTAATTTACACACAATATAATTAATTTGTTTTTCTGCTGCTACGGGGAAAGACCATTATTTGGTTACATATCTGACAAATGGTTCACCTCAGCGGCCTGCTGAGGCAGAGTTTATTAAAGTTCAAATCTCTCATTTAAAAGTTCCCATTGCTTCTCCCCCTGCAGTGCAGTACATTATGGCTGAAGGCCTATTTGGATTCTTAACTCTGAAAAGCCCTAAACCCCATTTGTTTCTACTTTGTACTAAATTGCTTTGCCACAATTGAAGGCAGATCCTGGTGGCCCTTTGACACAGTGCCTTGCACAAAGCACTAGGGACACGGATGAGATGCTGATCAAGTTGGCTGAGGCTGTAACTGCATGTCGACGACCGTCCTGCTGCACTGTTCCTCCAGTGTCGGACAGCCCCTTCCCGAAGGAGGCCTTCTCCATCGGTGAGGAGGAGGAGGAGGAGGAGCAGCGGCAGGGGGTGCCGGACGAGGAGAACACGGCGGAGGGTCCCTTCCAGGTGGAGCACCCGTTCCAGGTGGAGGACATGGACGAGTGTGCGGTGTACCAGGACAGCCTCTGTCCGCAGCGCTGCGTCAACACGCCCGGCTCCTTCAGATGTGAATGCTTCGCTGGCTTCTCGCTGCAGCAGGACAACACGTGTAAACCGGGTATGACCAGGACGTATGATATGACCTATTTATATTTGTAGACAGATTTGAAAATACACATGGGGTGAGGTGTATCCAACTCTTAATGTGTAGGGTATGTACATATGCATTGATTTGCGGTATGAATAAAAAAAACATGTCCCGACGCTATCTGACCGTTGCACATGCAAAGCTTTTTGTCGTTCATGCACATTTCCATGACAAAAAGTTGTGTACATTCCTGGCAGGAAGTTCTCCTGTTTGTCTATATTTGTCCACATGTTCCCAGTGTATTATTTTTCTGCTGGGCACAGGGTTCCTTCCTGCCTGCACGGACTCTGGCTAATAATAGTTATTCTAATCGCACCCTGCCATTTATTTCCTGAGCTGACAGTGACGTCTTGTTGTTCCATCAATCTCGTGCGATTGGAGACAAAGAAACACATTTAGAAATCAAACTTAGATTCATCGCCTCTTTTACAAGAGACACCTGATAGATAAATATTATACAGGGTCTATGTAAAAGGTGTAACTTTAAAGAGGTGCTGAATGAAATCTTGCACTAACTGTGACCCAGCCGGCTTTATTTAATGGCAGATCTAACTGCCGCAAGCCTCAACAGGATGCTAATGTCAGAGCTCAAACCCTAGCAAATTAAAAGCGAGCGGTGAGGCTCACCAATAAATGTTTGTCCTCGGGCAATGTTTTCCTTTCTTTCCCCTGTCCCGATTCTACCGCTGTCACAACTTTTCACCTACAACCCCAACCGCCAAAAACACACACATTGCATTGCAAGGCATTGCACAATGTTTAAACAAAAACGACGGAAACAGACAGAAAGGTGGGGAGGGAGGGGAGAAGAGAGGGGGAGTGAGGAGAGAGAGAGAGTCAGACTCAGTGATTGCAGTGTAATTACTCGCTCCCTCATGATGAGTTGATTCACCTCTCATCCCGCAGAGCGTGAGGAGAACGGCTTGGAGGAGCATCACAAAGCCACAGCAGGAGGTGTGGAGGAGCCAACTACAACCCCACCTCCTCCTCCTCCTCCCAGCACCCCCACTCAAGCCCTGCTCAACCCCTGCGAAGGTGAGACCACATCAGTCTCCGGGCAGAAGGTGTGATGAGGGGATGTGGGTTGGGTGGGTGCGGAAATGACGGAGTCTCAGAGTGTCGGAAGATCACAAACGACGGCACTCTCGCTCATCCCCATGTCTTTAATCAGCGGCCTGCAAGGGGAATCTAAAGGCGGGAAAATGACACAGAGAACTGAGGTGGCCCCAGTGCCTCCAGCATGGATAGGCATGTCATTATTTTAAACCTCGCCGGTGTGTTTGTTTTTCCCCTGGCTTGTAATTGTTTTGCAAAGGCCAGACCCAAGCAGGTAGGATGGTATCAAAGATCGCTTTGTTGTCCCGAATGCATCCCGCGTCTCTCGCCGAGATGGTATTTTGTTGTTGTTGTGTCTGACTTGTTTGCCAAAAACACGGGGATGGAAATAGGAAATAGAATGGCACCAGGTCAGGATCCGATCCGAAAACAGGAAGTGAGCTTTATACTGCGGTACAATAACTTGTTTATCTTGCATACAAACACACACACACACACACACACACACACACACACACACACACACACACACACACACACACACACATACACATACACATACACACACACACACACACACACACACACAAACAGAGAATGATGGCCGCCTCTCTCTCAAAACATGAGTCCGACCCTGAATCCTGCCATGGGAAGCCCTGGCAGAGAGAAGTTTGTTGCAGCCTTCGTCTAACTACCTGTGTGTGTTGTTGTTTGTCAGGACATAACCCCTGTGCTCAGCAGTGCCGCCCAGTGGGAGGACGGGTGCAGTGCTCCTGTGGTCGGGGCTTCTCGCTGAGGGCTGATGGGTACTCTTGTGAAGGTGAGGATTAGGAAACACGATGCTGGACACGCTATATATGATTAATAACAATGATTGCATCAATGCACTTGATTTTTGCCAGAACACACAGCTGGAGGTCAGAATATCTGACAATTTCAAACTCTGACTCTGTCTTGTTCCAGTTTAGTGAATAATCCTTGGCAGAAACATGTCTGTTACTAGTTAACCATTATTGTCATTGCAAACACACAATGCTACACAACAATATGTGTTCACCACATTTAACTCCCCACTAGCTGCAGCACTAGCAGCAGTGGGTAGCCCTTTATATTGTACATCTTTCAATTGGCTGGACACACAACTTTAACTTGAATTTCATCACCTGATGGTTGACTACTTGGAAGTGAATAGAGTTTGCATAATTCCAAATTAATAAACTAGTTTAGCCTATACCTAGTTATCATTCTTCTAACCCTCTGTTGGTTTCATTTAAGTCTGATATTGTGTCACACTACTTTTCCATCGCTACAATATGATTAGTCGTTTTTTGAATAATAGTATGACTACATTGCTAATTCAAACTTTTACACCATTTATTATCCTTCTTTTCATTCCATCTCAACACACAAACGTGAACAGGGGCCTGCGATATGGGCTTGTTTAGTCTGAAGAAGAGGCAAATCAATAATATAAACAAAGTAAAGCTTTATTTACAGGGCTGCTTTTAACAGAACTAACAGAAAGACAGAGTAAAGAGGCTTTGACGATCCCTAAGCCTCAAATCTTAACGCTCAGCTTTAGCTGCATAAACACATTGAATAAACCGCTTACTTTCCTTCACCCAGGCATGAAATTTGAAATATATGATAATTTTGAAAATGGTGAATAAAAAAACATTGTGATCCTTTCCGTGTCATCCGGCAAAACTGATGATATTTGCCAACGATAATGACCAGAGTTTATGAGGATCTGAGTATACTTGAAAAAAAAGTTTGACGAAATCCAAGTGCGTTGGCGAGAAACGGCTTTAGTTTGAAGGCGGTGAGGTAATCGCATTGTTGGGATATTTGGATGAACAATCTAATCCGCCACCCTTGGGAGCCCCTATAACAGACGAGACGCCTTCAATTAATAGTGACAACGTTATTTCACAAGCGAGCGCTCGGACAACGGAGCAGAACTAATGCTCGCCGCTGGAGAGCCGGAATCTTCCCTGCGCCTGTGTTGTCTTGCAGCTAGCATTCAGCACATAAACAACAACAACAACAACAACAACAACAACAACAACAACAACAACAACAACAAGGATAGGAGCTTTGTCTCTCCGCTAAAGGTTGAGTGACACCCAGAAGGCGAGCTCCTTAGGGTGAGGCTCATGATAAGTTGTTTGCCCCCCCCGCCCCTCCTTCGGTGTACAGCGAGGTCTTCTTCGGCATCTGTAGTTTTATAGAGAAAGTTTGAGGCCTGCTGTGTTTACCACTGCAGTCAATGGGAGGGATGACAGTGCTTATGACTTCTTGCCGTGGGGAATGAAGCTCGTCTTCAGCTGTTTGTGGACTGGAAGAATGCTCAATCAAGAGGCGATGTAATGCATTTAATACTAATGCTCATAATGGTTGCCTCTGCAGGCAATCAGTGGCAATAGAGTATCCCATTAGATGAATGGTTCCCTTTAGAGTCCCATTAGATGAATGCCACCTATTCTACTGTGTGAGTAAGGAGGGACTTTAACTGCTCCCTTCTTGGATCTCACCAAAAGATACAATAACACTCTTTTGACCCTGGAAGATTAACCTATACTAGTCCAGGAATCGCCCCCCCCTCCTCCTCCATTTCAACCTCTTTTTAAAAAAATAATTGTTAAAAAGAAAAAAGAATCGTCCATTCAATCAATTGTTATTACTGAACTGACTAGTCTTGGCCCCAATGCTTCAAACAGCAGGCTGACATTTCCAGTCTGACCTCCCTGACCTTTTGACGCAGGGCACCTTTTGATGCTTTATTCATGAAAGATACAGTGAGAGTTAGACAGGAAGGATATGGGAGAGAGGGGGGAGGATATGCAGCAAATTACAGCGGGCAGGATTCAAACCTGGGTCGCGGTAAGGACTGAGCCGTAATGGCTTCGACGCAAGGCTCCTTTGAGAAGCTTGACTCCCCTCTGATTTGTCAGTTGCCATTGCCTCCACAATGGAGTCAGACAGCTTCTAATCTCTCTCTCTCCCATACCCTGTCTTCTACTCCGCATCCTCCCTCATTCCCCTAGCCCATCCTCCTCTCCATCAATATCTATTGCCTCTCCCGCATCCTTCTCCTCTTGCGCCTTTCCTCCTGCTGCTCCGCCCCCTCCTCCTCCCACATCCAACTCCTCTTCCTCCTCATCCTCTTCATCACTATCTTCCTCCTCTCCACCTCCTCCTCCTCCTCCTCCTCCTCAACCTTCCCCACATCCTCCCATGTTGGGCTCTGCATTTCAAGGCTGTCAGTCTTCACCTTGCTTCCATCTCCCTGTGCCCCAGTGTGTGTGTGTGTGTGTGTGTGTGTGTGTGTGTTTGTGTGTGTGTGTGTGTGTGTGTGTGTGTGTGTGTGTGTGTGTGTGTGTGTGTGTGTGTGTGTGTGTGTGTGTGTGTGTGTGTGTGTGTGTGTGTGTCTGTGAATTCTTGCATGACCTAAGTCCCACAAGAAGTCAACACACACACACGCAATACACACAATCAATCAATCAACTTTTTATTCAAGACACAGGAAGGTCCATAAAGACAGCACAGTACATATATAAAATATATATTTATATAACTATATATATAATATATATACACACACACACACACACACACACACACACACACACACACACACACACACACACACACACACACACACACACACAAACACACATGTACATCAGTCTGATGTGCATCCACAAGAGCGTCATTTGTGAACACGCCCAGACACACAAGTGAAAGTGCACGAACACACATGTGATCATAGACACACATAGACACAAACACACACTGCCCCTCCCTCACCACAGGGTTGTTTGCAACTTAATTATGTGTTTGGTTTTTGATATGACAGCCAATTCTGCAGGCTGATTGACAGTCAGGGAATCTCCCTTGCAGAAATGTGGCGGAAGTCTTTAGGCTAATGTTCCATAATGTGCTGTCCATAATGTGCTGTGTGTGTGCGTGTGTGTGCGCATGCACACACACGCACACACACACAAAGACATACACACAAACACACACACACACACACACACACACACACACACACACACACACACACACACACACACACACACACACACACACACACACACACACACACACACACACACACACACACACACACACACGCACACACAGCACATATAGTTCGTTCAGATACAAGTGTATCAAAATTTGCTTTTTGTTGTTTTTGAGGGTGAGAGTGTAAAAAGACCTGATGAGTATAGCTTTGGCAATTGTTTCTAAATATGTGTTGATTACTACTTGGGATATTCAGAGAAATAAAGGAGGGGTAAATATTAGATGAATGTATAGATATAGCATTTCAGATGGTTGGCCTGATTTCCTATTTGTCCACAGTGCCATCCAGTGGTGACTAAAAGTAATTACTGACGACGCCGGCATCATCCATATAAACACAACCGCCACAGACACAGCAGACTGAACAGAATTACACAGATGAAGATCACACAATTAACTGTATGCACACAGTTGAATGAGGAATACAAAACATGTAGCGTTTTGTAAACTGCCTATTCCTTCCACCTTCTCCTTCTCATCCTCTGCAGATGTCAACGAGTGCTTGGTGCAGAGCCATACCTGCGGGCTGGGCTTTGACTGTTTGAACACAGAGGGTTCCTTCAGGTGCACCGCCAGGACCCAGTGCTCTACAGGCTTTGGGCAGGACGCCCAGGGCAACTGTATCGGTGAGGAAGGTGCACAGTCACCACCGCAAACCTGCCCTGTCGCACTCTGTTGCCGGTGGAAGACACGACCGCACTCACAACGCCAGTATATTCTCACTCCATCAATCATTGTAAATATACCCCTGATATCCCCACTATTTATCTCTGCCTTAATCAGTGTTCAATCACATAGTGTTTCTGCTTACTGCAAGCTAAACGAATGCCGTTTTTCTTGATGGTGTGTCTCGATCCCGGGGTTCGCACTGTGTTAATCAAACAGGTGCATCGATGGACGAACGTCTGGCTCTCATGGCGAAATCCAGTGGCCATGTTTAAACACACTGCACAACAGGGATCCATATCCCATGTAAACACAATCAGAGGGAGGTGAATCAAATCCATATTCAAGAGTGCGCAAGGGAGAGAGAGAGAGAGAGAGTGAGAGAGAGAGAGAGAGAGAGGGAGAGAGAGAGAGAGACAGAGATAGAGAGGGAGAGAGAGAGAGAGAGAGAGAGAGAGAGAGAGAGAGAGAGAGAGAGAGAGAGAGAGAGAGAGAGAGAGAGAGAGAGAGAGAGAGAGAGAGAGAGAGAGAGAGAGAGAGGGAGGGAGGGAGGGAGGGAGGGAGGGAGGGAGGGAGGGAGGGAGGGAGACAGTGAGAGGGAGAGGGAGAGAGCAAGAGAGAGAAAGAGAGAGAGAGACAGGTGAGTCAAGCAGGGGCTGTGGTGACACAAGGGGTTAAATGCCACACAGACAGGAGATCAGAGGGGTTGCAGCAGAAGGCTGCAGTGGGGCGGATGAAAGCCAACCCTCTGTCCTATTCCAGTACGAAGCGATGCTGTGGAATTAGCCCCCAGGGACAGGAACTGGGGCATGTCGAGGCAGAACCGCGCCACTGTAAAGTAGTGTAAAACACACGCTCTGAGGAAGGGGAGAATAGAGGAAAATAGAGAAATCACACGGGATCAGGAGCGGATTCACTCACACACCCACACACACACACACTCACAGTCAGACGACACGCACAGACACACACACATACACAGTCAGATGATACACACACACAGGGGACACACACAGACACTAGTCAGACACATACACATACACACACACACCACATGCACTCGAACAAAACAAACAACAAACACACATACATATACAAAGAAACATGCACGTAAATATAACAAGTGATTTTCCCATGTGTGGGGTTCATCACATTTATCCTATCTTATCCTATCAGACACCCACGCAGTAAACAATCAAAAAAACATATGCACCTGAGCTACACAAACGCAAACACCCACACATACAAACATAGACGCCACAGCCACAAACATCAAAGTAAAAGCAAAATAGTTCCATTGGTGAAGCTTTGAATATGATTGTCTCTTTTTCTACCTTTCGTTCGCTCCCTTGTCCCCTCCTCCTCCTTTTCTGCATCTGAATTCTCTTTTTCGTTTTTGGTTAATCTCTTACTCTGTCCCCACATGCCTTGTGTTTTCATCGGCAGACATTGATGAGTGCATGGGTCTGAGCCAGCCCTGCAGTCCCGGATTCACCTGCCTCAACACCGTGGGCTCCTACACCTGCCAGAGGAAGATGCTCATATGTAGCCGTGGTTACCATGCCAGCCCAGATGGCGCTAGCTGCATTGGTAAGATGGATGCACACAGAAGACAACGCTACCAATACAGGTGGAGGTCACATGATGGAGGCTGGATAGTGTAGAGGTTAGGGTGTTTGTTCTCTAAGACGGAAGGTTCCGGATAGTGTACCCCTATCTGGTCATTAATGAGCAGGTAGTCGTTAATGCAACAATAAAAGTCACTTTTTGGTAAAAGATTCTACAAAATGTCCCTCAAGTTCATAGCAACGAAACAGTGGAGGCTGAAGTCAACGATTGAACAATTCCATGTCAGTCAGATGTGACCGAATGTGTCCGCTGTGTTCCCTTATGACCGTCTCCCCAGACGTGGACGAGTGTCAGAACAACCTGCACCGCTGTGGCGACGGCCAGCTGTGCAACAACCTGCCGGGCTCGTACCGCTGCGACTGCCAGCCCGGGTACCAGTACGACTCCTACAGGCGGACCTGTGTGGGTACGTACAGCCAGAGCCGTGCTCTCAAGACGGCCGCTCTGACCGCAGGAGGAACTGCTGTAGTCTGAATGCTTCCTCCCTCCTCATCGCCACCCTCTCTGTTTTTGATTGTATAACTTCTTGTTACATAAGCTTCTTAAAAAAAAAACATATTTCCACTTGATTGTTATCTCTTTTATGGATCCACTCTGCACTCTACTCCCTCTCTCTCTCTCTCTCTCTCTCTCTCTCTCTCTCTCTCTCTCTCTCTCTCTCTCTCTCTCTCTCTCTCTCTCTCTCTCTCTCTCTCTCTCTCTCTCTCTCTCTCTCTCTCTCTCTCTCTCTCTCTCTCTCTCTCTCTCTCTCTTCCCTCCCTATCTCTCTCTCTCTCTCCCTCTCACTCTCTCTCTCTCTCTCTCACACTCTCTCTCTCTCACACTCTCTCTCTCTCTCTCTCTCTCTCTCTCTCTCTCTCTCTCTCTCTCTCTCTCTCTCTCTCTCTCTCTCTCTCTCTCTCACTCTCTCTCTCTCTCTCTCTCTCTCTCTCTCTCTCTCTCCCCCTCTCTCTCTCTCTCTCTCTCTCTCTCTCTCTCTCTCACTCTCTCTCTCTCTCTCTCTCTCTCTCTCTCTCTCTCTCTCTCCATGGACGTGCAACCACCATTGTGTTTCATGTACTGAGCAGGGTATGACAGATGCTGGTTCCCGGGCAGGGGGGCTGGTCCTACCTCTCCTGCAGTCTTCCAGGGCTGCAGGAGTCCGTCCGCCCCTGCCTCTGTTATTCATTCGCTGCTTTTGAGACTCATGGACTTCGCTGGAGTGTTTAGACTGGCGGAGGGCAGCTGTTCACATGCACACCCAAAACACACACCTGAACACAGGCACACACACATACACACAGACAGAGACACACCCGCACATACTCACACAGACACACACACACACACACACAACACGCACCTAAACACAGGTACACACACATACACACACACAGACGCACAAGCACACACTCACACACACACAAACTCACACAAACACACACAGAAGACAATTTGGATTTACCCATGGATGGTGGCATGGGTACTCTTTTGCGCTTGGACACACACAAACAAACACACACACACACACACACACACACACACACACACACACACACACACACACACACACACACACACACACACACACACACACACACACACACACAAACGCACACAAACACACACACAGGCACACACACAACAGACACAACTGCACACATACATGGCAATTTGGACACCAGACAATTTGGACTCTACTTACCCATGGATGGTTGCAGGGGTACTCTTTTGCCTGGGGAAACACACAAACACATGCACTAACACTGTCTGCTCCTTGGCCTCCAGACGTGAATGAGTGCTGGCGGTACCCCGGCCGGCTGTGCGCCCAGACCTGTGACAACACCCCCGGCTCGTACCAGTGCTCCTGCACCACCGGCTTCCTCCTGGCCTCCGACGGGAAGAACTGTGAAGGTGTTTGTGTGTGTGTGTGTGTGTGTGTGTGTGTGTGTGTGTGTGTGTGTGTGTGTGTGTGTGTGTGTGTGTGTGTGTGTGTGTGTGTGTGTGTGTGTGTGTGAGGATGCTGTGTGTAAATATTAGTGTGCTTGCAAATCTTTTGTGTATGTGTGTGGGGGGATATGTCCATGCATGTGTGATTATATGTGTGTGTGTGTGTGTTTGTGTGCTTGTATGAGCATATGTGTGTGTTCGTGCACAGGTATGCGTAGACTGTGCGTGTTTGTGTGTTTATGCGTGTATGTGCGTGTGCTACAGCGAGTTGAGGCTTCATTTAACTGCTTGCTGTAATCCAGATGTATTGCTGCATTGTTCCCAGCAGCCAAAGCCTCCTCTGGCGTGTGTGTGTCGACTCTTGCCAGTGGCGAGCCGCTAACCTCTGTCTGATCCTCAGATGTGAACGAGTGTTTGGCCAACCCCTGCGGCCAGGAGTGTGCGAACATGTACGGCTCCTACCAGTGCTACTGTAAACAAGGTTACCACCTCAGGGAGGACGGACACACCTGCGAAGGTACAGGGCTCGTGAAGACCGGATCCCAATGAATGACATCAAGGCTTCCACATACTGAGACTCTGGGTGACCCTCATTACACGTGTGTTATTCTCCTCCTCCTCCTCTTCTTCTACCTCCTCCTCCTCCTCCTCCCCTTCTTCATCCTCCTTCTCCTCTTCCTCCTCCTCCTCCTCCTCCCCACGCTGCCCACCAGACATCGACGAGTGTGCGCAGAGTGTGGGTCACCTGTGCACCTACAAGTGTGTGAACGTGCCCGGCAGCTACCAGTGCGCCTGTCCCGAGCACGGCTACAGCATGGCCCCCAACGGACGCTCCTGCCGAGGTGCGCACACACATACACACACACATGCACATTCAGATCTGTACAACACAAGCGTATAGCCACACACCCATACGGACACACACACACTCACACACACACTCAAACGCACACACACATACACACACACATTCAGTTCTCTACAACACAAACTAGACACACACAAACATACAAATTCCTAATAGACACACACACACACACACACACACACACACACACACACACACACACACACACACACACACACACACACACACACACACACACACACACACACACACACACAAATAGTTCCCGAAAACACATACTTGAAATATGTTTTGTTTAGGTCCATGTTCTTTTTACGATACTTTACTACTTTACAACCAACCATCCCTGCTCTGACCCCCACCTTCCAGATATTGACGAGTGTGCCATAGGAGCCCATAACTGCTCCCTGGAGCAGACATGCTACAACATACAGGGAGGCCACCGTTGCCTGGACCTGAGCTGTCCTCCCAACTACCGCAAAGCAGCCGACACGTGAGGAACATTGGGCTTAATAGAGAACAATATTATCTACGTAAAAATATATACACTTTGTCCACAAAGACTTGTACTTACTACTAATTATTATCAATCGACAACCTGCTCTGTTTTTTATATCTTTTTGTTTTTGTTTTCTTTCGCCGCTTTGACAAAAGTAAGTTCCCATCTGCAGATAAACATCAATTAACTGTTTATATCTGTGCTCCTACTCCGCCTCCTCCTCCTCCTCCTCCTCCTCCTCCTCCTCTCCCCTCTCCTCCTCCTCCTCCTCCTCCTCCTCCTCCTACTCCATCTCTTCCCCCTCCTCCTCCTCCACCCCCTCCTCCTCCTCCCCCTCCCCTCTCCTCCTCCTCCCTCTCCTCCTCCTCCTCCTCCTCCTCCTCCTCCCCCTCCTCCTCCTCCCCTCTCCTCCTCCTCCTCCTCCTCCTCCTCCTCCCTCTCCTCCTCCTCCTCCTCCTCCTCCCTCTCCTCCTCCTCCTCCTCCTCCTCCTCCTCCTCCCCCCCTCCCAGTCGCTGTGAGCGGACTGGCTGTCCCAACCACCTGGACTGCCAGACCACGCCGCTGAGGATCACCTACTACTACCTCAGCTTCCAGTCCAACATCCTGGTCCCCGCGCAGATCTTCCGCATCGGCCCGTCCCCGGCCTACACCGGTGACAACGTCATCGTCACCATCACCCGGGGCAACGACGAGAACTACTTCAGCACGCGCAAGCTCACCGCCTACACGGGCGCCGTGTACCTCCAGAGGCAGGCGCCCAGCCCCCAGGACTTCCTGATCGAGGTGGAGATGAAGCTGTGGCGCCAGGGCACCTTCACCACCTTCCAGGCCCGGATCTATGTCTTCATCACCGGCAACCCGCTCTGACGTGACTCAGGCGTCAACGCTCAGGGGGGGCTCAGGCATCGACGCTGAGGAGTGACTCAGCCCGACGCTGGCCCGGGTCTCCGGCGGCGGCTGGGTGTGGCGCGCAACGTGAGCCAGCGGTATTAACTTGTTTCTCTTTTGGTATTTTCTCTGCGGCCAGGTTTTGTTTTTTTCCTTATTGAAAGAGAATACAGTATTCCAAGTTCATGTAAATTCACAGGCACGCCCCGAGCGTTGAAGCGGCTTTTAAGTGTCTGCGTGATGGGGCTGTGTTTGAAGAGAAAGAGCGAGGAACAAAGGAGTTTGGATGTCTCAAATCCTGCGTGACTTTAACTTGTACTTCTCAGTATCTGCTGCTGTAATCTTTTGTGTCTCTGAAGTATTTCATACCAGTATTTGAATGTGATATCTTAGGGCATGTATTTTAATTTCAATATATAAGTATATATATATATATATATATATATATATATATATATATATATATATATATATATATATATATATATATGTATATGCGAAAGGATGTATCATATTTTTTCTGTGTGCTTCATAAGCTACCATATATTTTTATTAAAACATTTAAAACTTCTGACTTTGTGTTTGTTTTTCCCTCATAACAGTTGTATTGTATTTAGTAGTAGTTGTATTTTATTATCTTAGGAAAGATTAGCAAAGACAACGAAACAGGCCATGCTCGGGCACACAAAAATTTCCTTTGGTCAAAAAAATTCACGAAAAATATGATCTCATGTTTGAACTTCATTACCTACATACTACATGTGTCGCGGTATATGGTGAACCTGGGAGGGGGGCTACGATGTATAAAGGGGTTCTTGTCAGGGCCTGTCTGCCTGTAAATATACATGCCTATTTACATACCTGTTCACACCTTGTTGTTGAGCTCATCATACACAACAGCCTTATCGATTTCCATGTACCATTTTGGCAAACCGTTTTATGACACCTAATTTAATAATTATAATACTGTGCCTATACATTCAATAAAAAATATGATTTATGCGCTTATTTGTGTTTCACTTAACTCCATGACGGTTCATGGAGTTTATCCTCACAGAAAAAGAGTTAGACTACCATCTACAGGCTGCACGCAGTATAACACCAGCCTTCTTTCTTGTTCCTAAGCAACAGTATAAAATGTACTTTGTTTAAATAGAAATTAAATAACTTTTACAGCGTTTTGGTGTGGTTCCATTTTCTCTGCCAATGCCCTAAGCTGTGATGATCGCATAGATATTTCTACACAGTGGAGAAATAAAGAAGAAACATGACGGATATCTCAAACATGCTCTTACACTGTCTATGACCAGACTGAGGGTTTAAAGCTAAGATCACAACACAATAACCCTCCAAGCATCTTCGCTATGGCGCATACAATGTGCATGGCTTCATCTGTTACGCTGTAATAACTAGGCTTTGTTTCACTGGTCCTTATCACGGATAGAAGCCATTGAGATCCATCAGTGTTTTGAGTAGAAAGTTGGACCAAATAAATTAAATTTAATCTGGAGAAGTATGGTGAGAGGCAGGGTTAGGGTTGAAAATTAAGACTTTGTATATTCTGTAGGTCTTCCCGTCCAATGAACATTTGAGCAGTTTTCTTCTGGGAAAAGCAGACGAGAAAAGGTAATCCTTAAACCCAAGGAATGGCGAGTTCAAATTATCAAGAAGGACGCTCTTGAGCAAAGCATCTGAGTGTGTGCTGGCAGACGGAGGCAGGGGGATGCGGGTGTGTTGTGTGTGTGCAGCCCCTCTTGCTGTGTTCCTGTGCACAAGAAAAAATGCATTCTTCAGAGAGCTAAGACCTTGATAAAACTCAGGTGCTGACAATGGCTCACAATGTGGTGTATTGTAAATAAAAAGCCCACTGTCATCTTCTCCCTTCAGCAGGAATTACTCTAAAGACAATCAGATACTCCCTCAATAAGTTGGAGGGAGAGTCAGAGCTCTTGGCAAATAAGAGGCTCATGGCTGCACTTCATGATCTCATTCCATGTATTTCATGTTCCCCCACCTACACGTGTATGTGTGTTGGAGGGAGGTGGGGGGCCGCGGGCGGCTGGTGATGGGCGGTTGGTTGTGGGGGGGGGGGGGAGCAGGCGGGCTGGGTGGGTAGGTGGGTGGGTGCAAGGTGGGAGTTGAGGTGTTGGTGTTGCAGACACGCTTGACTTTGATAGCTCAGGTGGTCACCACCTCAGGGGGAAAGAGTGTTAATGGGCATTCTCAGAGGCAGACAAGCACAGGCTAGCGTTCCCTCTTCCCTGGCTGCCATAAACAGAGGGAAGTATGCATCATTAGATCAGGGCTGAGGCTAACTAGCTGCTCCCCACTCCCAGGTACAGCAGCAAGTGTTCGGGCACAGCAGGTAAAGAGCTGGCCTAAGTGTTTGGTTGGTCGGATCATGAGGTCCTGAGGGAGTACAGGAGAAGTGTATTGGTCTGTGTGCATAAGGGACTGCTTTTCTTTTGAGGAATAGCCAAATAGCCGTTTCATGTCACTTGCAATGAATACAACACTATATATGTCAGTCGTACAAACAAAACTGGTTGTGAGAATTTTCTATGGTGCCATACCTTAATTACAGGAGACAGGGGTAAAGTGACCGTCCCAGTCACCACCGCACCACTACGCGTCTACAACAGGAATCAATGGGTGGAACTGATTCCTAAAAATGTAAATATTTGTGGATGGCGGGCGGCTGTCACTTGGCAGCTTGGAGAGCCAGATCGATAGATATGTGGAGATAGAGATAGTGAAGGAGTGAGCGAAGGAGTAAAGCACAGGTATTTGCCCGGGAGGAGAATCGAGGAAGGTATGTGAGGCCGCCTGTCACTTCAGGGTGCATGAGCTCTAGGCGAGCTGCTATCATGCTATCATTTCAGTAGCACAGACACTGAGCTCATACTTCATTATCCTTGTATAGACCTATAGTCTAACCAATCAAAAACTGGTTACGTGGTACATTAAGAGATATTCTAAAATGCCTTCTAGGCTTGGGGGTAGTGTATGTGGTGCCAGCAGATGTAGAACCAGGCTGGGTGAATGTTGGAGCCGATCTCCCCCACCAGAGAGGCCTTTTCCTGGAGGAGCTCCTCTCCAAAGCTCCCTGGCTGGTAAAATTTACAGGAGACAAAATGGCTTGTTGACACCTTGGCAATGTTGGTCCTCTGTCCAACCAGACAAATAAACAATCAACCACACATATACATTTCCTAAAGCCTAAAAGGGTTATAGTGACTTCACGTACATTTAGGAAGATTATTATTTTAACAAAATATTGTATTAGATTAACTGCACCTAAATAATATGAACGCACCATCGTTGTCCCCTCTATAATCGCTTTACTTTACCTCAACATCGATTCCTTTCCTTGTGATTTCCACCAAAGAGTCTTCTCTTATTTAAGTGGTTAAATTTCACAATATTCAGCAAATGAATTTGCAAGATGCAACAGGCACTGCACTGCTTTTCATGGCTGTCTGCATACCAATGTGACCGCAGTCTAACTATTTCTCGCTTCATCTGCGCAACCCTGCGGCACCAAGAGAAAAGCCTATGTTCTCTTTCCAAAAAAAAGTAGAAAAACAAAAATCTTCTTCACCAAAAATGTCTTTAGTGTGGAGGCACATTTATGCTAATTCTCTATAAGACCATATTTTACCCGGTTTACACAGGAGACGATCAAAACGTGTGCGGAGGCTTCTCAAACAACACCAGAATACCCCAATCCACTCCATTCCCTTCACACCGGGAGCCTGCGCTTGCAGATGAGCTACAGCCTCAACATCCAGCAACTCGAATAAAAGAAGACGAAGGAGAAGAAGAATCAGAAGAGTGTCAATTTAAATGCCAGACAGACTACAGATGCCAGACCGTCTTCCCGCACCACTGGCTGCGGTAGAACCCCAGCACCTGAGGGTCACAGGGCGACGTTTCCATCGAGGGATCTGTGCCTGTGCGTCTCTGTGGTGTTCACCACGCTGCATGCTGCACTGAGCGAGCTACCCTCCCGCTGACAGAGACTCCATATGCTTATTCATAAACACAAGCGGCAATCAGCATAAATCATGTCACAGCTAACCCCCTCTTACGCAATGTGCTCCAAGAGATGTTTTCTCTAACGACAGCTTGATGTGTTGTTATTTCACTCTAATTGTCTTACTTGTCACTGATGCACACTTTTATGAGTCAAATGCTCCACACCCAGATAATGGTCTTATCACAGTGCAGGGAGCGAGAGGGGGGAAATTTCCCCTGAGCCTTCGCAGGAACGTTCATTGTTTTGCCTAGGGAGCTGCTCAGGTGCATGTTTTCGCCGCAACACTCGCAGGGTCTCGTTTTTGTGAGCTGAGATTCTGTGGTGTGATAAATTAAGCAAAGTCTGTGACGGAGAGCGAAGCAACGCCGTGTTGTTGACGCAGCGTCTCAGGCCGGCTGTGATAGAGCACTGCCTCTGAATGCTTCACGGGGGCCGTTTTCATCTCTGACGTGTACCTGGTGATAACATCAGGTGACTCTTTAACTGAAGGCTTTGGGAATGAGGTCAACATTGACTTTGAACTTTGTGGTGGCCTCACAAAATATACTTTAATGGGCAGTTACTAAATGCATATACGATGCAATCACTCCCCTGAATGTTCTTCATGCAGACATGACAACTCTCTCTGTCTCTCTCTCTCTCTCTCTCTCTCTCTCTCTGTCTCTCTCTCTCTCTCTCTCTCTCTCTCTCTCTCTCTCTCTCTCTCTCTCTCTCCTTCCCACACACTCTCTTTCTATTTATAACAACCACCAAACCCACCCGGGTTCCCTTCCTCTTCCATTCATTCTTAGTCTTATCAGTGTCCACCTCACACATCTGACCTTGACAGAAACCATAAAGACTTTGGTCTACTGGTCATGCATGCAGCGCTCGTCTGCTACTCCGGTGGACCCCCAGCGACAGGGGTACAAACCTTTGGCAGGGATGACCTCCTCAGTGGGAGACAGGTCCCTCGGTTTGTAGGTCGAGGGCTGGCCGAACTTGTTTTCACCAGTTCTTGATTACTGACCTCTGCCACCAGCTACATGATTAGTTGAAAGAGTTAAGAGAAATTGAAATGCTCTGTTTTCGCTCGGTCGTCTGCTATCAGACCTTAGATTATTAATAGGATGTCTGAGTAGTTTTGTGGCTCACTCTTAGCGCTAACATTTATAAAATCCTTTGCTGGTTCTCAACCTCACCGGAACTCGCTCTGGATGAAAGCGCCCACTAAATGACTACATCTACATCAAAGTGTTGTTCCGGATTTCAAGCATACTACCCATTAAATACATTTCCAAGCTATACTTTCTTGTGACCGTCGTTGTGAGTCGCTATGGCTACGAGGAAGGTAAGTCGCAACACAGCCCAAACCCACCTGGGAACCGCTCCTCTGTTTGGCCGCATGTTTGACAGGGAGAACGGGGGTCAAGCTCTCCCATCGCAGACTTCTAAGCAGCGTCTAACTGCGGACCTATTAAGAGTTTTATGATAAAGGGGAAGAAGAAAAAGACTAAATTCCTGAGATAAAAGTGGGAGAAAATGACATGTGGTGAATGCGATCATTGTTTGGTCCTCTTTGTTGTTTCACATCATAAAGCTCCTGGAATGCGGCCGCATCAGCCGTGGAGCCCCGGCTCCGTCCACTCAGACGCTTTGTTGTGCACTCACTCACATCCAGTGCATGCGTGCCCCACACACACACACACACACACACACACACACACACACTCACATAGACACACACATAGCCACACAAACACACACACACAGCCACACAAACACACACACACACACACACACACACACACACACACACACACACACACACACACACACACACACACACACATTGGTGTATACACTTTACACGTCAGCTTCCTAGCATGGGTGAGATAGTGCTTGATGACACTCTACAACACTTAAAACACAAAACTGGGCACGGCAAGGTAGGTCCTGTCAACCATAATGGGTGAGGTCGATACCCCTCCCCCCCTTCATCTCTCTCTCTCTCCCTCCCTCTCTTGCTCTTTATCTTATACTTCCTCTTCATCTTTCTCCTCCCTCTCTCCATCCCTCTCTTTATCTTATTCTTCCTCTTCATCTTTCTCCCTCCCTCTCTTTCTCTTAATCCTCCTCTTCATCTCTCTCCCTCCCTCTCTTTCACAAATTCTTCCTCTTCAACTTTCTCCCTCCCTCCATTTCCTCATCCTATGGCCCACCGTAGCTCTCTCACTCATTCACCCTTAACCATACTCTCTCCCGTTTACTCCCCTATTCATTTCTCTATCTCACTCCCTCTCTCTCTCTCTTTATCTGTCTCTCTCTCTCATTATTAATCTCCTCGGGCAAATGCCTTTATGCATCTGGGTGCTGACAGATCCTCCTCTTTACGTCTTTGCCTCATCAAACACAGTCCCTGTACGAATTAATCCAACAGACGTTGTATACGTTTTTCATTCAGTATCATTGACATGAGTTCAAATGGTGAGCTGTATTTTAAGTGCCTGGTTAAACTACATTATCACCAGAGTACAACAGCCATGTTCAACGCCATGCGCATTATTCCACGATAGAAGATTCCTCTTTGATTTCCTTGGAGACTTTGTTGTTCGATGCAATTATGAAAAAGGGGGGGAGAAAAAAGAAAAAGCACACAACCTGAGACAGCACAAGGAGCTCATTGATGTGGACATGTGCCCCCGGCGCTTTAGAGGAAGAAAAATGGCAGTCGGTATCAAGCATTGAGAAGAAATAATTCACCTGTGTTTATGGAAAAGGCCTGGAGTGCACTGCACTGTCTCCTTTGAATGTGAGGCGCTGCCATCCGACCTGCAGCCAGCGAACACGATCGCTCTCCAGGCGGATCAAACGACGCCACTCTGAAAAGGACCGCCATTTATGCTATATCAATGCACCCCCATATGTACTGTAGAGAGTGTATGTATGTATGGATGTATGGATGTATGGATGTATGTATACACGCTTACCATATAGTCTGTATATGTCTATAAAAAACAAGGTGGTATGTAGAGAATGCAGCGACATGTTGTCTTGTCTACCAGCCTCTTCTATTTGAAAACACCTATTTTCTAATTGCCTTTAATTCGTTGTTATGTGTCTCCCTGCAAAGGCAACTATTAAAAGGTTAAGGCCCTTTCAACCTTTGTCATCTGGGTTGTTTACTCATTTAGTGATGTCACCATTGATCCGTCACTAAGAGCAGTAAAACCCTCCTGATTGCAGGTGTGCACACCAGATATTCCAATTATCGTGATCAACATGATGCGTTATAATTGTCTGTTGTGAAATCCCCCCCCCCCCCCTTCTTCTGAACCCGTAATTGCGACGGATGATGAATCGCACTGTTTGAAACCAAAAAATAGATCAGAGTTAAGAGGCCTTAAAGAGAGAGAGAATGATCCTGATCTTAGGACGGTATCGTGGTTTTATCTGGGTAAAGTCTCGCTTTGTCTGTGTTTCTGAGAAGCTGGCAGCCCCAGGGACCCATCAGACGAGGGCGTGGGCGGAGGTGTCTTTCTTAGTTATGGCCTTAATAAAAGGGAGAGGTTGAACTATAAAGGACGAGGATGAGGAATGAAGAAAGGATTTTTTGTAAAGCTACGTTTCTATAGCTGTCTACAATTCTATACCTAAGGGTTAGAAGTTAACCAAATAGAAGTGAGATGTCAAAGTGGACCGTTTTTATTTGACAGATCCAAAAAGATGAAAAAAGACCATTAGAAAAACAGGAATTTCTGTTGTTTTTCCCATCAGATTATCTACCAACACATATATTCCCTTTGTATTTCATGGTTGTCATTCTATGCCCAATAGTGTATGACGGATGATATATGCATTACACTGAAATTAATCAACAAAGATCATCATATTGTACGGAAGGGGTGTGCTTTTTTCCACTCCAAAAATATGTTCTTGGGCAAGATAAGGCGGAACTAACAGGAACAAAGATGCATTTCTTTCTGCTTGGCTCAAAACCTGATGAATGAACCGATGATGCAACCAACAATAGGTATGTGCTAAAATAAAATAGTGTGTCCATAATGTGGTGGTTATAAGTCTGATCCACACACACACACACACACACACACAAAAAAAACACCCACATACACACTCACTCGCACGGATTCACATGAACACAGACACACACACACACACACACACACACACACACACACACACACACACACACACACACACACACAAAAAAAAACACCCACATACACACTCACTCGCACGGATTCACATGAACACAGACACACACACACACACACACACACACACACACACACACACACACACACACACACACACACACACACACACACACACACACACACACACACACACACACACACACACACACACACACAAAGATACATGCACGGTATGTCTCAGAGCCAGCTGTCTCCATGGAAATAAGGCCTTGTACCGTGGCCAGAGCCTGGAGATGCATATCTCCTGTAAAGCCTGAAAACACCTGATTGTGTTGTAGTCAAACGCATCACAACCCAAGACACACAGAGTGGAAAGGAACTTATACCATCCAAACTGCCTTAACCCATTTGCCCTTTCTTCCAATGCAACCGCATTCTGCTCGTGACGCGTCAGCTCCGCACACAAACCAACTGGTCTCCTTGATTCTCTTTTGAGTCCCCACACATTGAAACGAGTTACACGACACAGTGGCAGTTACGTTAGATTCAATATATTTAAAATGTTTGGGGATACAGTATCAAACTGGTTTAGCATTTATTAGTACGTGTTCAATTGTATGGCTAACACAGGAAGTAATGAAGTCCTAAAGTGCAAGTGATTTATAAAGCTACAGGTGATGGCGGGTCGGTACTACGGTAGGTTTTTCCGTGGCCCCAGGAGTCCTTGAAAAGCGTCTCTGGGATGATGTGTAACCCTGTTAATCCAGCTGGATCGGCTTCAGAGCAGTTTGCTTTTCAGCATTTGGGCTCCTTTATTTTCTTATCAGTGTGGTAATGTTAGAACGGGGTCATGCCGTTTCAAACTCCCAGGGTATACACACACACAAACACACACACAGAGGCACACACATGCATGCAAGCAGAAGCACATACCCACAAACACACACACACACCTGCACGCACACACCTCTGCAATGTCTGAACCCAACACAGGACTGTGTCTGCGTCAGTCTGACAGATCTGTCATCTGTGAAAGCCCCTACTTAACCTGGCTGCTGAGTTATGTCTTCATTGCAATAGCTGGCGATGTTGCGGGTGTATTTCCTTACTGACAGTGTGCCCTTTCCGCCTCTCCTATGGAAGCCCATGAGGAGCTGGTTATTTAAGTGACTGGAGCTACCTGCGGGCCCTGTTTTCTCCCCGGGTTTCTTATTGTGTTTTTTTCCGTCCGACTCTGCCTCATTGACTCTAATATGGGCTTCCTGAATAGGCTATCTCCAGACTTGTTCCCACAGGAGCCGATGACTCAAAGGGATCGTAGAGGAGACGCGGCCGGGCCCGTTCGGGAACGTGCAGGGGTTTCTGGGAGCTGAAGTACCGTGCCATTGTTTGTATTGTTGCGGCGTCGCCCTCTGATCAAACAGCGTGAGGGCTTAACGCTGCATGTTTTAATCTGCCTGGTCTTCCTCGCTTTCCTCGTTTTCCACCAGTTACCGTGGCATTTTCCAAATGTAAATATGTGTTTTGAAAAACGACGCAACTAAACTACACACCGAACTTATCCAACATAGAAAATAAAATCATAAAATAAGGCAAAGGCAAAAGGGGAGAACAATCCGTAGATGACATCCATCCGTAATATCATGTCAACGGCGTAAACTCTGCAAAAAACTAATCATAATATGCCCAGAGGGAGAGGCGTCAAAAGGGGCCTCGCGAAGGCCTTAAGAAAGGATCTTGTGAACAATCCTAGTTCCTGCGATGGAAGGACTGTAGTCACTGTTCTGATCAGTCTACCCAACCTGTGGAATGCATACTGTCTTCCCCTGAGAGGATTTGTGGGTTATACATGTTCTGTGGCGGTGAGCAAGCAAGCAGGGGTATTATGATGAACGGTTGAGGCTTGTCCTGGGATAAAACAATGTCACCGCCGGTGAAGAGTTTAGCTTCAAGTGTTTGTTATTTCTGAAGACATTTTTCCCTTGCTTGATCCGCGGTAGTTATGGGGTTCGGACTGTGCAGCGGCACGTTACTACACAGAATTACAGAGAGACAGAGAGCGAGAGAGAGAGCGAGAGAGAGAGCGAGAGAGAGAGAGAAAGAGAGAGAGAGCTTTTACTTCACATACATATATATTATATACGCATGCATAGCACTTTATGAAGGTCCGACCACATGTCTTTATCACATCTGGGCGGGATAAAAGCCTGAAACTTCTAAATTGACACAATGGATTGATTGGTTAACTCT
Organism: Gadus morhua; assembly: GCF_902167405.1. NCBI lineage: Eukaryota > Metazoa > Chordata > Actinopteri > Gadiformes > Gadidae > Gadus > Gadus morhua. Next base: position 17,057,635 of record NC_044048.1, on the reverse strand, counting down.
CATACAAACATACACACACACACATACCCCACACACTCTCACACACACACACACACACACACACACACACACACACACACACACACACACACACACACACACACACACACACACACACACGTTAAGACGTTAGACTGAGCAAATCTAAAGCTGGCAGGAATCGTAGTTATTGCATAACAACTGGCATGTGATATGTATAACAAATTATAAAACATTATTGTTGGCGTCTGTGAAAAAAATACCATTATGTCTGCAAGGCGCTTTCTCCGCATTTGTTAATTATCAAATTGTACACAACCCTTGTGTGTTCAACGCAGGGCTCTGTTAGCATAACAGCCTGGGTTTACCTAAGCCAGAGGAGTCAGAGGGGTGTGCTGGTGGCTGCTTTCCTTCATTCCCCCGACACGCATGTGGCGACGATGTAAGGTCAAATCATTGTGGCTTTCAGATTTTTCTTTTTGAGGTGTTAATTTAGTGGATTAACCTGCCATCCACACAGCTCCTCCACACCGCATCGGGGATGTGCAGGCCACCACACAACTCAGGAATGTTCTCATCTCTTTTTTCCTTTTTTTTTTTTTTTACGATTGATAAGCGCGCACACGGGGCAGAATGCTAAAGCGCTGTTTGATATGAAAGCGAGGGACTGGAGTACAGAGCAGCTCGGTCAACCGCATGCCTCCACGGCGGGATGATACCTCTGTCAGTGTGGACCTCTCAGGTGGAATTAGTGTCAGAGTTGGCAGGAGGACTCTCATCGGGTGATAAAGGAGGTGTTGATGCAGAAGCATCTGGCTGGCTACTGGTGCTGCATGCGGAGCGCCCCAGACAGCGCTCAGCACAGCTTTACTGTGATATATTATTAGAAGAGGGGAGGGAGGGGGGCTCCAAATCAACACGCCAGGCTCGTTTTACTCGTCGACTCTCATCTTTATCCCTGCTTTTGACATTGAGGTTCAGCCAAGAAGTAGCTGAATTAGTTAGCTGAGTTATCCTTAATGCTAATTTGATTGAGTTTAATTGATTAGCTAAAGCTTTATAAGAACTATAGAAAACTGTATTCCTTCCTTCCTTCCCTCCCTCCCTTCTTTCCTTCCTTCCTTCCTTTCCCTTCCTTTCTTTCCGTCTTCCCGTCATTCCTTTCTTCCCTCACCTTCCCTTCCTTCCTTTCTCCCTATCTTACTTTCCCGTCCTTCCCTCTTTCCAGTCTTCTTCTCTTTGTTCTATCTCCTCAGATATGTCTAACACCCCCGAAGGGACTGAAGCCATTTTTCATGTAATTACAGGAAACCTGCCTGACTGGCTTTGAGGCCGCTTGTGAAAGGAGGGATCTAGGTGTTCTTACACTGCACTGTATATCTAACCTTTCCTATTTGCAGAAACTTTTTCACTTTCACTCAATTGTGTCACTTTTGTGGGCTTTTCATGGGCCGCAGAGAAACCTGTTTGTTTGAACAGCGCAAAGTGCGGAGGCAAACAGCCTGTTTCTATGGATGCAGCTCTCTCTTTTGAAAGCTGGACAATTATGCGTTAATATCCAGTGTTACAAAGTGTCAAAACATCCTATCAATATAACCTGATTGATTGAGTTAATCTCTTTAATTTGACACACCATTATATGTAATTTCCAAGATATACAAACAGATGACCTAACTTCTTTCTCCCCTTACTGTTATTTTGTCTGATTCATGATTACGCCAGGATAACTGGCCTCTCTGTGCGACACTTTTCATAGACCCTAGGGGGCGACCTTGGCACTTTCCCTACCAGACAGAATTCTCCAATTTGTTGCATCAAGCTCATTTAAAAATATCCACGAGGAGAAGACGAAGGCATCTGAGTAAATCTCCACACAGATCTGTGTCTGATCCCATACAGCGGAAACATCACACATCACACTGAACCTCAGTAACTTCCAGCCGTCAGCAGGTTCAAATAGTGTTTGTTCATTGTGCCTGTCGGAACGTTGTTTGGGTGCAAGTGAGGCCAAGGATGTTCGAGTGAGGCTGTGTTCGATGTCTTGACTTGTTCCACAGTTTTGTGTTTGAATGTCTGCCACCTGCAGCAACCTTTTCCACCTGCTAGCACTGAGCTGCCTGCTAGGATAATAGATGGTAGGAAGGTACCTGTCAAGCTCCGATGTGCTCAACGTTGACTTTTTGTCCTTAGTAAACTCCTGCCATCTCCGATGATCCATTGTATTCCATCCATCTATCATACATCATATACATTAAGTCAGAATGAATGAAAAGTGGGGTCAGCTCTCATGTGTGACACTCTCTCCCACACAGATCTCTTCCAGGCGTGTACTTCACATTCTGGATCAGCCCACCACGCCCTGACTGACTGCTTCTCGTATTGTCCAGCACACAGCAACCATCGCCAACGCAATTGTATGGAATAGCTTGAGAACCGCTCTCACTGCTTGTGCCGCTTCTCCCTCATGGCACCGGCTCTTTGTTGGGGCCGTCCGCCGTGTCACCAGACACCCATGCAGCCTTTTGAATGGGCCCTGATTTATGACAGAAATGATGGCTGCCGTCTCCCCATCCTCCTCCCTCCCCCTTCTTAAAGGGCCCCCGCCTACTTTGGTTCCATCTCCTCAGAGGGCCGCAGGTAATGGCAGTGGATACCTGAAGAAGGAGAGGGAGCAGAAGAAGAAGAGGAAGAAGGAGAAGAAGGAAGAAAAGAAGAAGTAAAACAAGATGAGGTAGAAGAAGAAGAAAAAGACGACGAAGAAGATGAAGAAGAAGAAGACAACGAAGAAGAAGAAGAAGAAGAAGAAGATGAAGAAGAAGAAGACAACGAAGAAGACAACGAAGAAGAAGAAGAAGAAGAAGAAGAAGAAGAAGAAGAAGAAGAAGAAGAAGAAGAAGAAGAAGAAGAAGAAGAAGAAGAAGAACAAGAAGAAGAAGAAGAAGACGAAGGAGAAGATGAAAAGAAGAAGAAGAGGAAGAAGATGAAGAAGATGAAGAAGAAGAAGGAAGAAAAGAAGAAGTAAAATATGATGAGGAAGAAGAAGAAGAAAAAGACGACGAAGAAGAAGAAGACAACGAAGAAGAAGTAGAAGAAGCCGACGGAGAAGATTAAAAGGAGAAGAAAAGAGGAAGAAGATGAAGAAGAAGAAGGAGAAGAGGAAGAAGAAGAAGAAGAAGAAGAAGAAGAAGAAGAAGAAGAAGAAGAGGAAGAAGACGATTACGAGGAAGAAGAGGAAGAAGTAGAGGAAGAAGAAGATGAAGATGAGGAAGATGACAACGAAGATGAAGAAGAAGAAGAGGAAGAAGAAGCTGTTAGGGTGGAAGACAGGGGGGTCTTGGATGGGGGGGGGGAGACTGGATTTTGGCTCTCTCTATCCTATTCTAAGCTATTCTAGTCCAGGTCTCTTTCACCGTGCGTCTCCATGTGCTTTCTGTCTCCTTCTGTCCCCTCGACTAACAAAACAGCCTGGAATCTAAAGACTTCCTGCCAGGAGGGAAAAAAGCTTCTCTTTAGGGATGTGTGTCACGTTTGTCTGGCTCGTTCTCAGGATCCACTGTGGAGGTTTTTGTGTTGTTTAGTTTTATAACGGTGGACACCAAAGCCCAGCGACGAGTCCCATAACTCCCTGACGCAGGCCCATTCAGACGCGCTGCGGGCCCCGTCACCTGAGGCCTGCATTGAGGCGAGGACAACGGCAGCGCTATAATAAGACAATAATCATAAATCAGAACAGTAGAAAGAACCAAACAGTAAAATCATTAAGGATGAGTGAAAGTCTGACTCACCCCCAGCGACACCGCCGCCACTAACACCACTCCCACCCCTTCAGAGCCCTCTTTATGCTGCCGCCCTTTGTTGCTCCTCTATATCTCATTACCATCACTGAGGCTGACCTCGGAGCCCCGCGCCCAGCTGCCTCCGCTTGGCCCACAGACAAACCTTTGACCCGGGGCTGAACCGCGGCATCATCCACCACTGTCACAGACACCATTCTAACACGCCGGCTCATTCAGCCCGCCGTGATACCTATTCAATACTATAGGCATGAACTAACACACTCACACACACACACATGTATACACACACACACACACACACACACACACACACACACACGTGTTCACATGAACACACACACACACACACACACACACACACACACACACACACACACACACACACACACACACACACACACACATACATATATGCATGCACGGCACGCACATACACACACCTGCACAACTGCACTCACATACACACACACACAAACACACGCACACACAGACAAATTCAACATTCTATATGTTGATTCTATATTGTGGTTTTAAATATATTGTAATACACACACACACACACACCAGGGAAAATGTATTGTAAATGTAATGTGTGAGAGTTTTGTGGGCAAACTGATTTGTAACAGAACTCTTCCGGCATCGTTCCAACAGCCGTTGCCCTGTTTACAGCCAACACCGGCTTTTATTTACACAGGACCACAGACATACAACTTCATTCATGCCCTTATCATATAGATTCAGATATCCGCACAGCAGTATCATATTTCATATGTCTCTTTGTATTCCTTTTCTTCATTTGACTCCAATCTCAATTTGCCATCAATCCACAAAGGTGAGTCAAACTCACATTGTGGATGGAACATTTGGACTCAATTTCAAAATGTGTTCAATTTTCTGCTATCTCTTTACCTGGTCCTTTTGAGGGAGTGAGGGTTCCCACCGCCTCGCAGGGGGGAGGAGCTGGGGGGGAGACGCGAGGAGGGAGATTAATGGTATAATAGCTTTGACCACAGAGTTCAGTTATTTAAACTGGCAGCATCAGCTCAAATTGTTTCATGGCTTTCCGCAATGATACATTTAGGAGCGTGCCCGGGCAGGTTAGCAAGAAGCTGGAAGGAAAAGAGAAGGGGGAAGAGAGGGAGAGAGAGAGAGAGATAGAGAGAGAGAGAGAGAGAGAGAGAGAGAGAGAGATAGAGAGAGA
>NC_044048.1:16930158-17047658 GCF_902167405.1 Gadus morhua | reverse complement strand
AATGGTGGTGATGATGGTGGTGATGATGGTGGTGATGATGGTGGTGATGATGGTGGTACTGTTGATGGTGTTAGTGGTGGTGGTGGTGGTGGTGGTGGTGGTGGTGGTGGTGGTGGTGGTGGTGGTGGTAATGGTGATGGTGATCATAATAGTGGTGGTGGTGGTGGTAGGGATTGTGGTGGTTGTACTGGGGATCATGGTGGTAGTGATCGTAATGGTGGTGGTGCAGGTGATAGTGATGGTGGTGGTGATAGTGATGGTGAATGTGGTGGTGGTGGTGGTGGTGGTGGTGGTGGTGGTGGTGGTGGTGGTGGTGGTGGTGGTGATGTTGATGCTGGTGGTGGTGCAGGTGATAGTGATGGTATTGATGGTGGTGGTGGCGGTGGTGGTGTTGCAGGTGATAGTGATGGTAATGATGGTGGTGGTGGTGTTGGTGGTGGTGGTGGTGTTGGTGGTGCAGGTGATAGTGATGGTAATGATGGTGGTGGTGTTGGTGGTGCAGGTGATAGTGATGGTAATGATGGTGGTGGTGGTGGTGGTGTTGTCGATGCTGGTGGTGGTGCAGGTGATAGTGGTGGTGGTGGTGATAGTGATGGTGAATGTGGTGGTGGTGGTGGTGGTGGAGTTGATGGTGGTGGTGATGTCGATGCTGGTGGTGGTGCTGGTGATAGTGGTGGTGCAGGTGATAGTGATGGTAATGATGGTGGTGGTGGTGGTAGTAGTGGTGATTGTGGGGGTGGTGGGGGTGATGTTGGTGCTGGCGGGGTTGGAGACAGTCTTCCATCCCAGGATCTTGGATCCCATGTACTGGCCACTTCCCCCCCTCCATGCCGATGGGAGAGGAATCCGTCCCTGTAACGACTTGTGGTCTTAGGCATCGTTAACATTTCCCCCGGCGCGCCACGCTGCCTCTCCTGGAGACTGGCTCCCACATTTTCCCCGCCGCACTTTCAGTTGTTGTAGCAACTGGCGGCACAGGAGTGAATGAAGCAGATGTGCGAGTCATCTATCACCTGACAGGACCAGCCCCCCAACCGCCAACCCCCTCCCCCGCTCCTCCCCGGCTTGAGCAAGTCATCAGGGCTGACAGTCTGCCCGGACCCAGCCTCATCAATTACAAACAGTACCCTGCCATTAAAAAGCACAAACACTCTTTTTTCAGCCCCAACCATCACCGCCCCCCTCCTCTGCATTCTGAACTGCTTCCCCCCCCCCCCGGTCGGTGGGAGATGGGCCCTCAATTAAGCGTGAATAGCTTTCAGCCTCCAAAGCACGACTCTTCCCCCCCCCTCTGTCTCTGTGTGTGGCTTGTGTAGGGCCCACATTGTGCTGGTAAGGAAAAAGGCCATTGGAAAGGTGTTTGTCTCCGGAGCTGACACGGACTATCTGTGCACTTGTGTCTCCGCTTGTGTGATGATTAACAGGAAGGGATGGGGAACATCACTGTAAAGCGATTTATTGAATATCAGATTATGTTGTGTTTACCTTGTGGGAATCCATCCATCTTAATCTTAAGTTAATGAATGCCAGCTTGGTGAGGCAATAAAATAAATACGTGATGATGTTAACAATTCCCATGCTATAGCTTTTTCAAGGAGTGTACCATTGTAAGTCAATAATAAATCTAATAGATGAAAAGAATATCACAGGAATCTCAACACATCTTCTCCAGTATGATGGAAAATGGATCATATTACTTCCCAAGGGAAAGAAAATAGGAGCAAAAAAGACAATCAAACTCTCAAGACACGTTGTAGGTGATAATCTGTTTCTGTATTCCATCGGTAGTAGTCATGAAAGGCAGTAAACACAGTAGTGAACACAGACATATTACAAACAGTTTTTCTATCACATACAATATACAACTATGGCAGTGACAGCGAGGGACCAACATAACGTTATTAGCTTAGAAGGGTTTAACAACAGTGATGAAAGGGCCACTGCTGTATATGTAGAAGAGATATAAATAAGACATCCATATAAAAATAGCATTTCACAAAATATAATCTATTAACCACTATTTACCAGAAGAGGAGGAAATGTGCCAGTGTTACTGATCGGCCAATGCTGGGTCTGGTTAAACAAGTGTGTGAGCTTGATGGGAGTTTACAGTCTTTGACCTCAGAATACCTTTTCTAGACTAGCAGCAAACAAAGAGGATGGGGGGGGTTGGGGGGATGACAACTGAGAGGAAGGTCAAGGCATGAAGTCACGGTCGGCTTCAAGCCCAACCCGGGGCTACAGTGTGTGTACCTATGTGCACTGATCCATTACGAATGTATTATTGAGAGGTATACTTTGTGATTCAATTGCATGCACTACCAAATTACTTTTATTTCAAATCAATCTTTTTGGCCAATACTGAGATTTTTTTTCAATACATTGATCATTCATTGATCGATTCGTCTTAATCATTTTTTTTGCATTTCACTTGACGCTCATAAATCCACGTTTTATTTTTTGATCATTTTCAATTTTCCTGTTTTGGAATCCCACAAAGTATACCTTTCACAACCACAACCTGTCATCAATTTTCTTCAATAACAGACAAAATCAGTAGTCTTTTTAATGAATAAATTAACAATATCTATTTTGTTTTCATTGCTAAATACAGTGTTAAATATGCCCAAAGGCTGCCGTTTCTATCAGGCTGAAATGCCAGTCAGTCACCAACAGCAGTTTGCACTGTCCAACAATCACAGCCTGCGATTATTTGCATTGGCATTAACTATTTCCTCAGAGTGTTGATACGCCTCCATAGCTTAAGGTCTTTTGAAGAGTCCACTTGTCATCTTAATGAGTCACGCTGTCGCCGGGTGCCAGCAGCAGGGAGAAGGAATTCACTGAGGAACCTTCTCTAGCAGTGATTCATTATTCAATCCCAGGCACACTAACAGAAGGAGAACAAAACGACATCCACGCAGAGGAGGACTGTTGGGGATTTGTGTGCAAAACAAATAGTATGCTCCGTCTTCGAGTCCCTGCTGGAACATTGAGTTCTGGTTATCTATGGCTGGGCTGCAGTCTCCAACCGTGGTACAGTGTACATAAGAGTTCCTCTAAACGTTCACACTTACTTAAAACTCCCAGAGACATAAAAAACAAAAACACACGCACACAAATAAGCTAGCATTCATATACACACACACACATGCATGCACTCACACATACACACTCACGCACAAAAGTCCGCACACACACACACACACACAAACACACAAACTCACTCACACAAACCTACACACAGGCCCACGCGCGGCGTCCTCATAAATACTCTCACTTGCAGGTGTACACCTCTGTCCGCTCGCTGCAGGTGTTGCACTTGACGTAGCAGCACCACAGGAACTTGCAGTTGCACTGCCACACCCGCGAGTACTGGTGTGTGTTGTACCCGCGGCCGCAGCACATCAGGTCGCAGCCGCTGATCTGCTGCATCATAGTCTTGTTGCACACGCGGCCTTGCGTCCCCAGGCTGCCCGTGGTGTGGTCCGCCTCGCAGTAGTTGGGGGACCGATCGATGTACACCAGCTCCGAGTCCATGGGCTTGCGGAAGGAGTGGGGCTTCTTGACCTTGAGGAACTTGGGACGCTTGTGGCGGCTGGCTTTGACGGGCTCCACGTGCACGGCGTGGGAGTACTTCTCCTTGAGAATGTAGCCCAGCTCGCGGAACTTGGGAAGTGTAGTCCAGCAGGTTTTGGTGGTGCAGGAGCCCGAGACGCCGTGACACTTGCATTCCAAACGCATGTTCTTCTCCAGGACCTGTACGCAGGCGCAACGCAAACGACAAGACACAAGACAGTTTAAACAGTGGCCTTGCTGCTGTGTCAATACGTCTATGTGTTTCCCTCTACGGCTGATTCACCCCAGACATGATTCAGACACTTTAACCAGGGCAGCAGCTTGAGACTCTTATTTGCGTGGAGGTGAGAAATACATGTGACAATTGAACAATCGGCTAATGGTGTGGGGATTGAAAGGAGCCGACCGCATAACTGTGTGATACTGTACACACAGAAGCAAAAATACTGGATCGGGTTTCAGGCTCTCTGTGAGTGTGTGTGTGTGTGTGCGTGTGTGTGCGTGTCTGTGTGTAGCCACCACCCACAGCAGACAAAATGTCAGCCGTGCGTCTGGCGGGGTGCTGAGTGGGATTAATGTTAAATCCCTAACCGACGACAAAGCCAAGTGCCGGGCGAGGGAGAAGGTGTATGCTGTGTTTCTTAGCGGAGAAACCCGGGTTCTCAAAAATTATATGTATGTCTCTCCCCCCCCCCCCCCCCCCCCCCCCCCCCCCCCCCAAAAAAAAAAAAAGTAAAGTGGGACGTGGGAGGAAGGAGAAGTGGAATAGATCAACAACACAACCCCCACAGGAGCACCCTACTGCGGGGGTGCCTTCAGGATCTCGGGGGGCCTTAATCCATCAGTGGTTCCTGTGACCAAAACCCCTGACAGCCTTTGTGCGGACGTCTTTGACCTAGGCTCTGTGAGCGCCGCTCCTGCTCGCTGTCTCCGTGCTGTGATTACCATAATTAAAGGAGGAGGTGATGGTGGTGTTGGTGGTGATGGGGAGGGGGATTCACTATTAAAACAGAGAGCCCATTTATTAAACAGAGAAAGAAGAGGAGGACGAAAGAGGTAAAAAAAAGCACACTGCCCGATACTTTTGGATCCGTGCGCGTATTGTCTTGGCGGAGCCGAGGGGAATGGGAGACGGGAGGTGGGCGGCGGGTGAGGGGTGAGGGGCACTGAGGGGCGATGTAGCTGTCTGGATCCAGTCCATCTAAATTTGGGCGTGCAGAAAAGACTGACGGGCCCTGCCAAGCGCAATATGTGGAAGGAATCCTTTACAATTGTAGTGTGAACCCGGCCTCTTGGGTAGAAGGAGATCATTTGCCGTCTTTGGATAAGGTATTACTATCTTCGATAGTAACAAAGCAATCCTCCAGAGTTCCTTAAGATTCTGTTGAAGTTCACCTTGATAGTACAGACTTGATGTAATTCTTCTTCATTAACTGCTCTTTGAATCTTTTGAATAGTGATGATGCTTTTGTGGTCTTAACGGAAATCCGAATACATTACTGATTGCAAGAACTGTCATCTAACGACACCAACAAAGTACAGTGTCTTTTAGAGACGGATGCGTGTATTCTTGAGAATAAAAAAACTAGCGCCAAAAGCAAAGCCTCAGTTCTTCACGTACACATTACACCTGATGTGGGTTATGATATTAGATCATGTCAGGGAATGTGGCAAAGGTAACTGTATACTGTCCAAACAGTGCAGAGCATGAGGGACTGGGGTTAATGCCTTTTTGTACACTGCCAACTTGTTTTCAGTGTGGGCATCAGAGTTGTAATCAAACCCTGACGTGAAAACAGTTCCCCCCCCTTTAAAAGCAGCCCTTTATTCCACTGCCTTTTTACTCTTGGCCTCACTGCCCACAAGCGCTGGCAAGCTGCCCCTTCACACACAAAGCATGTGACGGAGACTACTGAATTGCAACAGCTCCGGTTCAAAAGATCTGCGTTACTCTTCTATGTCGTCACCCACACAGCCCCACCATCCCCGCGCCCGGTGACCACGTACCTTGCGGCCCACCTCGTTGTTATGGAGGTTCATGAGCGTGCGGGCGTTCTGCTTGACCTCGCGGGCGTCAATGAACACCTTGGAGAAGCCCAGGCCATAGCTGATGTCCGCCGAGCAGCCGCCCCACTTCCAGCCCTGGCCCTTGCTGTAGTAGCCCTGCTTCTCCTTGTCGCAGGTACAGTCGCTCAGGTTCCCCTGGGTGCAGGCCGCCGTGATGGCGTGGGCCACGCCCGCCGCTATGAGGGCGTAGGTGAATGCCGCCTCTTTGCTTCCTGAGGAGAGGACACAAAAGGAGGAAACGAGATTGAGAACACACGTTCCTGGTTTAAAAAAAGACAGGGGCGGAGGTGGGGGGGAAGATCGTAATGGGTGAGAAGATGTATTTGACTCCAGACGGATTACTTATTAACCGTGTGTTTGGTTACATCAGAGCCTGGGCTGACAGGCGTGCTCAAGGGTTGCAGTGTTCTCCGACCTGACCTGGAAACTGTCATGCCTCTACGCTCCAAAATGGCTGCTTGCGGCTCAGTCGATACGGCCGTATGAATAAGAGGCTTGTCGGGGAGGAAGAGCTATTGATCCAGTTGGAAACTGGTACACACTGTGCAAACTCATAGGGCGACGAAGATCAGAATCGTCACTCTGAGGTAATATATTCCGAGCCCGCCTCACCAATCATTTACACAAACTGAAGTGGTTAAATGATCTATATATGATGAAAAGATAACCTAGCATTAATCGTAGGGGGATCCCAAAGTCAGGTTCATCGTTGAAGGACATGAGCTAATCCAGAGAGAAGCCATGAAGAATAAGAAGCTGATTTAATTTATCTAATACAAACAACCTCAGCTGATGTAGGAACCACGTGATTGAATATATCCAATCGCATATGGGGGACTGTATCAGTACCTCAGTAAAATACACTATCATCATCATTATAATCACCCAATCTATCTGTAAACAATCTCCTCTTGTCCATCTCCTTACGATACAAAGTGAGGTTTCTCGTCCTGTGCACCAGGTTCACTGTGCGTAGCTGCCAGGCTTCTGACTAACACATGATGGACCAATGCCCTCGCTATTGAAAACAATAAATGACTAATATCTGAGGCTTCAATTCTGTGGATTTTCTCTTCTTTTTTTATAGAGTAAACGGGATCCCTGCCAAAAAAGAAGGCGTGTCGGTGCAAGTCACACACCGCCGGCTGAGGTGTTGTTAATTTTTCCCCTGGAGTTCTGAGTGCATGGGTTAACAACGAGAGACTGGCATGCATGAGGCCTCCCCGGCCCTGGGATCAGCGGCGGAAGGCTTGAGAAGTCAAATCAAAACAGGGAGGGAAGGGATTTCACAAAACAATACTCGAAAGAATCTACTACAACTGTTATTGGGTTTGCACACGAGTATGTTATGAGACGATTCTTGTCGGATGCTTTTGTTGATGAGTATCGCTCGCCTCTTGACCTTGTGCGTTCTTATTTGTCCCGTTGGTTCCCCAATATCTTGAAGCTTTGATCAATAATGGGGTATAATGGGGTATAATGAACCTAGGCAGCAAGGCATTGGTTCATTCTGGTCTATATATCCACAATGGTCCAGGCCCAATTCAGGCTTGCTGTTTAGTGTGTTTACAATGGCATTCATTTGCAACAATTCGGCTTTCCCCCACTAATCTGATCTGTGAGACCAATCTATTTGGTGAGGTTGTCAGAGTCATGGTTCCGGACTGCTCTGTTGTTTCTGTAGACCGGGCAGTTTTGGCCTACAACTCCAAGAGGCAGATAGTGAAACACCATTTCAACAAAATGGAAGGATAATCCCCTCTGCAACAGAATAATCTAGTTTGTCCCAAAACAAACACGTCCAATCTTTAATATAAGTTAAAATAAACCTACAGAATTGTTGTATATAGGTTACATGCATACTATGTATCACAATCATCTACAAATAAGTAGCGAACACATGATCACAACTAGAAAACGATCCACAATGTTCAAATCAAGCTCGTAACAACCGCACGTTCTCCATCACTTTGAATCCACTGAGCAGCATCCGTTCACTTTAACCTCTTTCTGACTTCCGCTCCCCTGAGAACGGTTCGGTTAATTTAAGCCTTTCTTTCCGCCTAACTTTTGCTGACTGTAAATTATACCCGTGGTAAGATCCAGTGCCTTAGAGCAGGAGCTACAGCACCCAGTGCTCCGCAGGACAAAGACTGGGTCTCTGGAGAGCGTTCCTGGATGCAATGAAAAGCTGCCAACCTTCACAAGAGCTTTGTTACCGCTCTGGCTCCTGATACATGCTCAGAAAGTAAAACCCCAGCAATACATAGGCTCCGGTGTAAGTGACACTATACAGCATGATGAAGAAGTCAAGGCAATTTATCAAGAAAACGAGATCATATACATGAACCGAAAAGGACATCTGACCAAAGTCAATGTAATACGGAAAAGGAAGTGTTATTAAACGGTAACTACAATTGAAAGACTAAAGAGGATAGTGATTTATATACCATAAATCCCAAAGCATGTTTCAAGAAATTTGGTTACTGATTTATTTTATCAACTCAAAAGACTTCCACTCGGGTAGTCCATTCGTTATAGAAGTTGTAGGCCTATTTTTTGTAGATCTAATTGATGGTTTTAACGTACATTGGTTTCAATAGATCGGACCACAGTCGGGGACAATTTAAGCTTGTAAAAAGGATTTTAAAAGGAAAAACAATGCCTTTTGAATAAGGAGAAGTTTACATCTTAATGGATCAACATGTTTCTTTGTCAGAAATATGCAGAACGTGTAAATGTGTGGCAACAAAAAATCAATAACTGTAATCAAATTTGAACTGACAGGCAACATACCCACTTTCAACTCTTTTCCGAAGACCGTCCGCTCTCCGAGCGCAGAGCAGTTCCAGCGGCCGTTTTTGAACTGGAACTGACACTCGTTGATGCCCATTTGGGCTCCCTCTCCGATGACGATAATGGCATCGGGGCGGCTCTGGCAGATGATCCGCTGCCGTGGAGCCAGACCAGGGATCTTGTTACAGATGATGCTCGCACCTAGGGCGACCACCGACGAAAAGCCACTGTGAATAGAATAACGACGGAACTGACATAAGTGGCATCCCTGTATGTGTGTTATTCTACTGGACACTGATATGATTTCATAGGACTTTGTTTAGGCGTGTTCCAAATAGTTAACCTAGACCATAAGCAGACCAAATAAATCAATAAAAACGTGATATTATTAATAACACAATCGTAGCAGCATATACTTGATAATTTAACACAAACTAAATGAATCAAGTAGCACATGCCTGATCGATAAATGATCAAGGAGGCATGCATCTCTCAGTTAGCAGGAGAGGTCGAGCCAACGCGTCGTTTTTTAAAGCAAAACGCGGCAATAATCATGCAGGAGGCCAATCCGTCAGTAAACACGGACTTCAAAATGAGATATTATGGAAAATTAAATATTAAATAGGCCTACAATGCTGAGGCTTCTTATTAACTTTATAACACTATGGGCTGGTTTTTGATTCAGAAACGTACAGGTTAGTATTTTGGAATTACGCCAAGATACAAAAGCAACTCACCCAATTTTTAAATAAACAATCCCTAGGCAAAGTAAAACCCTTAATATCCAGCGCCGCGTTCTCCGACTCATCGTGCACGCACACACACACACACACACACACACACACACACACACACACACACACACACACACACACACACACACACACACACACACACACACACACACACACACACACACACGCACACACACCGACCCCCACACACACACTCACGGCTGCATGCAACTAAAGCAAGGTGATGAAAAGTTAGTTTATTCCCCGGTCGAACAACACGGCCGCAGGTAAATCCCAAGGTCCTCCGGATCACGAATATCAAAAATGTAGGCCTACGCCCAAAAACGACGGAATAATATCATCCAAAGTCCCTTTACGTTGCCCCTTTGCTGCACCCTCTTGTCATTGCGAGGGTGTCACAGGTAACCCTTGTGTGAGTGCGGCGCGATTATCTCTTTCTCACAGTTTCCCTGCTACCCGCAGGTCCTGGTTATATATCAGGCTCATCCATCTGGGGCGTGTTCAGCAGAGACATGGGGCCCCGCTGTGGAATCCCGCCAGGGCTCAATCCCAAGACAACTGCACTTGTGTGGTTTTACCTTCATTGATTGATCGGAGGAGATTGTTATTATTTTGGCCGCCGTGACCGAGTTATCTTATAATAAATAAATTGTAGCGATAAAAATAAACGAAAAAAATCCCCTAAAACGGAGGGAAGGCGTGATCACGTAACATTCAATTATTTTATAAAGTTTACATTTTCTTTGACATACACATTTGAATTGTAAAGTACTTATAGTAAGAACCAGTCATTTGCGTTAACTTGCGCTTGTGTTGAAGGTAAATTCCTCCGCCCTCTCGGAAGTTAGTTTTTGAACGTCAGGTGCGCCCTGGGTCCTGTAAGTTTCCTGCACACCTATCTGCAGGAAGGTGACCTATCTTTCACTAGAGCACCATCTGGTGGCCTCAAAGAGAGCGACAGGCGTACAGCTATATTCAAAGGATCCCCCATGTCCTATTATTATTTCCGTAGTCATCTGACTGCGATTTGGGTGAAGCACTCTTTTTACTTGGAGTTGAATTTCAGTAAGTTTAGTGAAGATATGGAAGCGTGCCATCCACACATTAATAAAGATTGCCTCATTCATATTTTTACTTTCTTTGATTACAACCAATTGATAAACGCCTCAAGTGTTTCTCAGGTAAGAAGAGGGCATATTGCGGAAGTATTACTGGTTTGTTTATATTTTTTTAGCAAAGTATCTTTAGATATGTTGATTGATTCCTATTCAACGTCAAGTGTGTTTGTGTGCATTTCTAGGACTGGCATGAAGCTGCGGAGACTTCCTGGTTGTGGAGGTGAGTCGTATATAAGCACAGAACATGGTCTACGCGTCATTTCTTTCTTTGATTAATTGTCATGTTTTCATCTAAGATACAGTTATACTATGCTGCCATGGGAACGTCGCATTCATCTGACGTTGTTATTGTTTATATTCTGTCTCTGAGACCCTGGGAATTTGAGGATGGGGTTTGGCTCTTTTGTGTTCAATGTAGGCTAATGGATTTAGGAAAATCTCCTAAATGCATTACATTTTCGTGCATTGAAAATGGATAACAAGTTAACAACACAAAGAAAAAAAGAACACCTTGGCTTGTAGCTTTGTCAACCAATGTAAAGTTTGTTAAGCAGATCCGTAATAACTGATAACAATAGTCATGTGTGCTATTTAGAAGGCCTGCCTTAATCTGAATCAATTACACTGTAAGCCCCATCACAAGTTTTATACACAAGCCAACTCCGACCGAGTGCATTGTCCTTTGTTTTGCCCTCCAGGCGGCTGTGCCTTCAGCACTGGGGTTTTTGCAACGTGGCGGTGGTTGGATGTGAGAACCAGAGACAAGCATGGAAGAGATACTTCCTACGACGCTCCCACCTGGAGGAGAAGATGTCCAAAGGGCGGGCCGGTGCTGACTTCACCTGCAATAGTCTGAGAGGCCATACAGGTATGACCTGCCCCGCTCTCCCTCTTGGTAAACAAACTATCCTCTCTCTCTCTTCCTCTTCTTTTCTACTGCTGGTTTCCCTTCCACCATTTATTTAGTCCCATGGACTGTAGTTTTGATCTCATGTGCAACACTGTTCTATCTTTGTGTACCTCGTGTTCCCTGTTCTATAATATTATTTAATCCATGTGTCTCTTGGTCTGGTGTGGCTGGTGGCCCCCCAGGCAGGGTGGTGGGCTTGGGGTACTTGGAGGGCAACGAGGCCCGTTTCGCTGACGTCGGCAGCGGAAACGCCACCATCTGCACCGCCTCCACCGACGGAACCGTCCGGGCCTGGGATGTCCAAAAGGTTCACTCGCAGAACGGGTTTACCTATTCCTTCAACCATTGCTTACCCTGACGGCCGAAATAGTGACCTTTTCATGTGGCAGCATTCACATTATGCTAGGGCGTACTTGTTGTGCATAGATAGCTTATAGTGTAAGGTTATAAGGCCACCTGTTCAATATTCATCTGGCAATTGGTTCTACTTCACTTCTGGTAAAATCACACACATAGACACAATCATATCTGACATTGAGTTTAATTTCTTTCTATTCTTCTTGTTTTTAGGGGGAACAGTTGTGGTGCAGTCCTGTCCAAAGCCCGTTGACTGCTATGGTCTGTGACCGGGAGCAAGGGGTAGTGATGACGGTAGACTACACGGGCCTTGTCAAGACCTGGCAGGGTCGAACGGGCCTGGAATTGGCCTCCTACGCTTCAGGATCTCCGCACTGCTCATTACTACAGTACACCATCAACAACCACTCCTTCCTCTCTGTAAGAGACGGCGCTAAGTACTTATAAGTACCACAGCCTATATTGATGATCCTGATAATCAAGAACAACTAACATATTTCTCTGTTTCACAGGTAGGAACCAATCAAGGATTCTTGTCCACTTTAGTCCGCCCTGCTTTGTCTTTAAATTCCCAATTACTTGTATGTGACTCTCTTCCGGTCAACCTACTGCTCGTTTCTCCGGACAAGAAGTGGGTCTTCGCTGCATCCAAAAACAACGCTAATTCCAGGCCAAAGGTATTTTCCCAAGTGAGCTGTATTCTCAGCTGGCGGGACGTGGTCTCTTCCCTCATCATCTCCCTGTTGGACTCTAACGATGACATCATGACAACGGCATCCATTGTGCGTGGCAGGTGATCTACGCTGAGAGCTTGACCTCTGCCTCTGAGGGGGAGCCCCAGTGCCAGTGTCTGCCAGTCACCGAGTGCCAAGCGGCTGTCTTCATACCCACCCAACCTGCCCGGCTGGCCACCATCCATCCCCTGGGCCACCGCTCGGTGGACAAAGCCCTCACTGTGTTGGACGTCAACATGAAAAAGACCAAGTACAAGACGGAGATCCAGGGTGAAGATTATGTCTGGCCGCTGATTTACTAATGAGGCTCTCTCTGTTCCTGATACAAAATCTGATCCATTAGAAAAATATCTTCAGATACGGCCGGTGAGACTGAGCCCTTGTAGTAGTAGTAGTAGTAGTAGTAGTAGGGTGTACGTCTTTGAACTCTTTTGCCGTTTTAGTCCAGCAGGTGGCATCGTCTACTTTGCGGTTAAAGTGCAGAGCTTCTGACATCTTGCTGGAAGCCAAGGACAGCAGCGCTCTAGTGGTGGCGGCTGACCAGGAACTCTGGCTCTTCTCGCTACAGGGAGTCTGTCTCGCTAGCTTCAAGAACCACACTGAACCCATCTCCTCCATCAGTGTGGTAAGGTGTATGCGTTGGATTGTGTGGAAAAATAGCCAACAAATATCAAGTATTGCAAGAAATGAGGATCCAACGGAGCCTGGGTATTGATGGATAAAATGTGGCCCACAGGATAGTTTCCGTGTTGTGACAGCGTCGAGGGACCTCTCCCTACGGGTGCTGACGTGGAAAGAGGACGGAGACAAAGGATTGACCCTGGAAAACCGCTACCACCTGCTGGGCGGCTCGCACACCATGTCCAGGTACAGCATACTGGTTTGATGGAAATCCCAGCTAGCAATATCTAGAAAATGTTTCATTGTATCATTAGACAACATATATTGCAACACCAAAAGGCAGGTAATCTGTTTTTTTGTCTGGACAAATCCCATCAGAATGTGCATCCTCTTAAAGATGACTTGAAGGCATCACAAGTGGGCATGTGCACCTAGATGTGTGCTGGATAGATCCGTCTACCAGCCCACCCAGTGGACTGTAGCAAACGTTGCTCATGTATCCGTCATAAATCTAGGTGGACACGCCCACTTGTGATGTCAGGAGAGGCAGATTTAAAAAATCGGCTTGTAACGGCTAATCCCACTCACACCAGGGGTCTCATTTATAACCGTTGCGTACGCACAAAAAGGGACTGAAATTGGCGTACGTGACTTTCAACGCCAAGATTGTGATCTATAAAGAACTAACTTGACGGGAGAATGTGCGCAGCCCTATGCAAACTCTGACCCATGCGTACGCAATGGTTTGGAGGTAAAGGAGAATTGGCGACACAGACGGTGTGGTGGTGAACTGAAGTCATACAGAAGAATTGTAGAGTGAGAAGAACGATTATGTTTTATCATCGCCCTTCATAAATTGAATTTCAACCCGTATCATGCATTAAATCTTGCATGTAATCAGAATAATTTAAGTCAATTGTGTTATTTCCCAGTTATAACTCCAGAAACATCTCCTTAGAATAGAAATGAAAAAAAAATCTCTATATTTAATCCCGTCACTCCATACTGTCCACTGACGGCACGACTGCATGGAATAAACACTGTAAACACATAATCAAATGTCAATTAAATCCCAAGTGTGGAAAACCAAGCCACATACTCCTCATCACAATCGTTATATTATTGTCTGTTACTCTTGATGCTTTTCATGACAAATCAGGCATTAAAAAGGGGTTATGTTCAAAAACATTTTACGTGGGTGATTACAAACTGATTATCCAAGGTGTTCTCGGTCAGTCTTAATACCGTAACCCTATAAATACAGTGGTGAGCCCCGTGCATAATGCTGCACCATAGCACTGCTGTGCTGGAGGACCATGCAAATGGCAGTATTCGGAGGGAGAGGGTCTTCAGGGACCATAACGATTTATTGGTACATAAAAATATGTACTATGTAATATGTCAGACCACTTCTTTTTTAATCCTGGGACTGTGCCCTCCTTGTCACTGACAGAGTTCACTGCAGCAACATGCCACTCACTCTGCTTTTTGTTGTTAGTGATCCCAATCCCGCCTCAACTTCACCCACACGTGTCTCCAGTTCGACCTCCGCGAAATTTCGCTTTTTTGCTTTTCTCGGTCCTTCTGCCATTGTTTCCGACAAGACATAATACTTGCATCTGAGTCTGTTTTATATGCAGATCGCATTCATGAGGTCGTTTGCATTGACCATTTATGGTTAAAAAGGGGCGTATACAGGGCTGAACGTGAAGCTGATTCAGCTGCGCACACTTGTAGGCACTCTGTGATTTATAAAGCAAAGATTGCTTAGAGGTGTGCGTACGCAGGGTTTTATAAGTCTGAATATTTTTTGGTGCACACATAACGTGTTCTTTGGGTGTACGTACACTTTTAGTAACGATCCCACGCACAGTTTTATAAATGAGACCCCAGGCACGCATCTGCAGTGCAGCGGCCGGGGAGCAGGTGGGGGTTTCAGGTGCCTTGCTCTTGGGCACTTCATCCGTGGATGAGGATGTAGGATAGTGCTGCACAACTACTCCCCCCGTCCATATTTTTGCCAACCGATCAGATTCGAACCGGCCACCTTCCGGTTACCGGTCCAACTCCTTAACCAGTAGACCACGGATGCCCAACAACACTTTGTTATATTGGGATCACACAGTATAGAGTAGGGCCCGACCGATTCATCGGCCTGCCGATTTAATCGGCCGATTATAGCCTTTTTGAAAATAATCAACATCTGCCAAAAAGACGCCGATTACAACCGATTTTTTTTTTTAAATGTAATTGCGCTTAGTATCCTGCAGATTGCGCTCCTACTCGCCTTGCTAACTAACAACTTTAGCTGGAGTAAAAAAGAGGAGATTGAATTTTACCGTACAACATGAAAGCACGCTCGCTCAGGCAGCTGCGCGCTCACCTCACCAATGTACACAAGACGCGTTGTTTGAGCATGTTGTGCCTGTTTTTCTTTAGGTCCCAGGCCATGTTAATTTGTTATACTGTAGACTCTAACGGTGAGACCATACTGCTCAGCACGCACGTGTTAGCCACTGCTCACGAGCGAAGCACATTGGGAGTTAGTTATTTATTTTACATTTTACATTACACTCATTTTTGACTGTAAATTTATTCTAAAACACTCAAAGGTTCTGCATTCAATTCACATATTCGTCGAAAGTGTTTAAAGTATATTTAAGGTGTCAAAAACTACGTTTTATATGCTTTTTTTTGTTTTGTTTTTAATCGGCCGATTAAATCGTAATCGTAATTTTTCTCTGAAAATAATCGGCATCGGCACTCAAAAAACATTATCGGTCAGGCCCTAGTATAGAGTAAACTTGTATCGACTTGTTTTGTATCATTGTATCAAAACGCAAGTACTTTACTAAATATCTTACCACAAA
Organism: Gadus morhua; assembly: GCF_902167405.1. Classification (NCBI taxonomy): domain Eukaryota; kingdom Metazoa; phylum Chordata; class Actinopteri; order Gadiformes; family Gadidae; genus Gadus; species Gadus morhua. The sequence continues at coordinate 17,031,851 of NC_044048.1, read as the reverse complement.
GCCCAAAGTGCTGTATTGCTATGCTCTACATTTGTGGCAGGTGTTATAGTGGCGCAAGAGGCTCTTCAGCAGAACTAGCACATGAAGAGATTTGAACAAATAGACACCAGTGAGGGCTCACTGACACAATGGCTTGATCACCAAGGCGGGTTTTGTCCTCTTAATCTTAGTAACTTCATCATACTACTAGTGTGCTAGTCTTTCACTCCTAGGGGCTTGTGTTGTGTGTTCCAGGGGGTTCACTCACGTGGACTGTGACTACTCCAGCATCGTGGCCTGTGCAGAGGGCCGAGATGGAAAGGATGTCCTGAGGGTGTACACGTTTACCTCCTGAGGGCCCTGGAGGCCCCCTGGGAAGACGCTTGGAACGAGGCAGGGGACACGGCCCATCAGAAGGAGTTTTGCTTGCTTTTTATTTTTGTCATACAGAACTGAACAGAAGAACGCATTGTGCTTCGGCAATTAGGCATAACATGAACATGTGCATGTTTAACAAATGGGTTTATATGTCAACATCACGGCTTGTTGCTACTGTAATGGAAGAGGCATTGATATATATTGTGGCTAATTATGTTTGTAAATGCCTTTTGGTAAGGTAAATCCTTCAAGATAATCTGTCAAATTTATATTTGTCGTACTTTTGTGGCTGATATATTTCGGTGTATCTCCAAAGTGTTAAGGCATATACTGTACTGTAAAAAACTGCTCTATGATTTGGTCCTTAATGCATTCGCTGTACTCCATCATGATGTAAGTTAATGTTTAAGAAGGCTTGAAAGGCCCTAAGTATTATGAATTATTATTCAATATGGTGCAAGGCACAGAAACGGTCTCAGCCTGTCATTACACAACTGAGTGTGAAGCTACACAACATAAGAATTTGTGAGTGGCTATTTGCTGGACAGCAACACATTGGCAGCCTCGTCCTCTTCAATGGCTTTCAGTCTCATGTCCAAAAGGACCAACTTGAGCACGACCGCCATGTTCTCGTACACACTCTTTCCTTCTGAGTCGTCTTCCAGCTGTTGAAAGGCAGGCAGACCGAGTATTTTAGTCAGAGAAGTCATTATATTTTGTACAGGACAAATCGTAATCGTTAGATCGTTTTTCTGACCTTTGTGAAAGCCTTGATGGTGCGTCGCAGGAAGGCGTTCTCCAGGTCCTCTGGTATCAACAACAAACGGGCCATGCAGTCGAGCACACACACCAATGTGATTCTGGGAGCCTTGGGATAACGAAAAAATATTATTATAGTATTTCTTTCTGTTAAGGTGTTAGCGGTGTTTGAGAGGAGTTAAGATCATGGTGATGGCATTTCCGACCTGGTCCAGCGTATCCAGTACGGTCTGGGAGTCTGTGTTTTTGGGGTCCAGGCTCTCAGCAGCCTCGCGGTCGATAGCGGGCTCTTTGAGCTGTTCCAGCCAAGCCCACATCAGTCCGGTCAAGATGAATGGATCCCTCTCCATACACAGCCTCTCCCAGGCCCCGCCGTGGTTCAGCTCTGCCTGCCAATGGGACACACCGCCAGACTCACCGCACATCCTCTCGGATGGATGGAACTGACCATCAATTTGAATGCTAGTGAAGAGTGTGTGTGTGGTGTATGTGGACATGAGTGAATGAAGTACCTGCCAGAAAGAGACTGTGTGCCGGTGTTGGTCTTCACCATCCTGGGTCAGATCCACAGCCAGTGCCTGGGCCACCAGTAGCCTCCTAGCTTCCAAAGAGAGCTCTGTCTGCAGTGTGATGAAGGGGACCTCTGACTCCTCGCAATCTCCAGAAGGGGACCGCTTCAACCCGGCTCTCTGCTCCCTCTTCCACCTGAACAACAAGCTGCCGATGGGGGACGATCCCTTGTCGTTTTCCAAGGACCCCGTGCGATGAAAGACCTCCTTTTTCCTTTTCAGCACGAGGGAGCCATTCTCGGTGGTGAGATTCTTCTGCTCCCAAATGGAACCTTTCTGCCCTCGGCCCAGGGAAGCCAGCCGGGCAGGCTGCATCATGCAGGCCATGTTGAGGTGACCCGTGGACAGGGAGCACGAGGCTTGACCCGGCAAGCTGAGCTCCGGGCCGAGCCGCCTCAGGTCCGAGTCACTGTAGCTGAGACTCTTGCGGTGGTAGAAGATGGCGGGCTCGTTGGCGTGCCTGGGTAAGGTGGGCGGACCGGGGAGGCGCGGCCGCCCCCCCGGTCCGTACTCCATGCTCATCTTCTCCATGAGGCTGAGGCTCATCTCCACGTCGTTGATGTCCGGGGCCTCCAGGATGTCCTCCTCGATGACCTCCCGGTTCTCGGCGATGTCCACCAGCAGCCGGGACACCAGCTGGATGATCTTGGGCAGGTGTCTCATCTCGCGTCGCTCCAGGCCGTGCAGCATGTGTCTCTGGCGGACCAGGAACTGCCTCAGGGTGAAGGGGGAGGAGCGGGGGGAGGCGCACGAGAACACGCTCCTCAGAGGGTCGAGAAACCTGACGAACTTCCGGACACACTGCAGCTGACCTCTGGTCTGGATGGAGTTGGGACGCTTGGCGCGCACGTAGATGATGGCCTGGTCCGCCGTCATCCTGGAGGCGTAGGCCAGGAAACAAGCTAACAATACCCCTGTATTGGAAGAGGACCACAAATGATCGTAACTGTTTAAATTCATTGGAACCCTCCGCCAATTATATTCTATACTATTATACCCAAAATAAATACTATAACAGCCCTATTACTAATTAGAATGATTATTATAATTTATAATTACATTATTTTTACACATATTATATTTCCGCACCTGTTCTTCCTAGACCAGCGTGGCAGTGGACTGCTATTTTCCCCTCCTGCATCGCAAACACCATGACTTTCATCATGTCAAGTATGTTTGCGTTGTTGGACACACCATAGTCTTCCCAGCCAAAATTGTAAAAATATACTGGTTGGAGGGGGAAAGGTTATTACGTTTAGTTTTCATATGTTTGAGATCATTTAAGAGAAGAGGTGATAGGCAGCCCCTGGAAAACATCAAAGAAGACAACCATGTTACTAGTCTGACATCACTCACTATCATTGGCCATGAAAACCTCCGGGCGGTAGGAGAAGCCGCTGTCGGGCTCAAGGGGGTTACCACAGCTGGCGTGTTCCCCGGGCTTCTGCAAGTTGATCACTGTAGTTATGCCATTTCTTGAAATGCAAACAAAGAAACACACATGCCATTACTTTAACATCAACAAATCCTGACATGAAAAACAGCTCCCAAAGGATCCTAAAAAAAAAAAAAAGCTGATGTACCTTTTGAATTGATCTATAATTTTATACTTTTCTATGATCTCTGTTGAGGGTCTGGACATGGCAAGGAGATCATCGGTAACCCTGCAACGATGGAAACGATTGACATGAATTGCAATTAGACCGCAATATGATGCATGCATACAAAAAAATTCAATGTATTCTAGAATAACGCTTCACTGCTCACCATGAGGAATACAGGCCCACGATGGCCTGATCTTCCTCACTCCAGCAACTCGGGTTTTCGTACTTGCAGGCCTGACCTCCACAGCCCATAGAACACTGCAAGGGTCCAGGGATGACATAGCGAACCACTTCCCCCATCATGGTGTACTTGGCCCGCGGGGCTCGGACTATACATGACGAGGATAAAGAGAGAGACGAAAATGAGGACCCGCCTGATGTAGTCGTTGGTAAACTGACCATGTGTTCTGGATGTCTACATGTTTATAACTTATTCATACGATATCTAAGAAAGAAGTACATTATCTCACTGTTTTAACGATATGATGGAAATCATGGTGCATTACGTATTTATGTTTAAATCTCAAATATTGGGTTCATATTTGAAAGGCAACATGACACGAGACTTAAGACAATCAGAGCCTCTGAGCGAGGGGCTGTCACTGGCAGGATCTCATTTAGACCATTCTAATCCGGGTCGGTTGGCTTGCGTCAAGGTAAGACAATCACATTAAAAGTGGGCTGAGAAGTACAGCGTTGGTTTAAAGACCAACACATAACCTGGTAAATCACAGCGTAGTCATTCCCATGTGTGTTTTCACCCACCATAATCCAGCAGCATTCCGCTTCTCATCTTGATATGGAATGCCAAATGGCCAGCCACTCACACCATCATCCACAGTCATAGCAGAACCTTTAAACAAAATGTTGTTATGCCGCTTATCAACCTAGTGATTATTCAATTGAATAAGCTCAATTGAAACTCCTACAAGGAGACATGTCTTCAAAAGTTCTAGCACAAACAATTCCCAAATTACAGCAAAGTAAATTAAAATGTATCTCTGGGTTTAATATAAGATAAAAGACAAATGCAAACTTGACCGTACAATATAGAAACTAGCAGGGATCCTTTATCTAAATTTGACAGACCCAAGACAAAGTAAGGCTATTAGATCTGCTCCATTGAAGATGCATTTTACAGAGTAGATCGCCTCCTGCAGCATCCCGCCGAGCTCTGCAAAGAGGGAGCTACTCTCTGCATTGATGCATTATATTGCATTACTGCACGATAGTAATGGCCACACAGAGGCCATTAACAGTGAATTTCCCATTAATAATCACAAAACTACAGATGTTTTTAATAACTTATATTGTAAAATATTTGGAGAGAGGCAGGCTATAAATCAGCCTAATGTGACAAAGGTAGGCTATTATATATGCTCCATTGAAGATGCATTTTATAGCATTGTTTCAAATGTTCTACCAGTTGCCGGTGAAAAACAAGGTAAAATCCACTCCATCTACCTAATGAACTCGTAAGATGCCCTACCTGTATCAAAAAGAATGAGCGATAATGGATCCACCACCTCCAGAAAGACACCATGAAGGATTCTTCGCTCTGACGTTTCTCAAGCTTTCGTCGTTCTCCTCGTTGTCAAGCTGCAGATAAGCACTGCTGGAGCCTTGACTGAATTTGAGTGGTCTGGGATTATCTCTCTTTAGTAGGACAGTAGCCCGACAGAGCTAGAAATGTACAATTGTGTTCTTCTGTAGATGGCCTCAGGGAGTTTACAGAGTTCATTCATTTGTCTCCCTTTAATAATTCTACACTGCGGGTGTCTGTTCATATGCAGTGTCAATTGAGAAATGCTTTGGTGCTATTCCTGACTCCATGTGGATTAGGCTGGTAATCTCATTAAAAGACGAGGTTAAGAGTAGCATACTGCGCCTTCTAAAACCGTGAGGCTGCAACACCACATCACAGTTCAGTAGGAAATAATTAACCCTTGGCTTCAACTCAATAGAAACAATGAACCAATTATTGGTATCCTTTGTGAATAGGAATATTAGCAGCTGGACTTTTCAGGTTTCTGCGGACAACTAATCCAGTACCTTGTGAACTTTGCATTATATTGCAAAGTTCACAAGGAACTTTTTAATCAAAGGCCTGAGTGGCTTTGGAGCTCCATCTGGACAGCTCTGAGCCCGATCTCTTGTTGAACCCGGCCTGCCTCCCCTCATTTAGAGAGGTGCTTCCGCTTCGTCTGACCAGACCTCAATGGCCCACCTGGGCTGACATGGGGTAATAGGTGTTAAAGTATACCCATGGATGACATGGCTGCGGCCGTGATCCTCCCTTATAAGGAACTTATTGGCAAGACGCCTTGTCCGAAGCCTGTCCAAGAACGTCAGTGATGACGGTCTGTGGGACAATGGCCCGCCTCTCTCAATGCCAACTCTCTCTACTTCAGGCTTACTGGCTGAGCCCATCCATCTCCTGTTAATGAGGAACAGTTTAGAGAAGTGTCTCAAAGCTTCTCACCCTGCTCCAAACAACTGACATGGCGAGAGCCAGTGCAAAGGCCTAAGCTCCCCCTCACTCAAGCAATGCCCATGGCCACGATGTAGATCGCCTCCTGCAGCACCCTGCCGAGCTCTGCAAAGAGGGACTACTCTCAGCATTGATGCATTGTATTGAATTACTGCCCGATAGTAATGAACGCACAGGCCAACAACAGTAAAATTCCCTTAATACTCACAAAACGACAATGTTTTTAATAACTCATATTTTAAAATAATCAGAGAGAGAGAGAGAGAGAGAGAGAGAGAGAGAGAGAGAGAGAGAGAGAGAGAGAGAGAGAGGGAGGGAGGGAGGGAGGGAGGGAGGGAGGGAGGGAGGGAGAGAGAGAGAGAGAGAGAGAGAGAGAGAGAGAGAGAGAGAGAGAGAGAGAGAGAGAGAGAGAGAGAGAGAGAGAGAGAGAGAGAGAGAGAGAGAGAGGGGTCAGAGAGGCAGGCTATAGGTTATGGTCTTCAGTTACAAAGAAAGATCAGAGGACACAAAAGGTGACTGATTGTAGAATTACTGTAAACGTCAGGGACCATCTCTGACCCCTGTTATCTGGTTTCCTTAATTCCATTCTTGGATAGAGCACATCTTAGATCTTCCAATGTCCAAAGAGAGTCAGAGATGTGGTCTGGTGGTCCCATGCTCTCCAGAACAGGTCTCAAGTTCTTGTTGATGTTAAACACTTACACTCGTTAACACCTTTTCTTCTCAGGCCCTGTCGGACAAGGAAGAACAGTGTATGAAGACAGGTTGATGAAATGCAAAAAAAAAAAAAAAAATTTTTTAAACATGATTTCAGACACATCGTGGTTATCGAAAGATATGGATATAAAAGTAACTTTGTGGCATGTTTCACAAAATGAATCTGTGTGTAAAGATTGTCATTTATTTTACCTAGATTGCCCCAGATTCTGCCACTGAGCTTCTCACCGAGCAGATACAGAAGATAACACCAGCCATCAAAAACTCCCATTAATACAAATACACTGATAAGGTTTATTTTGCCAATGAGGTTAAGCCAAAATACCTGACACATGGTGCAGCCAGAAGACCCTGTCCAAAGGCAGAATAGCATGCACACAAGAAGAAGCTTCGCACAAACTCTCAACTCTGGACCATGCTTCCTGTGTGCTGCATCTGAGTGCTCCTGATTATTATTATTATTAGGTTATTCTCAATAAACACTCACTTAAAATGCAAGTCTCAAATGAGAAAGATTTATCTAATGCATTATTAGGTAATCGGGATTCATCGCTGGCCTTTCTGTCGGGCCGTTCACTTAAAACATATATCAGATATATAAAATATCCTGATGATGGTTGACGGGGTTAGTTCGATTGGATGTATACATGATATAAATAAATGACTCTGTTAATTACTTGTTTTTACTTGACAACAGGAAAAGACTGCAGTACAAGCTCAATACATGCATTAGTACTTATATTTAACCTATTATGCTGTGGCATCTGGATTCAGGAGATTTAGTAAATTTTTAAAAATGAGGTTGGCTTTGTTACACTACAACATGATACGAAATAGCCATTTTATAACACATAGTCAACAGTCTCCAGTTGCAAATGATGGTCACAAACTATAGGGCTAATGCTGCCAATTCTGGAAACGACAGAATTACAATAGAAGAGTAGAAGAGTATTTGCAGATATAGCCTACCATGTCAAATAGAGTAGACAAGAGAACAATATCAGTGTAGCCCCTTTAATTCTGGAATTATATACATGATTCTGAATGTACATCTCCACAAGCACCAAGGGCACAATTATGGTGTGCTGTAAACCGAGAGAGGGACATGGTGCTGAATCGTTGTTGCTGAAATATTGATATAATCTTGATATTGCATATCCGTCTAAAGTTCAAATCATTGCATTAAAACGTAACATTGCATGGTTCAACCAATGAGGAACATATGTCTATATCCGGAATCCCTAAATTGTTATTAAACGACAGAGTGAAAAGATAGCAGGCAAATATGGAAACATGAATGCAAAGACATGAAACCCACGTTACGCAGGCAGCCATAATGCTTCTGGTTGCAAAAGACCCTTTGACATTTGAATAAGTGAAGGCTTGCACAATTAATGAATGTGTAATCAGCCCTCAGGCCAGAGCACCGATACATAAGTCGTGAGAGCTGTACAATTTTTGTTTACGCCTATTGTCTAACCTTCTACTTATATTTCTTTTTTCTGTGAGTGTTTTAGCGTGTGTGTGCGTGTGTGTGTGTGTGTGTGTGTGTGTGTGTGTGTGTGTGTGTGTGTGTGTGTGTGTGTGTGTGTGTGTGTGTGTGTGTGTGTGTGTGTGTGTGTGTGTGTGTGTGTGTGTGAGCCTGCATTCATCAAATACAAACAACGCAAATAAATGACTTGTAAATGTTCTGATGAACCTTCTGGAGAATAGAATAATATATTTGTTTTAAGTGAATACTCGTATGTAAAAATGGCATTGTTTATACTCTCTAATCATCTCTCCCTAATTACAATTACTATTTTAATTTAATTTGGCACGGTTGGTATGCTGCCTTGCGCGCGATTTCATTGTGCGCCGCTAGACACGAAATAGGCTCATCTCAATGCAGATTGAGATGAGGTCTGGTGTTAGCTAGGCTAGCATGGCCTATGAGAAGAAGCAAATGTTAAAATGTAACACTGTGGACTTTGTCCACTTGTTTGTCTTTCTCTGTCTTTGCCTGTTGGATTGAGAGTGTTGGAATGGGTCTTGTGTTTGTGTGGCTTGCAGAATTGCGTGGCTTGTAGGCAAAAAGACTGTTTTGCATTCATCATACACAATCAAGGCAAATGAATGACTTATAAATGTTCTGATCAACCTTCTGGGGAAATCCAAATGATTTATATTTAAAAAAAAAAAAAAATTGTATTCCATCCCAAAATACTGTTATAATTTTATTATAATAAAAAAATGTGATGTAATAACTCTAATATGTTTGTAATGTAACACTGTGGATGGTGTCAACATGTTTGTCTTTCTCTGTCTTTTCATTTTAGTTTGAGAATGTTGGAATGGGTCTCTTCATTTGCATGCAGCTTTATGCATGGATGTATTTTGTTGTTTGTTTGTCTTCATGAATATCACAGAACAGTAATTAAATGCAAGTTTCTATTGTCCATACATTTAGGAACGGCAGGCTGGGGGGATGTTAACAAGATTAACTTTGGCAAGTGTGAGATCAAACCCAGGGAGAAGCAAATCTGCAATACACACACATACACTCACAAACCTTTTCAGAAAATGTGTCACACTGTTCCAAAAGAGTGGTCAACAGTATTCTTGCTTAACATATTTAATGTTAAAATCTAATGACATATTCTGTATTGTATAGTTTGCAGAGTTAAACTTAAATGTACCAATTTATGAAATGATGAATTTTCTGCTGTTTAAATAGACAGTAAGTAACCATAAATTGATTAACATTAACAATTCATCATCGGGTAATAAAGTTGAGCGGTTAAATAAGTAAGTGACATTTTAGGACTTCATATTAGTTTGGTTCTGAGGACGTTTTGAGAAATTTATAATGAATTAAATATCAGCATTGATGCAATGTAGTGCAGTACTGTGCACTAGTAATAAACACACATGCCCTTCACGGTGGAATTCCCTTTAATTCTTCCAAAACGACAGACTTTTTTTCACGGTAAAATAATCGATGAAAGAGACAGAATGAGAGATAGGCTATAGGAGTGTGTGTGGCTGATGGCTGGTTTAAGCAGCCTCACCACAGCCTCACATTCTGGCCCAAGCCAGAATGATCAGCCTCTGGGGCGTGGTAAGGCTGCACACCTGTTTCACATTGATTGCTCAATGTGAAACAGGTTAAAACACGCGTTACACTTCCGGCTCTGTTATATTCAACCTTGGCAAAACCCGGTTTCAACATCACTACCCTGCGTCCTTGTTTTTGAGGAGCCCAGTAAGATTCACCCAGGTGGAGTGTGGTAGTCACGTACTGTAGGTGGCATGCAGTTGGACATTGCTACAGACTTCAAATACAAAGAAGAGTCAGAGGAAACAAAAAGGTAGCCGACTATGGGCTAAGGGAATGTCAAGGATCATCTTTGACCCCTGTATTTCTGCTTTCCACAATTTCAATCTTGGATATATAGAGTACATCTAAGATCCTCCAAACTCCTTTGCGAGTCAGAGATGTGGTTTGTTGGTCCCATGTGTCCAGTCCAGGGGTGGCACTACAGACCAGATCTCAGGTTCTTGTGGCTGATCTTACAAACTCTTTAACACCTTTTCTTCTGAGAACCTTTCAGACAAGAAAGAAAAGTGAATGAACTACAAAGACAGGATGATGAAATGCAAAAATATCCCTTTTAAAAAAGAACATGATTTCAGACACACAAGATGTAAATATAATGAAAACTGCAAAATCTTCGCTAAACGAATCAGTGTGCTATTTATTCTCACCTGGATGGCCCCAGATTCTGCCACTGATCTTCTCACCGAGCAGATACAGTAGATATTGCAAGCCAGCACAGATTCCAAAAAATAGAAGTATGGTCACAAGGCTTAATTTGTTAAGGAAGGGGTAAACCCAAATGCCTGAGGCATGGTGCACCCAGAGGACCCTATCAAAAGGCAGAAGAGCATGGAAACAAGAATAAGCTTTGCAGAAACTCTTTACTGCCATCTAAAAACAGGACCAAAAATATAAGGCTAATCGTGTCTGCCAGCATTTGATGGCAGCTCCGTTATAAATTGATATCCCACTTGATTGAAACTGCAAAATATACAATAGAATTTGAAGAAGAGTATTTGCAGACCTACCATGACATATATAGTAGACCAGAGAACAACATCACTGTAGCACCTTTAATTCTGGAAGCATATGCATGATTCTGAATGTACATCTGCACAAGCACCAATGGCACAATTATGGTGTGCTGCAAACAGAGAGAGGGACATCGTGAACTTTTTTTAATCTCTCTAGCTGAACAACTCTTGATATTGCATGTCTGTCTAAAGTTCAAATCTTTGCATGAAACTTACCATTGCATGGTTCAACCAATGAGGAATAATGGCATCGATTACTTTTGGATACACTAGTTCACGGTCAACAGCATAGATTGACCAGAAAGATGAAAACACAAACTGGAAATACAAAGCAATGACAACTTTACTGGCAGCTCTATATAAAACTGACTGAATGGTTATTCACCACATTTCAGTATAACATGGAGAGCTGGCGTTACTTACGGTTGCATATGGGAAAGCAAACATAGTGAATAAGTCATCTCTGAATTTCACCAGAAGGGATTTAAACCCACCACCGCGTATATATTTTGCAGGAAACACCAAGTTGACAATGTCCGTCAGGACACACAGTGCGAAGAACAAGGTCTGCAAAACCTGGAAGAGTTGATATTTTTATGTTTATTAAGCCCTTAGTACGTCTCGTTCTGGACATCAATGACAGATATACATACCAAATTGAGGAAGGTTAAATATTTCCATTTCCCACCGTAGGTGATCTTTCTGGTGTCTATACCCGAAGTCGTTAAATTGGTATAAAATGACAGAGCGAAAACATACCAGGCAGATATTGAAACATGAATGCAAAGACATGAAACCCACGACACGCAGGCAGCCATAATGCTTCTATTGGCAAAAGACACTTGTACAATTAATTAACAATTAACGCCTGTACAATTAATGAATGCGTAATCAGCCCTCAGATCGGAGTAGGCCTACGGATGTATAAATTACAGTGAGCGGTGTGCTGTGTACAAATAATATGTGTTCAAAGGTTCAAAGTGTACCCTCTTGTTCTATTGCTTTTTCTAGGACTTTCAGACATCTGTATAGTTATTGCTGCCACCTATTGGCGACCATTGGAAATCGTGTGTGTGTGTGTGTGTGTGTGTGTGTGTGTGTGTGTGTGTGTGTGTGTGTGTGTGTGTGTGTGTGTGTGTGTGTGTGTGTGTGTGTGTGTGTGTGTGTGTGTGTGTGCGCGTGTGTGTGTGTGTGTGTGTGTGTGTGTGTGTGTGTGTGTGTGTGTGTGTGTGCGTGTGCGTGTGCGTGTGTGTGCGTGTGCGTGTGTTTCTTACAAACAAGGGAAATAAATGGCCAAGCAAGGTCCTGAGTTTTAGTAAAACTAAGTAGGCCATTCTGTAAAAACATTGGTTGGACTCCCTACTTATTATTATTTTATTTGGGTGCTTCCCAAGAGGCAAAATAGCAAACGTTAAAATGTTAAAAGGTTGACTGTGTCCACATGTTTGTCCTTGTAGGTTGGTTTGAGAATGTTTGAAAGGGTTTCATCATTTGCATTTTACTGCATGCGTGGATGCAAAGGTATAACCTTTATTATTCTTTTCCTTTTTCTTCCACATCCAGACACTTGTATTCGCCAGCCACAGTCGACCATTTGGAAATCTGAATCTTCTAATACGTAAAGTAAATAAACATCAATATTTGTGCATGTAAGTCAATATATACACACAAAAACTATGAAATCATACTTTTTTGTAACTAGGTGTACACTGTGTTCAAGTTTAGTTTGGCAATGTTTCCAATTTCCATCCAATTTTAAGTGACATAAATAAGACTTTTTCATAAGGCATGTAATCAAGGGTTAGGGTTAGGGTCAATGCATTAACCACTAGCAAACATTAAAATAAATCATCAAAAGTGAGTAAGGATGACCTGGGGGGGCACATGTGTTTGCCTTACTGTGTCTTTGCAGAGGCCCATGTTTGTGTGAGAGGGTTGGTATGTGTTTTGTTTGTCTTCATAAATATTGCTTGCTGTTGTGTGTGTGTGTGTGTGTGTGTGTGTGTGTGTGTGTGTGTGTGTGTGTGTGTGTGTGTGTGTGTGTGTGTGTGTGTGTGTGTGTGTGTGTGTGTGTGTGTGTGTGTGTGTGTGTGTGTGTGTGTGTGTGTGTGTGTGTGTGTCTATTACATGCGTAATTGATACAATTTCTGATGGAATTTAAATGTGTGGTGCAAAATAAAACGCATATATTTAGACGTAGATAGAGAATATATGATGTCGCTTTGTATATTTCAGATACATTATATTAAATCATTTTAAATGGCAGGAGATGATCGGGAGTGTAAAGGGAGCAAGTATCCATTGGCAATAAAGTGTTTATTGACCTTGCTCCGATAAATCTGCTGCAAACAGCCTGTTAAACATCTCATTGAATGAATTAACACTCAAGAGAATCATCATCCATGTGAACAATATAAAGTAATAGGCTATGTTATTCCATTTGATCAGTCATTCTTCCATACGACTATCTTATTAAAATAGGTAACTTGAAATCGAACAGATGCTACTAAAGGATCAAGTATTTCCTCAGTATTAAGCCAATGGCTGAAGGGATTCTTCAAGATCACCGCCAGATGGCAGTAAATGTTAAGTCCGCAGGAGCGCAGGGACCATACCATACCATATCATGGACCAGTGATTCCCAACCGTTGGCTTCAGGTGTACCATTCAATTGATCAAGACCTTTCGCTGAGCATCTCATGTGAAAACGGTAAAAAATCGAGAACTGCACATACAGTGGCTGAGCAAAGAGTGCCAGCTACTGTATGTGCATTTATTGCTGCAAGAAAGCCATTACCGGTGGGAAATAGTGGAAAGAAATGTCAGCAATACTGCTCATGCTCCCAGTGTGTTTAGCAAAAACACATTAACACAAATAATCTATGGAAAACATTTGATGGAATGCACAAAGATGCTCTAATAACAACAAGCCATAAAATATATTTGCTATAATGGGTATTTTGTTTCCATTATTGTAAATGTGTCACGTACCACAGGTTGAAAAACACTGGCCTGTATAAAACGGTTTTAATGATAACCTGCGGTGCATGTTCAATGAATTCTGTTTAAATGTTCTATTAATTATATTTCTATGCCAATAAAGCCGCTTCTTCCGTGCTCCACATCGGCAAATACACAATGGCTGATGGGATATGAGTTTAAATAGGAGTCCCTGATGTTAAATTCAGCTAGGGGCGGATACTATAAAACTACATTTCCCAGCAGCCCCATCTACGCTGTTAAACCTGTCACTGATGGCAAACGTGTCTGTAACCAACCGTTCCTCAAGCTCTGGCAAGCGGCAGAGAGGCGAGGAGACCGGGCGCCGTAACCATGAACTGCTTTAAGACCTAGCAGAAACCTCTCCAACCGGAGACATTCAACCTAAGACATCTACATGACAAGGCGAAGCGCAAGAACAACAATCATGCAGTACAAATACAGGAGAATCTAAGAGCCAAGGTTGGATCGCTCGTTCATTCCACATCTCTTGACGCAGATCAGCTGGCGTAGCAGCCGGGTGGGGAGTCCGCATGATGTCCGTGGAGGAACATCGATATTCCGACGCTATGCGGCTCACGGAGGCCGGCCCGGAGGGGCTGTGCGGGGAGATGGAGCGTCTTTCCCGGGAGTTGAGTGAGACCACGAAAGAGAAGATCCAGGCTGCAGAATACGGGCTAGTGGTGCTGGAGGAGAAGCAGCAACTCAAACAGCAGTATGATGATCTGGAGGTCGAATACGAGACTGTGCGACAGGAGCTCGACCTGCTTAAGGAGGTAGGTGGTGCCTGCTTTGGCTATGGAAAACACTACCTTAAACATTACCATGATACATTTAGGTTCAGATGTTGTGATTACGAACCGTCTCTCTCACAGTAACACACGCTGATGAAGATACACCCACACTACACAAGGTCAAATCTGAGCGTCAATGAACGTCCATTCAGGGCTGGTCCTGTGTTTATTAATGCAGCATATATGGTCCCCTCTCCCCCGAGTGTCTACTTGTTATTCTAGGCATAATTCTCTAAATGCTTGCTTTTCTTTACCACCTATAGGCCTATGCCCTGTTGACCTTTCACATTTGAATTACATATTCAAATGATCAGTGCTAGGATCCAAATTAAAATAAAAACTGTCCAAATCAAAATTACATTTTGCCTACATACATTGCCATTAGTTATTGATTAATAGTTCATGTGTCTCAGTTAATTATAAGTTGTGGTATGTGTGCACTATTGTTTGTGTATTTATAGGATTCTTAAACTGCTTTCAACTAAAAGACAATTGTTCCAATCAACTACCAACTCTATTTCTGAATTATCTTTATTGTTGGGTTGCAGAGCAGTAAATCAATGCAATGACAAACAAGGCGGATACGCTTGGTCTTAGAACAGGAACTACCGGCAGAGTTAAGCATGCAGGCAGGAGAGGTTTTTTGAATTTTGAAACTTCCCGCTCAAAGAGTAAAGCATGAGCAACACATCGGAAAACGAGTTACGACTCTGGAGGCATGGGAAGAATGTGGGCCATGACGCCATAGAGGCAGAGCTGTAGCACTGGATAAAGGATGAGTCTGTTTTTCCCTCAACTGTGGTGAACTCATTTCCAACTGGACTCCCACCCTGGTGTCTCCCTATCGCTCTCCTTTTTCGGTCTCTTAATCTCCCTCTATCTTTCAGAGTTATTAATTATAGAGGGGAATACGTAGGTTTTATTTGTCTAAGATCCTTTAATTAACACAATATTTAGTCTTTCCCTCATTTTCTTGGCATCCATTTAGCCAGATCCATAACCAAAGAACCTCATTGAATATGATACTGTATTTTTCGCAGACAAAACTCCTCTCCTGCTCTTTTAATGTTTTAGCTAGCCAAAGATCTATTTATCCGTTTGACACTCCCTCAGTCACTCACCGAAAAGAGTAAATTATAGGCCGACAAGTCTTACTTCAGCATTTAATTATAGGATGAAGGTCCAGTTTAATTAGGGCCAGGTTCACCTCTGTTATTAAAAAATATCTCCCTCTCGCTCCTCTCTTGCCAAAGCAATGCTGACCCCAACCAAGAAAAGAAACCACGATCAAACAAACCAATTACTTCCAACTAAAATGTAATTCCAGAAAAATGTCTCTTGCCCTTCTACTGGGAAACGCAAACACTTAACTCCTCAGTTGTGTGGATGACCCTTGTAAGCGCCTCTGTTAAAGTGGAAAGGTTGTCATTGGTGTCCAGCTGGTGTTTGAATTTGTGGCCACAATGTTGTCCCTTTCTCAAGCTACTGTGTCAAGAGCACCAGGGTGGACATACTCATGGTTTGAGATTTACTGAAGGGCATGACCCTATAGCTTCACCCATGACCATTAACCAATTGCTAGGTGCTCATCAGAAATCATAATGGCAGTGGGAAAACTCCAATTAACCTAGCAGTGGGTCAGATTAATGTGTGCCTACTCCCTCCCTCTTTTTCTTTCTCCATGCTGGTTTCAGGAATATGGATGAATTCTGAAAAGTGTTGTTGCCTAGTAACGGTACCACCCCTGATTTGTTCTGGTTTCTCGCTGCTTCCACCATGGTTGTTGTTTCCTGCACGTCGTTGTATGAATGCAGTGCAACGAGGCTTCGGTAGCTTGACAAACAGAGAATGAGTATTGAAGTCAGCGCACTTCCTGGTAATGATTCCATACGATGCCCTGTCTGATGGTCTTATGTTCGCCGCAACTGCATTCCTGGTAACCTTTCGGCCTCTTCTGATGAGGACACGGATGTAACCCTCCTGTTTGCCTGGTCGATGACCTCTGTTGATACAGGGTCACTGTGGGACACTATGTCTGCTTGTTCGCTTTACTGCCATAGTTTCCCATTCCCATTCTTCCCCAGGCCCAGCACAGTAGAGGGGAAAAGAGGGTACAGGCCATGCTGAGTTGTAGTTTTTGTCTCTAGGCCCATCTCTGTTTAGCTTTATTGCCACATTGAGTGCCTCTTTATTGAATGTTTCTATTGACTGTCACTCACGTCCTCTCAGCGTGCAGTCAAATGCCTTCTGTGGGACAATCAAAATCGAGCTATATTGTGATTTGTACAGAAATGCACAGGCTGGCGGGTTCACACCAGATCACTGCTCTGGGTCCTGAGTCTGACTGAGTTTTATTTTACATAAAAGATATATTACCAGCCAGGTGACAAGTGGTTTCCCCTTCTGTGTAGCAGCTTATTCTGTAATAATAATAATTAACAGTCAATAAACGTGTAAGGTTCTGACAAAGCAACCATTTTATACCAGGCTACCAGCTATACTAACGTCGCAGTCATCCACCCATTAACATGATAACTACAGGGTGAAACTGCAGTCTCAAGGTGTACCCTAAAGAAACGGAGGATATTTTTAACTCTACTTTAATGCTCCAATTATTGATTTTCTGCCGCTAATCCAACTATGAAGACGGGCTGGAAGTCTTGCAGCCCTCAAGGTGCTATCAGTAGCACGTCAGCAGAGCTAGAATAGCAGGGTTATTGGTGTAAGGCTTCATTTGAAACCGATGCCCACTCTCTGGGTTGTGCAGGAAAGTCATGGAATGACACAAATACGTCATGATCGCTCCTTAGACAACAGAGGCATCTTACTTTGTTCTTCCAAGATTTCGTCCCTTCTAATACCGGACTCTCGTACACCATAACCACGGCTAAGGGGCCATAATGACAAAGGCCTGGTGTTCTTTGGGTCCTTGTTGCATTGTACAGGCTAGAGTGTCAGAGAACACAGCAAAGCCATTCAATCACCCCTTGCTCGTGTTCTCCCTCACCCTTCCCTATGCTTGTAGCAGCAGCTGGCTTCTGTGCTGTGGAATTCATCATGGACAATTGCAAACCTAACTATGCCTAAGCTCGGTAAAAGCGGTGCCCTCTGTGCTCGGCTTGCTGGCCTTTTGTATGGCTGAGCCGAGTGAGGTTAAACGCTCACAGAACAGAGGGTATGAAAAAGGGCAGATTGGAGAGAGGCGTCCCATTGTGGCTCTGTTGTTAGAGCACTGCTCAATTTTGTCCATTTGAAATGGCAGATCAGTAAAGCACATATCACCTTGTGTCCTGAAACAAGGTTATCAGGTGTAACTTTAAAGCTTTATGTGTAAATGGCATTGGAGATACAATGAATGCTTATTGAACATTGACACCACGTTCTCTGTCAAAATGATTGATTTAGCTTGTATTGTTTGTCCAACTGCACCCAGCATTGTTTTACGTTTTCTAACCCGCCCATAAACCTACAGTATGTCTTCCCGTCCGGTCGCACCGCAATTAAAGCGTAATCTTAAAATGGCGCTAAATAAAATCCCAAATAAAATCCCAGTAGCCCTAAGAGGATAAATGCCAGCCACAACACAGAGGGTTTATGCAAGTCTGGAAGCTGGGCCACAGCTCGCCACCATAAGCCCAGTCTCTGTTGCCATTGAAAGGTATTTCTATTTACTGCAATGCATACTCTGCTAGCTACTTGACCTTTGGCTCCCTCACGCCTGGGGCACTGATGTAAGTGTAGCGATAGTAAGGATTATGTAAGGTTGCAGAAGGTGTAATGACCCTTCATGAAATAATATGGGGGAGAAATCCTGCTTCTATTTCAACAATGTATCAAGGGGTTGGGCTGATAAGACACCAGCAAACCACAGAAAAAGAAAAGCTTCCTTCAATGTGTCTCTTGACCACAGAACACCATATGCTACTGCAAAGTAATTAAAGATTCATGACTTTACTCAGTTTTAGGTAAAAGAGGCCACCGCTAATCCTAAATGATTGGAAAATAGACTCGGTCCTTAACCCTCACAAACAAATCAGCACTTCGCAAACACAGTTCAAGTGATGATAATGGGCATTCATGATGGAGTGAATAGGTCAGTGAAACAAGCCAAGCCAGTATTTCATTCAGTCAAGGTAGCCAGTCTTATGGGGTAGGGCAGAGTTTGGATAAAGACAATAAAGTTGTCTTTTGAAGATGTAAAATGTGTACATTGAGTCTGTTCTCTGGATCTTATCGAAAGTTATTTCATTTTTTTTAACAAATTATGAGAAACAAGCTCATCAGGAATCAAGTCAAAGGTAAAGAGAATAACCTAAGCCTCACATACTAGTCCTGACTCCCTGACGATAATCCTTTAATGAAGACGTTTGGCCAGATTAGGCAGAGAGCCAGGCTAAAAGCAGCACATGAGGTATCAATACAGCACTACTCTGTCTGACCATGGACTCAGGATTGGTGGTCACCATTCTCCCTCCCTCTTGCACCACACGCACACAAAGTCAAAATGACCAGATGATGTGTGCATTTGATACGATGCAAGCTAAAAGTAGTGTAGTCGTGCGTTGTTTCAGGACCCATCATTGTTAATTTTTGTTGGCTTTATTGGTTGTGTGCTGCTAAAAAGCAATTCAAAATAAAAAAGCCTACGGTGCAGGCCTCGTCTTACAGCCATGAGGCACATTCCACAGAAGCCAGCTTATTGTTCCAGGAATACGTTTCATATTGCTGCTTCAGGTGGGTGTTTGCTCATTCTGTAGGATTGCTGAAAGACCCTTTGTAACCGATATAACGCTGATGTAACTTTGTAAAAAATGTCTGCTTTCACATACTGTGGGTGTGGATGGGTGCGTGTGATCGCATGGTGATATCTGTTTTGCATTATGGTGACTACTACTCAAAAGAGAGATTGTGTCGGAGCATCAGAGGGGTATATCTGTGTGGGTTCTGCACTGCCTTCCGACTAGCGCTAACTGCATCGATGTTTTGTCGCTGTCTGTCAATCCTTTTGGGTTGTTTTGTTTGTGACCGTTAATCTTGTCCTTGGTGTGTGTTTAGTGACACCCTTTCTTCCCTTCACCCCCTGCACTTCGAACTCAGTCTCCTTCCCTTTATTGAGTTGGAGACAAAGCCTCCTACACCCGGCTTCCTGTTTACTGCTCTGAAGAGCTGGAGGTATTAATAGACAGGAAGCATCAGAGATATGATTCATGATTCATCTGTCCGGATGTCCTTGTTTGATTGGATGAAATGGCCACGTGGTTGTTCATCATCCACCACCATCAAGATAGGGCATCGTTACACTGGACACAGGTTGTTTGGGGGATTTCCTGTGGCATTACTCATCTCGTTGTAGAAGCACACAAGGTGGTCAGAAATCAAGGGCACACAAATGTGACTGTGAAGGTCTAATAAAGTTGCTGAGATTGTTTAATTTTTATGGTCTTTAAACTCCCACGGAGGCAGAAATAAACAGGAATGATCATGTCTCTGCCAAAGTGCTAGAAAGGGCAAGAATAAGAGGATTCATTATAAGTGATTACAATTATTAAAATCTAACATTTAGTCTTCTTCCTCTTTCTTGCTTGTGTAAATCTTTTGCATGAGGTACGCTGCATTGCTTTGTGTTGAACATTCGTTGCCTGCTATCTTAGAGGAGCTGCATTTTAGTGGTTCGTCCCTCATGAATTCCAGACAGGAGTGGTTTTATCTGGTTGGTTTCGAGAAAGGCTAGGTGAGGGCTACATTTGATCATTCACCATTTAGCAAAAACTTAAAAACAATATAGTCCCCCTGCAATTCAAGCACATCATGAGAAGAAGATCACCATGGCATGTTATCTTGATTGAATGAATCAAATCATGTAACATTACCAAACCTAATTTCATATCATCTGACATTTTGCCTGCAGGTTCCTTTCAAAATTAACCCTTTATCATACAGAGAGAGAGAGAGCGGAACGTCCTTCTTCTCCTTATCATCCCTAACCCCCCCCCCCCCCAAATAAAAGCGAGGGGTTCTGGGTTCTCCCCGCCTGTGTGAAGCATCCATGCTTTGTTAGATTCCCCAGACACTCTGGATGGGAAAGGAGCAGACCGATGTGTGCCCAGACTGGCACCCCTAGGCTCAGTGGAGGCATGGAGACAAAAGAATGGATCAGGGTGAATGTACGTAGAAAGTAGTGGTTATCAGGACGCAGTGAATGAGCACTGAGCAGGGCGCCTGCCTCTCACCAGCACACACAATAGTCTTCTGGGATCGGAGGGGAAGGAAGGGAGGGGTTGTAGTTTGACGACGTATTCCAATCTCTCAGGGGCCTTTGAGAATTGTGGGGATGGGAGATTGAGAAAGATGGGAGGGGCAGCATTGGGCAATGCTAGTGTTTCCTGTGGGAACACTCTCGTTTTTAGATGGGGAATAGCAGAATTGAGGGCTCTTCTATCTGCTTTGATATGTTCTTCCATGCAAAAAAAATATTGCTGGCAGGCATACATCTTCTGAGCAAACCCGTAAACATGAATGCTTTGCGCAAACATGGCGATTGAATGTCAGAACCCAGGGCGTGTAAAACCTAACAGGGTTTGCTTACATGCATTTCCTGTCCTTTGTTTGAGGAGGAAAATACTCTGAATGATTTCCAATAAGATTCCTGATAAATAAATAAAAACAAGCCGTGATATGATATTGTTCAGCTGAAAGCTGGCTATTGTCTGTCCTTTTTTATTATTCAGATTCAAAGCCATCGATTTATATCCACGGAAAATAATAATGCAGACTGCGACGAGAATCCCATCATATTAACCCCTTATATCCCTCTGACGGGGGCTCATATGGCGGGCCTGTGCCACGGTGACCCCAACGTGAAGGCCCCGCAGGGAGAGTCACAGCAGGAGCCCATGGAGGAGGGAGGGCTACGTACATAATGTAATTACGCCTGTGTAAGGGGGCCGTGACTCTTTGTCTGCTCTGGGGTCTGGTGAGGACTTCCCCAGGAGGCCAGCTTGTGGGTTTGTGTGTGTCTATGTGGGGGGGGTGTATTTGCAGAGTATAGATTGGAAAGTGCTACGGGAGGCACAGCTGAGGACAACCATTCGTCAGAGTTAGCCCAATTTAATTAATATACACGGGTAAATAAAACCAACAAATGAGGCAAAGAGTCATTGAATGGGTTTGAATTGATGAGACAGAGTAAGGGTTGAGGTCCTCAGGAGGAACAGGCTCAGCTCGAGTCCTGGTGGCCACCCCCAACCCCCCCTGCCTGCTGGCAGATTGATGGGACCTGTCTGGAGGCTGATAGATGTTTCTTGAATGATGGAGGTGAATGCATTATAGTCCAACATGCAATATTAATCAAGTTGGGGGTACATTGATAAGGCTAAAGTCCATCTGGCAAATGCATTGTGTCTCAGTGATATGTGACTCTATTAACCAGTCCCTGACGTAGTCAACAAACAAAGTGATCAGGGGTCTGTTGATGGGGAAACCCTTTGCCTTCCTTTTAAACTTGGCGTGCGTGTGTGCGTGCATGTGCATGTGTATGTGTGTGTGTGTGTTCCCAGCTGTACTCCTGGTGTATGTCTTGTATCGTCAGAGGAGTTGTTTTGCATGGGTTTCCCCCCAAAGGAGAAGATCATGTATACACAGAGGAACAACCCTTGTGTTTCAGTGCTGTTTACCAGGTAGAGGCTCGGCATGAAACCACATAACAAAGAACTAGAAGAAATAACAAAATGAGATTTGTAGCGACCCGAGGTGTCGATGAGGATTATCACAAGAAAGCGAGAGCTGCCCGTGTTAGTCAGAGCCGCAGAAACTGCCATCTGCGAGAGTGTGAATCCGTCTGTTCTGCCCTGACTGACCGCCCCGCGATCTGTCGCTGTGATTGGCCTGGTTACCATAACGACGGCTGTTCCCCTGGGATGCTGGCGCGTGGATCCGGGAGATTTGAAACCCGGGTCTCGAGCGGCGCGAGAGTAGGGTACGGATCTCGAGCCAACCGACTGAAAGACTTACAGCAGGCCCCGGATAAAGCTTTCTTTGTGTTGCTAATTTTCAAGGGTCCTGCAGGCCCCCGGAATGGACGAGGATCACAGCCGCGATGCGAGTGATAAGGGCTCCACCACAGCCAACGCGCTGAAAACGCTGAGCAAATGGAACCTGCCCTGTGGAGTCTCCGTCCTCCCAAGGGACGCCGGTGTTTGCCACTCAATTCAGGAGCGGATTTAGGAGCCAAACAATGCCGGGGATAAACATCCCGAGATAGATGGTGTTTTTTGTTTTTTTAATGGACTGCAATAGCAAGATAATTCTGATTAAGTGGAACAATGGTGTACTTGAAAAAAAAAATTGCCCTTAATCTCATTGAAAGTATATGTAAATCTGTATCTTTGGCACGAAGATGGATTTTGTAAAATCAAATTAATGTAAGCTATTAATGTAAGCTATGAATCTATCTATTTAATCTATATCTCTGAAAATATGGCTCTTAACGAAATCCATAGTGTTATTGTTATTGTATAAACTCAAAGCATTAATCCAAGGATGAAATATACACTATAGTGCCTAAATAATCTCCTAGTAAACGCTGCCTTATGTCTAATATCAGCCCGAAGCCTAGCTGTAATTTGCAGTGGACTCTAATATAGTACTAATGATGGATCTGATTTTCATCAAAGCTTCTATCAACATTGAATTATGCTTGTTAAGGTTTCATGCTAAGGCCTCATTCCCAGATGCCACAAAACCGGCATGAGAGGCGTGCAGCACGGGTCTAAATAATAGATGGGTTCTAGCTAGCTCATGTCCCCAGCCTGATCCAGTGAACCCTCTCATCAGTTTCAACTTGTTTCTACTAGAAGGAATTTGTTCCTAAGATGTACATATTGCACCTGCAAGGTGTGCTAATAGTCCCCCTGAGTCTGATTAGTGTGCATGTCTCATCTTTATACATATATATATTATTTCTGTCTTCTCTCTCTTATTGTGGGCTGCCTCTCTTGCTCTTCCTGCGGCTGTTCTCCCTTGTGTTTGGGAGGTTCACGGCTCGCACACAAACGGATCTCCCCTCAGTTTGGGCCCACGCAAATAATTCTTGAGTCAACCTCCTCCTGGGCAACGAACCAATGCATCGCTCTCTCTAGAAATGGTGCTCTCCTGGTTGAAATGCTGCATTACAACAGTTTGGTGCAGTCCTGCGTATAAGTCTGCAGCGGAACATGATGAGAGTTGCATCTGAGGAACACTGAACACTCCCAATCACTGCTGCTGCTGCTCCTCCTCCTCCTGGCTTCATCTCAGTAGGGACGGCAAGCCTCAACATGGCCGGCACACCAGGTGCTGCAGCATGGATGACTCCAGGGTGGGGGTGGGGGTGGGTGGGGGTGTGTGTGTGTGTGTGTGTGTGTGTGTGTGTGGCCCTTTGGCACAGCAGCTCTTTGCTGTGCAGTGAATCAATGTGGATCTCTGCCAAAATACAGCTCATATCTTCGGCTCCCTCAATCTTCCCCTCATCACTCGTTTTCTGTGTATCTGCCTCCACTAATCTGGTGCTCTTCCTCACAGAGTTTATGATATTGTAATGTTCTAATCATGGGAGAATGAGCAGCACACTTTTAAGATTCACAAGGGGATAAAAATCTGCCTTTACCCGTTTTTCACTAGTAAGTGATAATAGACAGAGGAATGGAAGTTGCCCCTGTCACTCATTAACCAAAGTGTTGATTGGCTTTGGCAATAACATGGGCTAATCAACAACAGTGTTTCCAGAGAATATAGAAATGCCTCACCAAGCGTAGACACACCAACACATGAGATATTCAAAATTCCTTCCAACTCAGTGTCACATATAGCAAGCAGATGCGGGCATAACGCTGTCAGCAACCCTTGGTGTCGTAGAAATAAAGTGACCCCCTCCACTGACTTCCTTTGTTACCCTGTAAAACGTTTGCGGGCTATTGGATCGCAAGTACAGGCCTACCCCAAGCCCGCTCTCACCTTTCTGTGCAGTGAGCTCACGATAAAGAGAGACAAAGATAGACATAGAGAAAGTTTGTCTGTTTGTCATCACCCTGCCACTGTGCCATGTGACCTGAGATTCACAAGGCAGGAAGACCCATTATGTTTTTGTTTTTTTCTTCCTTTCCGCTCTCTTCTCCCCTGTGGCCCCCTCTCTCTCTGACCGCTTAACACACTGGCCAGCCTACAGTCATAGTGATAAATTGCTTTGGCATGTAGGGCTAAACTACACTGTGCCAGACTCCTTGTTTTAGAGGCGAACCCCAGTCTAGTTAAAATAATATGGTATTGTTCGCCATCAAATGGCTGGCTCCATGACTTCTTTGGGAAGGAATTCAGAATCTATCTCTGTGGTATCTTCTTACATCTCGAAGATCTCCAAAATCTGGTCGACCAATCTTAATTTCATGTTTCAGGGTAGTCCAGAATCACATGGTTTTGTTGTTTGCTTTTGCTCTCTAAGCATGCTGTTTATTCATATATTTATTTATCTGTGATTCAACTTGCTGTTTTATATCACAGCATTTTTATGTTTAGATATTGTGATTGTAATGTTGTAGTCTGAAGTCCTTTTAATGGATTTGTACTCTGCCACGTGCACATTTAGAACCCATTTGTTACAAAAAACACCCTTTATTTTATTAAGCTAAAGTGCTTTCTACTGAATGTAGAAGATTTGATTGCAAATATAATGAAGGCAGGGAGTCTGGTATCTAGGTCAGGAGTTCCAGCTGCATAGAAGATAATGTGACCTTCCTGACTTCAAAACAAGACTAGTTCAACAGAGAGGGGTTAGCTGAGAGTCCCCACAAGCCTCCTTCATTAGGAATCGACAAAAATCGACTTTGTCCTGTGAATTCAAAGAACGACTAAGCCGCCTGGATTGCCCTGATTTAGCAACATCAGTTTTAACCTACTGGTTGTGCACAGTCCTTTTAATTAGAGTCTTTTGAAGAATATTCTCTTTGCAACTTTAGCGTTTGTTACTAAGGTCCAACTAAGGTTACTAAGGAGATTCATAAAGAACGTCTTAACAAACATATGACTGTGAATGATGAAATTAGGAACTAATGCAATTTGACCTCTAGATCTTTCTGCAGATCTCCACAAGATGATCAGATGACCCTAAGATCACAAGTTACTCACAAGTTATTGAAAGGCTTTGTACGCAACAAGGCAGTAGAACTTGAAAGAACCAGTTAGGACAGTCAGAGGGGTGAGGTAAACTGAAAGGATCAGAGGTGGTTCCTTTTATCAGCTAATCACATGGTGCCTCTTGATCACTGTGGCTTTGGTCTCTGCATGGGGTGTGTGAGGATGAGAGACCGGCAGGGGGTCGAGCCAACCGTTGCGTATAAATATATGTTCACTCATCTGGAATCGCACCTTTTAACCGCTCCAGCCCATCTTCACACCGAGTTTTGAGCCCTCACGAGTACGTGCTTCTTCTTCCCTCGGTAAAGAAGCAATAGCTGAACTGTTAACATGCATTAGCCCACACTGCAATGGGTCATTGTCTGATTAATCTTACAACAGATGCATACTCCATGCAAGCATCCTCCCTTTGTGGACCCAAACAATGCAACATATGGCTAGAGGAAGATGATTTGTAGATGGGGTGGGCCGCCCACTTTCAGATTATAGCTTTTGGCGCGTCTGCCCTGTTTTACCCTCTCCCTAAAGTAGCCCAATCCTACGCTTGACGCTTGGAGTATCAAAGGGCTTGTGTCATCAGTTTTCTTGCTGGTGGGCTTCTTGTCCAGAGCCCAGACCTCTTGATTAGTTTGACAGAGTCAGTAGGTCGCGTGTCCCCCCCAAGAAACACACACACGCCTGTCGCGTGCCCAGACTCTAATGATGGGAATCCCCTACTTCCTGATTGGGTTAATCCTGTATCTTAATGACATTCTAATCAAATATGGCCTTGGGCTGATTGGTGCCATGATATCTGTGTGGAAGATCTTAATTTGGTGATCGCCGATATATGTAATTTATTCCTTCATGGGGATTGGCAAGCTGCTCCGTAAGCAGCTTGCAGATTTTCAGAGACAGGATAACTTGTATATCATAGATACATACAATATGAGGGAACTGTAATCACATTGTTCATGGTAATCCTCGCAGACAAATAATCATATTGAGCTGAATGAAGAAATTCAACTGAAGAGAGCCATGGACAAGTGAAGGTCAGATTGTGTTAAGGGTAAACCCACGTTTCACCATGCGCGATGGGGCCCTTCCTACAGGACACAACTGCTATTTGTTGGCCAAAGTGTCTGGCAGCTTTATGATACTATCTCTCCCCACCTCCAACCACAATCAATGCTATCTGAGGCCCCAGACCTGCTGTCATGCTTCTATCTCTGTCCCACTTCCTGGACAGATTGCACGTTCAAACCACTTAAGTAAAATCACACCAACTCGACACCCAAAAGTAGGTCAAATATATACACACTTGCAGCATTTCCATTTTGCCAAGGGAATTACTGGGATTAATATACAACAGGGTGGAAAGAAATCCAGCGGCCGCCTGTCACATGTGCTAGATGCCGCAGTGGACCAGTGGGTCAGAGAGCTTGTGCGGAGCTTGAAACACGCTGTGATGTCCTTGTGGCCTTGGGCTATTTCATTCTGGGGTTTGCACTCAAGCTATGGGACAAGACCATGAGCGCCATTATCTCACGACTGTGAATTCCATCTTCAATCAGGGAAGGACTCCTCTGAGAAGGGAGAGCATTGGTTTTCTAGATTCTGTGGCACACTACCAATGTTTCTTTCTTTCTTTCTCTCGCTTTCTCTTGCTTGCTTTCTTGCACAGTACACAAATGAGATTACTTTCTGTCAGCTTTAGGATCCAGTTTCATCCTGGTTTGCCAAACTGTCCCACGATTTGGTTGATGATTGACAAATCAACTAGTTTTGAAGTACGCCTTTTGTTAACTTACTGAGGAGGATATCCTATGAAGGGCATTGTGCTGAATCGCCCAGACAGATATCTGCATCGGTCTGTTTGTTCTGCTGTTCCTCTCAGCAGTCTCCATCTGTGAAGTGTGAGCAGCATGTGCAACAGAGTCACTCTGAAATTGAATTGGTGGGGTGGGCTGGGGGACATGCTGCCATGATAGAGGCTGACTGATTATCTCTCTGGTTGCACGGCAGTATTTGGGAGGGAATCGAGGGATGTAGCCCGGCCATCAAAAGATTTATCCTTTTATAGTGTTCACAAATCCCCAACAGCACCACTACAGGGACATGAATCCAATCAAATTTTCGTTACAATCCACAAAATAATTTCTGCCTTCTTTTTTAGCAGTTTGATGGATGCATGTCAAATATGAACCAATTGAAATACTTTAATTTGTATTCTTTACACTGCATTGTGTCTAAGTATCTGTTCTCTACCTCCTTCCTTTTTGTAGGCCTTCGGACAAGCCTACTCCAACCACAGAAAGGTGGCCGCGGACGGGGAGAGCCGTGAGGAGTCCCTGATCCAGGAGTCTGCCTCTAAGGAAGCCTACTATGAGCAGAGGGTCCTGGAGCTGCAGACGGAGGTCCGGCAGTCACGCAACATCTTGACCAACACGCAGTCTGAGAACGAACGGCTGGCCTCCATCAACCTGGAGATGAGAGAGGTAAGCGGGATCCAATCGCCTACTCGGTGTGATCATGGGCTTGCAGAGGTTATCCGGCCCTGATGTTTGCAATCGCTGTCTGTTCAGGTTTGACGAGCAGGCCTCACTGACCATACTTGTTGACGAGATCATCTCATTGGACTTGGTTGTTGAGGACATTTGTGTGTTCGATTGCTCTGTAACTTCATATTCCTTACAATACCAATCTACATTTATTTGTTAGCTCCCCTAAGCTCCTTAGGTACACAATCTTTGGTCGCATGAAAGGGTTTTGATCCTAAGTTCTTCAAGTTAAAGCCTGTTTCTTACTGGTATTTGACACACAGCATTTATTTAATCATGCTCTTAATGTTTAATTTGAG
The DNA here is from genome assembly GCF_902167405.1 of Gadus morhua. Lineage (NCBI taxonomy): Eukaryota > Metazoa > Chordata > Actinopteri > Gadiformes > Gadidae > Gadus > Gadus morhua. Next base: position 17,003,442 of record NC_044048.1, on the reverse strand, counting down.
TAAACATCTTTAGTGAAATGTCATAATTGCAGGCAAGGCTTCTGTTAGTGTGCATGTTTGGCCTCCTGAAGGAGGCCAAACTTATTTAGTAGTCTAATGCCTTCAGACAGAGCATACGTAGTGCCTCCATCTCTGGCTTGGGTTATTATGATTATACGTTTTTTGAGTCACTAATGGGAATGGGAGTTGTTTTTTACTATTGTTGGTGTTCCCCCAACTTACCCTAACTGCTTAAACCCATGATCCGTTCACCCCAACAGATGAGCTTCACTAATCCACATTACTAGCATAACATGCAACCCTTAACCCCTCCCAACCCCCACCCACCCCAAGCAGTCAAACGTTTATTCCACTCCATTACATATTTTCTGCCTACATTAGCAGCCGCCTCTATTGTTCCTGCTCCAATTTGGACGATATCTGAAGTTGAATGGACATCATTAGTGGGGAAGTAGAGCATGGTGGCCGCTGCATGCATGCATGCATGCGTCCACATTTTTGCACGAATGTTTGTGACGGGCCGGTGACGAGGAATCGGAATCGGCCCAAACACTTGACATTGGAGACTCTCCTGTGAGTCAATCAAAGGCTTCCGGCTGGGCTTCCGTCTTATCAGACTCGGTCAGGGAGACAGACATGTAGGAGATGACCCTTGTCTTGAGATGGGTTTCTTCAGTCTAAAGGGGTGCTCTGGTCCCGTGCCAGGCTAAGCAGTATAATCACCCTGCGTTTGACGACCACATGTTGAGCTGAGCCTGCAGTTTATCGGGTCAAGTTGGACGTTTTACCGGGGGTGGGCTTAGGGGATGGGGGGCTGGCGGATTAGGGAAGTGGGACGTCTGCTTTGGTGTTCTACAGTCTTTTTGGGTGTAAGTGTCTCCTCTAGCGTTGTAGGGGATTTGGTCACGGTGACACACTACTTCAGACTGATGCTGGCAGGCAATTGCTTTTTCAAGCAGATTAGGGTAAAAAATGCTTTAAAAATGTTTTTCCTTCACAACGTAAGAGTTGAGAGACTTAAGAGTTATGGAAAACATCCAAATTCAGCCAATAAGTAAGCGTGGATAAACACGGGATCAGCATTTACGGGAGTTATTCACTTCACTGTATCCTATACTTGCATGTATATGAATGCACATCTTTGAAAGGCCTGAATTGGTTGTAGGGTTAATTGGAGGCATTTGTGAGTAACCTGCAAACCAATAGGGTAAACACTGTTGGCTCTCCGCCCATCGGATGAGTTGATTAATTGCTTTGCTGGTGACCAATGGAAGGGCTCCTTCAGTAGGTGTCCGGGACATTGTGACGAACACACTCCCCTGTACTCATGCAGCGCTATTAGCCGCAGCTAGCTCTAATTAGCTAGATAAGATAGGGTGTTGGCATATAATCATTCATTGTGCGGGAAGGATAATGACAACCCTGCAGTGGCTCTTGTGAGGGTAGCACAGAGGGTTTTGTGTGGATGGCGGCCGGTGGGAGCAGGGCACTGAGCCTGGCATTGGGACCGGGCTGGGATCGTTGAAAGAGCCCTTTGTTGGCTTGCATTTAAATTAGCCTCAATGATTCTGCAGCGAGTGGAGGAGGGGATAGAGGGAGTGAACCAGGCTGAGAACGTTGCCGGAGGAGGATGACGGGCAAGAGATCCATTGAGGAAGGCGGAAGACAGATTCCTTCTGTTATGGGTTTTTATTTGCTCCCTTACACTCTGAATTTACCCTTCTGAAAAAGTCATTGTCATCGGCAGTACAAGAATCTGAGTCGTACAACTGGCTAAGGTTATCTTTACTTAGACATGTGCTCAAACGAGGTACATCTCTTTTTATTGGTCATGACTACCATAACTAAATATCACCATTCAAACTAAACGCTGGGAGCATGGATCATCCATATTTCACAGCTATGGCGTTGGCTCTACAGGATTAAACCCACACGAAGTGTAAGCTACATTGTAAGGCGGCGCATGGTAATAAGCATGACTCCATTAAACTCCTCAAGTCCTAAGAGGAGAAAGGGAGAGAATCAATGCAGAGAATCTTCATAATCATATTTTGTTTGCTTACAGAAAGCTCTCTTCAATGTCACAAGCAATAGTGTACGAGAATACAGCTGTTTAAAGCTGTAGCTAAATCCATTTAATTTGAGCATTTTGCTTTAGCCATCACTGTAATGGGCCCATTCAATTGTTTTAATGTGATTGGTTTTACCACCTGATAGGGTAGGAATAAATTGTCCCATACATAATGTCCATTACCTTGACCTGGATGCTTAGTAGATACACACCCACACACAGAAATCAGAAGCTGAATCGAGGCTGAATTAACAGGATGCATTTAGAGGAGGTAACAAGAACAGATAGATGCAGTGTACTTGTTAGAAGATGTATCGATCAAAAAAGGAAATTGAGTTGAACAATACCAGTCACTGTGTGTGTTTATATATTGTTACATCCGTACCTAGTTCATTAAAGGGTCAGGGTGAGTGGTTTGCTGGGTGAGTGGCACCTCATGAAAGGTTCCTTTGACCTTACCTATGAGATGAGGTCAAGGTATCAGCATCCCGGACGTGCGCTGGGCTCTGTGCTCTGATCTCCTCCCGGCTGCCTGCATCGTTTCCTGTATTGCATACTGTCAGACTGCTGGCATTAAGTACCCTGGCCATGGGAGGGGAAGGGAAAGGGAGAAGGATAGGTTCAAGAAAGGTTGGAAGCTGAGAACCACCTAATTGGTAAAGCAATGATGGTGCTGATGTTGATGCAGAAGTGTATGAGGAGTGGATTGGGTGAAATAGTACAGAATAGAATAAGAATATAGAGGTATGGTGACATTGGTGAGTGTATGGGTCTTTATGAATCTTCCAACATACTTATGTGGTTCTTTGTAACAGATATGCATAGAGCAGTCCCTACTAACAGGATTTAAAAATGATCCTGTCTGATCCTTGTGTAGATGTTCTCTGGGAAGTCTGGTTTCATGCGATGCCCCATCTGGTCGAAAATAAAGTAAAAACCTTTCACCAAAAAATCGGTACAATTCTGAAACCACCCTCGGAGGTGGTTTCAAATCTATCCGGACCTATGCGGTTTCGTGTTAGGATTTGTGTGGACGCCTGAAAGGCAAACGATGGCGTCATTAGCCCCCCACCAGCCGGGGGACGTCAGAGTTGCGTTGAATTTTTTATTTATTATTTTATTTGTATTATTTTTGTAGCTTTAAATAAAGCCCCTTGATGAATTGAATTACTAACTGTACATTAAAAAGTATTTCTGCTCAATTTAAAAGGTTGAATCTCCTCGTGACTGAATTGTTTGTTTACAGCGCGCAGGCAGGGTCATCTCCTACTTTCTGTGGAGAACCAGCGGCTTGAATATTTGCTATAGCGTTTCTACAGCTCGATGCGGTATCGCAATGACTCCATCTTTACGGAGATGGTTCCTGACCGCATAAAACGAAACCGGATTGTTTTCGCACGTTTCGGCTCCGTGTGGACGGGGCCTAAGTCGCCATTGCTCCCCTATTGACGTTTGTCCTCAGAAGCATGCAATGCCTGATTTAAGCCTGGGGTCCAGCACGGCTAAGTGTTTCCCCTTGTTGGTCTACATATATGTCATGCACCAGTGCTCAGACTTTAACAGTCAAACATGTGCACACTGTCTTGCAGAAAGAACCTCCAGGTTTAACATACAAAGTGCTAAGTGCGTAAGCATCCTTCCATCTAATTGTTGTACGTTATTTTGTTCGAATGACCCAAGGGCATGCAGTGAATCCCTCATTCACACTTGCGTGCGTGCATGAATAAGTATTGCTGAAAGAAATTTGTTGGACGCGCAAGGCGAAAAAGTCCAAAGCATTTTCTCTCTCATTTACTCGAGGGTGCTTTGATTATCTTGCTGAAAACATCAGAGGGTGACCTTGACTTTGTTCCAGGCCCTAATGGGGTCAGCTCAGCGTCTATCCATACAGAAATGACAGTTGCTCGCGGCAAAAAGGAGGATAAAAGCGGATCTACTTTCACCTTAGTTCTCTTGGCTTGACAGCAGCGAGACGCCAGAACACTTCTTCATTATACCTGCGTTCTGTCTAAGGGGGGCTACCATAGGGCTGGGGGAGGGGGGGGGGGGGCTGAGATGCACGACATCTGTGAGTTTTTTCACTCATCCCTTTCAGAAGGTAATCCTGCAGTCGGAGGGGCCCCGTTCACCCAGAGATTTAACAGTAGTCGACATGACCTCAGTCACATTTAGCTAGAGATAGTCTGTTTTATCTGTGTGCGTGGAGCTGGGTGTGTTTATGTGTGACGGAGAGGACAGTTGATTGAGCAGGGTGCCTCTGTACACTCCCTGTCAATCTTACAAATTGATGTCATTGGCCCTAATGGAGGATCCTAGGTCCGGAATTCAACCACGGCTGGTACATGGACACTAAAAGTATGTGGGCAGACTGCAGAGAGTATAAAGTGAGTAGGATGCAGCAGAGTGAGCAGTAGGGAGAGCAAAATGGTGGACCCTAGAGTGAGTGGGCAAAGAACGATGGCATGGAAATTGTATTGAAGGAAAATTCAGCCTGTAGTGTCCTTGCCAGAACTCTCATTTCCTGCAAGGAAATGTTGGGTTATCGTGGCAGAAATTTCGTACGATTTCAGAAAGTATTAAAACCCAAAGGCTTCATCCCCTTCATGCTAAACAAGCGGCTTCCGATAAGCACTATAGTTTAAGGAGCTGAAACACATTTTGGACACATTAAGAAACCGAACAGAGCTAAACCTTTTCATGCTGTCATAAGTAGTTCCACTGCTGCAGCAGGAGCTTTACAGAGAGAAAGTGAGGGTTAATTTGGTACAGTAGAGTAGAGTGTGCTCAGACTGGAAACCACTCTGACCATGTAATCTAGTGAGCTGGTGTCCTCAAATCCCCAGCAGAGGAGTTTACCTACCAGAAGGTCCGTGTGCAAATTAGTAACATAAATAGGTCATACTTAAATAGAGAAACAGGCAAAGGTGCATTGTAATACATACATTACTAAAATACATGCAATAAGCCTATTGATGGTGTACATTAATGTTAATAGAATACCATGGGCCTTATTCTCTAGCGGACATCTTGGTTCGATCTTTGTTCTAAACGGTTCTAAACGTTTAAAATCAAGATGGCCCACTTGTTGAATAAGGCCTATGCCACCCACTTTGCCACTGACTAACACCTGCCTTACACCCCACTTGGCGGTGGGTGTCTTTGACGATGTTTTGGAAGACCATAGTGGAAGCTACTGGGTGGTACCAGAGGTGACAGCAGGGTGCGGGGGGGCATCGTAACTACTGAATTGTATCCTTTTGACAGGGTGTTCAAAGGTGACGTTTTATACCATCTTCCCTGCTACCTTCTGTTTTGAAGATAGGCGCACAAACACATAGTCACACGGTCACAAACATTCCCAAGGGGGTGCCTGGCCTTCCGTGCCTGAATCAATGTTGTTCACACTTTGCGACAGGCACGTACACGGCCACCATAAAACCAAGGGTGGTGGGCTAACAAATCAACGTCTGTCAGGCAGCCAGTCGCCGACCCCCCTCCAGTCCCATCATCCTGGTGGGGGGAGGATAGCGAGAGAGGGGTAGACAGAAAGGGGTCTTTGGAAGGAAAGGTGAAAGGTCAAGGCCCTGGTGTGCATTCTAATCACGTTGCAGTGGTGTGCCAGTGGCTGCCTTAGCTGAGATGCCTAACCCTGGCCAGGAAAGCGACCCTTCCTCCATCTGCTGCTTCATTGTTGTGTCAAGGGCAAGAGTGATTTCATTTAAGTTCAATTCTTTTTTATTATTATTTTGCTCAAAGAAGAGCCATTTCTTAAATGTGACTTATTTTTTATCTTCTCTGGAAGTTTCTAGAAATAGGAAAACATTCAAAGACTTGCCTGGGTAATTAAAGGTTAATACAAATGTTAAGAAATGTTATGAATTTGCTCACAAAGATGACAACGAAGCCATTACATCCAACACTGCTCTTTCCCAATCACCAGACCCACAAATTGATTATTCCCTTTCGTCAAAGATAGAATTCCCATTTTCAAGTCATCAGCATCCAGTCAATATCCAGCTGGTTCGAGTGATACCCAATTCCTCCATAAAATAAATGTTCCTTTCTATTGGGGCTGTCTAGGGAACACCGGCTATTTGATATGACCCCAGTGTATGGGCTTAGGGGAATGCCTGATCTCTGTGCTAAGCACATGCATTATTCAGTAATGAATCAACGTCAAGGCTTTCATGCAGGCAGCAAACACCCGCACTCATTACAAATGTGGGAACGCTGCTGAATATTAATGCCGCATGAAACATCATCTGGGCCCAGCTCTGCAACATTTTTACTAATAATTGCTCCCAGCTAACAAGGAAACATGTATTCCTGGTCATCTGGGATATGGAAACAAAACTGCTGTAGAGTGATCAGATTGTCACTTTCGTTGTCAACAAGTCGCTTGAGTAAAGTATTCGGTCTATGCAGATATAGCTGTCGAGGTTGTGTATTTGGGGGTCATTTGACTTGATGGGGTTGAGCGTGGTGACAACAAGGTGTGTTGCATGGCTTCATGAAGAGACAAGAACACATACTCACGCACGCTCACCGCCACACGCACAGTGTGAATTCATTTAGATGAAAGCAGTGGAAACCATACACCTCCTTTGGTCAGTGTCTCTTGATTTCAAAGCGTTGTTCCTGAGCCACGCTCCCAGCTGCTGGCTGGGGCTTTCAGGATTAGCTTTGGCCCGTCACTGGGAGGGCCCCGGAAAGGTGTTAGAGTTGTAATTGCAACTGTAGAGGAAGTAGCAAAGATGGCGTGTCGCTCACTTTCGCTTGTCATTTTATATCACACGTATCTGGCTGTGTTGTAGAACTAGCATATGGACTTGTCTCAAACACTCATACGATTGTGGCTTTATGTTATAGGGGGTATTATTTAATTTGTACATAACACCTTCATGTACCAATTAATTTTATATACTCAATCGACCGATTCCACGTTCTGTCACATTGGCAGACTCCACTGTTAAGAGTCCCAGTCATTCATCATCTCTCACCATAAGTGTCTATAATGTCAGTATGGCAATCAAAGCTGGCAGCAAATCAAGCTGGTGGCCAATTGCCCACCAAGACACTTGGCGCCTCTAGACACACACACGCGCTCTGTCTCCGTATGTGTCTCTGTCACTCTGTCTGTGTGTCTCTCTCTCTCTCTCTCTCTCTCTCAACACCTTACGCACACAAAGGCACACTGCATTTAACAGGGCAGACCAGATGGGATTTGGTGGACATCCTTAGCCATGAAGATTTACATATTACACATATTGATGTGACTACATCCAATCAATCACTGTCGCCTCACCGCAGCACTCACTCGGGCAAGATTGAAAAGCCAACCTCTGACAGCTTCCTTCTCTCCCCCTCCCCCTCCCCCCTCCAGAGCTACCAGGGGGATGAGCTGGAGAGGGTGCGGCTCCGGGATGACGTCAAGGAGTACAAGTTCCGGGAGGCGCGGCTGCTGCAGGACTACACAGAGCTGGAGGAGGAGAACATCTCCCTGCAGAAGCAGGTGTCCATGCTGAAGCAGACCCAGGTGAGAGGGAGCCCCAAACAGCACATGAGTGTGAACTGAATGTGTGTATGTGCAGTTAGGAGGGCATGGTCCTCCAAATCTAGATGGAAACCTGCAGGCTACAAAGAGAATCGCTAGAATAGATCGACATTTCTGCCAATCATTTATACCAAGTTAGTTAGCACACCACAGAACATATCATTTTCTCTTTTTTCTGTTTAATTAGAGCATGCTTTTATTTATTTGAAATGCAAGGTGACGCATGTAGGCACAGCGGGTCACATCAGAGAGGTATGAGCACAGCTACATTTAGATTTCTTTATCTGATTAAACACTATTGCAGCCATTTTTGTCTTTTTGTTTCCTGGCCTCTAAGGTTAAGGCCCTGGTTTAAAACCAACGTGATCCTCCCTACATTCAACGCACCCTCTTAATGGTTGAAAAGACATCCAACCGGGTGGTTTAATTCAAAGGGATGGGTGGATTAAAATAAACAGAATCCTCTATAGCTAGCGCACACACACCCTGAATATCCATTGAGAGTATTTTCATTTGGGGCCGGCTTTATTTTGAAGCTGATAATTCTCTCCATATGACCTTGCCACTGTTGACTTTATTGTGATATGAACTCCCACATGGTTGATATCAATCATACGAGTATGGAGCGATTTTAACTAAGACACAATTCTATTTCACAATCGGAACGAATTGGATTAAATTGGGACGAATGCACCTACTCCCCCCCCCCGCCACCCCACCCATGTCATCCGGCTACGTGTGACGGGGGCTGTGTTCCCTGCACCACCCTCCAAACCTTAAACCCCCCTTGTTCTCCCCCAGGTGGAGTTCGAGGGCCTGAAGCACGAGATCCGGCGTCTGGAGGAGGACACTCAGTTCCTGAACAGCCAGCTGGAGGACGCGGTGCGCCTGAAGGAGATCGCCGAGCGGCAGCTGGGGGAGGCCCTGGAGACCATCAAGACGGAGCGCGAGCTCAAGGCCTCTCTGAGGAAGGAGCTGTCCCACTACATGACCATCGGGGACTCCCTCTACCACAGGTAAGACTCCGGGAGGGGGGGGGGGAAGTGGGTCAATGATGGGCTTATATCTGTATATCTGTCTCTCTCTTTATGTCTGACTCTCTCTCTCTAGGTCTGTCTCTCTCTCTCTGTATCTCTGTCTCTCTCTCTCTTTCTGTGTGTGTGTGTGTGTGTGTGTGTGTGTGTGTGTGTGTGTGTGTGTGTGTGTGTGTGTGTGTGTGTGTGTGTGTGTGTGTGTGTGTGTGTGTGTGTGTGTGTGTGTGTGTGTGTGTGTGTACAAGGATCACCAACCTCTCCTCTTCATAAGGAACAAGCATATTGATCAACATCTCCTCCTCCTCCCGCCCCACAGCCCGCTCAACATCTCTCTGGACGGCCTGAAGTTCAGCGACGACTCCGGCATCGAGCCCAACAACGACGACGCCCTCAGCGCCTACGAGAACGGCTTCAGCAAGCTGGCCCAGGCCATCGCCGAGGACAACCGCGACTCTGCGCCCAACAAGGAGGACCTGTTCCGCCCGGCGCCGAGCCTGGTGGACGACCTGCTGAGCGAACTCAACATCTCCGAGATCCAGAAGCTCAAACAGCAGCTGCTGCAGGTGGGGGTTCCACTGCACACAAAGTAAAAGTAGAAATGTAACATAATTGTGATGTCTTCTAAATAGCAGAGGGTTTGAGAAGCCATAGCATGACAATGTGTCTATAGAGCCAAATCTAACAAATGACAACTAGTTTGGTTTTTCTCGAGATGAGAATCTGAATTGTGTCTGTCTATTGAGACATTGTGTAAATGTCGTCTTATATTATGGTACAATAGATCCATTTTCTATATCTTCCTTTAGAAAATCCCTTCAATGTGAAGAGATTGTCTTGCATAAAGAACCCCAGTTCCCACCTCCATCCCCCTCTACTAATTTATCTGCAGCCCTTGCACAATCGTCAGCAAGCACTGTTCCAGTACCTGCTGCCTCAGTTTAAGCAGAGGACAGTGGAAAGTGTCCTTCGGCTGACGACAGGGTGTTGGGAGAGGTGTGAGGGATTCAGGGGAGCACATCGGCTTGATCCATGGCAGGGCTAAGGCAGGGATAAATATTCTGATGGAGCAATGTTAATCCCCCCCCCCATCGGGAGCAACACTAGTCGCTGCGACAGCCAGCCGGCAGGAGGTGGCTACGGGTGGATCTACCATCTGCCTGCACCTCAACCCCCGCGTCTCGTTGATGGTCCCCATGGTTACGAGCGTGGAACCTGGTTACCTACGGAGGACGGCGGCCGCTTTTGGGGCCTCCAGGGTTCAATCTTGAGATGCATCTTGAAAGGGAAACCCGGGTGTCAGGTTAATAAGAGAAGCCCAAGGTTTCCTTGGCGATGCCCTGGTATGTACACTATTTTAATCTAGAGGCCATTGTTGGGTTCTAAACCAGCGTTGAGTGTCCAGCCACTCGGTCGGGTCACGCCACAGATCACAGGCAGGAACAGAGGGAGTGCATCACCATTCCTCGGCTCTGCTCTGTGGTGCTTCCCTCCACCCTCCTCTCTCCGTCCAGCTGGAGCTGGCCTATCAATCGAAAGTACTTACTCATCGGTGTGACGCTGTTTCACTCTTAGTGACTCAACCTCCATAGTCTGCAGCTGGATCTAAAATGGCTGGGGCGAGAACAAAATGAAGAGTTGTGCGTGCGAGATGGTGGTAATTGGAAGCGTAGTCCTCCGGTGGCCTACAGGCCCTCTTAGATGATGTAGGTCATGTTGGGTCGCATTAGGACATGTACATTATAGCAAGTTCTTTATGTCTTAGCAATTCATTTACATGTTCACATTATCATGTTGGGGATTCTTGATTGAATAGGACTGCTGCTTTTGAGATCTTATGATGAACAGCAGAATTTAGCATAAAATAGTAAGTAGTATTATATCTATGTGAACATTTCTTATAGCTTAACATTGAGACTGTCTTCTGTAAAACCTAGATTAGGAAGATGGGCTCTAATGCAGATGTAGTTATTGCGTGTCAAGAGCTCATCTTTAGACCATCTGCCACATTTTTATCTAGTTGTCCAAATATAATGTGAACAAATATGCAGTACATTGCACAAGGGTGGGGCCATCCTAGTTGGCCTTGATTTATTAATACACCAAACACACTAACACACATGCTGAAATAGCTCAGTGCTTCACCAGCATGCATTGGTTTGTGTATGTTTGAACGTAAGGAGACCCAGTGCGCTCACTGCCAGCCCTGACTTGAGCCCAGTCCAGTTGCTCCTTAAGGTCACCCTGACGCTGATGCCCATCCCCGCTGGACCAGAGGGAGCTGGCGAGGTCTCGCATTATCTGGCAACGCAAGCCACATAGCCAGGGTAGAGTTACCACATGAAAGACAATCCGTCGATGTGATGGATCTATTACGCTGGACCCGAGAGAGGAGTCGCTCGTATCATCCACGTCCTTAGAACCCCCTTCCAAGAAATCCATTTGTGAAATGACCGGAATGGGACCAGATGAGAAAGGGGGTACTCGAAAAAACAAAACAGAACAAGAACATCCCATATTAATCGCCCTCCCTCGGCCCCCAGATGGAGCGCGAGAAGGTAAACCTGCTGGGCAACCTGCAGGACTCCCAGAAGCAGCTGGAGCAGGCCAACGGGGCCCTGTCAGAGCACCAGGAGAAGGTGGGCCGCCTCACGGAGAACCTGGCCGCCATGCGCAAGCTCCAGGCCAGCAAGGAGCGGCAGTCGGCCCTGGACAACGAGAAGGAGCGCGACAGCAACGAGGACGGAGACTACTACGAGGTGGACATCAACGGGCCCGAGATCCTGGAGTGCAAGTACAAGGTGAGTGCGATGAGGTAAAACAACTGGCAAAAGTACGCAGGTATTGCTACCAGATAAAGGTGCTGTAGTGACAAGGCTGTAAATGCTACCAGTTGAGTGATATTTCTCCAACAATGAGTAGTGCTAGCTATGCACTGTATGCACTGTTTTCGAAAAAAAAAAAAAACACAAACTGTCCATCCCGAACGAGCCAAACTAAGTGGGATTGATGATGGACTGATGGAGTGTCTCTGCCTGCGTCAGGTTGCTCTGTCGGAGGCCGGGGAGCTGAAGGAGGAGCTGAAGACTCTGAAGGCCGAGTATCAGGCCTGCCAGTCCCGCTACGAGGATGACCGCAGCCGCCTGGAGATCGACGTCACCACACTGGGTGGGAAGCTGGCCTGCCTGGAGAAGATCAGCCTGGTGGACCGGCAGGAGAAGAACAGGCTGGAGAAGGAGCTGCGCAAGGTGAGGCACCGGCGGGAGGCATTAGGCACGAGGAGAGGATATTGACCGACTTACATAAGACGATCTTACAAAGGGTTGGGAATCGATGGAGATGTTAGCGTGAGGCTATCCCTAACCTTTAGCGTAATCTTGGCGTGACTTCGGGTTTAGCCAGGTCTTCGCTCGTTAAAGAAAGCTTAATCAAGGTTTATGTTTGTGTGTGTGTGTGTGTGTGTGTGTGTGTGTGTGTGTGTGTGTGTGTGTGTGTGTGTGTGTGTGTGTGTGTGTGTGTGTGTGTGTGTGTGTGTGTGTGTGTGTGTGTGTGTGTGCGTGATAAGGTGAGCGACGTGGCCGGCGAATCCCAGGGCAGCCTGAGCGTGGCCCAGGACGAGCTGGTCACCTTCAGCGAGGAGCTGGCCACCCTCTACAACCACGTGTGCATGTGCAACAACGAGACGCCCAACCGCGTCATGCTGGACTTCTACAAGCAGGGCAAGGGCGGCCGCAGCAGCCCCGAGGGACGCGGCCGCCGCTCGCCCATCCTGCTCACCAAGGGCCTGTTCCCCGCCGACCTCGGGGACTCGGTCTCCCCGCCCTCCCTGCCCTCCCCGCCGGCGTCGGACTCCCGGCGCGAGCCCATGAACGTCTACAACCTGGTAGCCATCATCCGCGACCAGATCAAGCACCTGCAGATGGCGGTGGACCGCACCACGGAGCTGTCCCGGCAGCGCGTGGCCTCCCTGGAGCTGGGCACCGTGGCCGACAAAGACAAGGAGGCCTGCATGGGGGAGATCCTGAAGCTCAAGTCCCTGCTGAGCACCAAGAGGGAGCAGATCGCCACGCTCCGCACGGTGCTGAAGGCCAACAAGCAGGTCCGTCTGTTTCAGAATCCTCCACGGTTAGACAGGGTTTTTTGCTGTAGTTGGTGACGATGAAGGGACCTTTGGTTTATTCTAGTATGGTGAGTTCAGCTGTCCCGTCACATGCCCTGCTGCTGAGATCTATGATAAACAGTTGTGGCTGGCCGTGTGGCGTCAGCTGGCCGGTTTGTTTAGTTATACAGACCCAGAGGAGTAGTATAACACAGAATTAGAACTCGTGCCCAGTTGCTCTTGTGGCTATTAAGATTAAAGATTATAAAGATTCTGTGTGGCGTCTCGGTGCCTGACCCAGTCTGGATAAATAGAGCCATGAAACCCATAAATAAAACTAAAGCGTGCTACCTGTTGTTCATTTTACTACTTTACTCAACCACATAACATTTATAGTTTGTTTACAGGTCACAGGGGCAATGTTAACCAAATGCGTGTGACCTAGAGAGGACAATGTAGCTCATGTGGCCCACATTACGGACAATTCGATTTTCATTCAGCCATCAGTCAGCCCTGTGTCCTTCTTGCAATGCTCTAAACCCGGTCTCTCCTCCCAGACGGCAGAGGTGGCTCTGACCAACCTGAAGAGCAAGTATGAGAACGAAAAGGCCATGGTGACAGAGACGATGATGAAGCTGAGGAACGAGCTGAAGACCTTCAAAGAGGACGCCGCCACCTTCTCCTCTCTCAGAGCCATGTTCGCCACACGGTAAGACCCTCGCCTGTTCACCAACTCTCTTCTGCCCTGCACGACTGCACTACCTCAGTAGGGTATGGTGTGGGACACCATACAGTAAAGCACCCACCCTTGATTTTAGCATTCCCATTTTACGATGGTGACAAACAAAAGGAAGTAGCTTATCTTTGTGCATTGTGGGGCAATTGGTTGCATCTCCCTTTGCATGAAAATGCATTGGGTCAAACCTAATACCTTGATTCAATCACGTACTCAATGTTCAGACGAATCAGATTGCTAGGTCGGAACTACCTGTGGTATAATGTAGTACAAAGAAAGATTTGCTCGCCAAAGCAGAAATGTCCAGTGATGAGCAGCACCTCACTACACTCCTTGGTGCACGTTACTTTTGCAGTTTTATTATGTCGATCACAACATGCCATCCAAAGCCCACATCGATGTCCACACCCGTTAATCTCAGAGCAGCTGCCATAAGAGACACCTGAAACTTGTGTGTGATTTTAAGAGCCAAGTGTGTAGCTGGGCTCCCCAGAGCCTGAGGGCATGCTGCGCATGATCCCAGAGAGTCAACATTAGACCACAATAACACTGGTGTGTTAATGCCGTGGTGACACCATCTGGCACCGTCAGGCCACCTGTAGGACACCATGACAATCCAGAACAACAACTGGGTCATCTATGTTTATCAGATCCCGACTATATCTGCGAAATGGCGGACGTCGTTTGAGGCACGCCGCACGCGGACGTTATTGAGGCCCACGCTGTTGGTGGTCGGGGATTACAAATTTTCAGTGCTACGGCTCACGCCTAGGGATAACCCAATATCGATAGCCTTAAAAGGCTGCCCCTATACTCATAGAATCTAGAGTTACAATAAGTAACTATCGTTTCAGCCATTAACTGTACAATTCAGAATTGAATGAGAGGAGAGCTGAGGAGGGCTGTCAATCAAATATCGCGCTTCAGAAACAGCCAATCATAGGAAAGCCCGCCCTGCCTTGGTTCCCTCCCCCATAGTGTCAAAATTAAATTCGAGCGAGAGCGTAAAAACATCTTTCGCGAGAGGTTTTGCGCGCGCTGAGGTAATTTGCGCGCGCGAGAGGCTGTTTTGCGCGCGCTGAGGTAATTTGCGCGCGCGAGAGGCTGTTTTGCGCGCGCAGAGATCATTTGCGCGCTCGCAGTTAATATCTACGCGTGTGGAATAATGTAATACGCCCGAATGCATCTTTTATCACGTTAGTGCATTATGGCACTAATGTGACGCCATAATGGCGGGTTAAGTATTTCCCTTGTGTATCAATACGTATGGGTCTTGGAGTGGTGACATTTTTTTTTTCTGGTCTTATTTTGGATTATTGGAGGCCGACTCTGATTCTGCAAAGATTGGTGACGTGTGTGTGTGTGTGTGTGTGTGTGTGTGTGTGTGTGTGTGTGTGTGTGTGTGTGTGTGTGTGTGTGTGTGTGTGTGTGTGTGTGTGTGTGTGTGTGTGTGTGTGTGTGTGTGTGTGTGTGTGTGGAGATCAGAGGGAGGTGCTGCTTACCCCATCATTAAGCTTCCTGATTCCTATAAGAAGCAGGCCAAAGGTTTGTTTGTAATCCCTACCTCAGCTTGCAATACACAGGGTTTGGAGTGTGTGAGTGTGGGGGGCTGGGTCTATTGTTGTGACAATAACAACAAACACATGTAAGGCTTAAAGCTCATCACTCAAACAACACACAAGTCCAAAACAGAGTTTCCTCCATGTTTCTTCGTACCCGGTGTTGGTCACTGCCCACTGCTGCGTTCAAAGGCCTCTCTGGTCCGTGGTAAACAAGGCATTGTTGATGCTGTGGGCATCATGTTCTCCCTTGCCCTTCATCTCACCCACCTGGCTGCCATTCAATACCTACCTTTCTCCATTTCAGGTTGAATGTGCCGAAGTCAGTCCATATTCCTGCACAGGCTCAATTAGTAACAGGAGGAGAACGTCTGCGTCAGCATATATATAAGACATTGCGTTGTCATGACAGTTTTGGTGCAGTGCAGAGAATCAGACATCCAGACATTGTGGGTGGGAGTGGGACGCTCAATGGAAGTGACGTGGCTAAATATAAAAAGAAGTGGTGTTAAGCAGAAGGTTTATTGTTGTTTATTGTCAAACTCAGCCGCCACAGCCAGCGTTCCTTGTTATCGTTCGTAGTTTACATTCTGTGTGGAAGAGGAGCCATCTAGGATGTGTCTCGGTGTGCCTGTAGACGGCAGACTGCTCGGCATGCTGCCCGTGTATGGGAATGGAACGCGCTGTGTTAAATCAATGTCTTCCCTAAACACACACACACACATACACACACCATGTGTGTTTGAAGGTTATAAAAGGCCACTGCCTATTAGCCTGCCAGTGATTTAGGGGAGCGAACACGCCAGGCAGGGCTAACGTAGAGTCTGTTTACGGTGTTATTGGTATGTAAATGAGGGCCCAGATGCTGCTGGGTTGGAGTGGGACCGGGAGAAGGACGAAGGCCCCTCTGAGGGGCCAGGGGACCGGCTTGGCAGAGGTTTCCCACACTCCCCGTCTCCTCTTCTGCCCCTTCATACCCCCCCCTCTTCCGCCAGACCCTGGGACTGCTAGTATTCTGGACAAAAAGAGTGAGAGGGGGGAGGAAGGAAGGGGTGGTCATGGATTAAGATTGCAGAGATGTTGCAGACCGTGGTCAACTTCGGGAGGATCTTGTTGTTGTTTTAATCACAATGTGTAATCCACTTGGATCAACACGTAGCCATGTATGTCATCTTGAGTTAGCTTATGCTGTTGCTGTGTGGGTGTGGGTGTGTGCGGGAGGTTGCACAAAGGCGTATGTTTTTCCAGCAGCAGTCTGTGCTGTACTGGTGTCATGTTCGACAGTATAATCTCCGACCCCCTTACATTCCAGCGATATGCCTCAACACGTTCCTGCTCTTTCTTCTTGGTCAGAGAGTGAACCAAATCGAGTTCCTCTAACACACGCACTCATTATATCTACGACTGGTTTGTATTTTTGTTGACCACACACTCGTACACATCCAACGCATACACAAACAGACACACACACACACACACACAAACATAAACACACACACACACTCTTTATGATGGCCCACCATCCATGACCAATGAGGAGCAGACAACAGAAGTGTCTGAAAAGCTGGTTTGGGGGATGGGGGTGTGTTTCTGTGGGGGGGTTGTGTAAGGGCAACATTTTGACACACAACACATATTTAAGCATAATTAAACACATATTTATGCTACTGCTATTTACACATGAGTGTGGTAAGTGACTTATACGTGTGTTTGTTGGTGTGTGTGTATGTGTGTGTGGAGTGGTTGGTACATGCACAGCTTTGTTTTAAGGTAGAAAGCCTATCGCCTGACGTCAGACTAAAATGTAAACCAGCCTCGAGGGATTCAATGTTTTCAATGTGGCAAGTGTTCATCCGTGAGACACACACACACACACACACACACACACACATACACACACACACACACACACACACACACACACACACACACACACACACACACACACACACACACACACACACACACACACACACACCCCTCGTCCAGCCGGCCCTAAGAAAAGCCTCCATTGTGTTAAGCTCATTCCGACAACAGAGACCCTGATTTTCTTTCCCGGGAAAAAGCTCCCAGACCCTCCCTGTGGCCCCCCGCCGGCCGTCCCCTCCCTCATTAAGTGCTGCTGCTCCTCACAGGGAGAGCCCGCCGCCCCACACTGGGTGTAATGAAGCAGCACTGATCCTCATTGTCCAGCTGTGTGTCCCACTGGGAATCAAACCCTCGGACACAAGGCGAGGGGGCAAGGTGTGCGTTCGCCCTGGGCTAGTCGGCTGAGGTTACGAGTTCAGAGAGCACCACCCACCACCCCTCCATCCTACCCCCTCCACCCTACCCCCTCCACATGCTCAGAACACAACAACAGTGTCAATGTTTTTCTTTGGCTGGAGCCCATTGGCCGGTGGAGGCCGGCCAATGGGCTCCAGCCAAAACAAATCATTGTGACCTTTTGAGTTGACCAATCAGAAGTGTGGATGTGAGTATTAGAAGATAAGGGAATAAAACTGGAGAACACACAAACGCTGTGTTGCTGTGTAGGTTTTTTGAGCGAGGCTTGTGAGTACATCTCCAATAGCTTCAGGCACAGTGAGTGAACCCACACAGAGTAAATATACTCTTTTACTAGCAATACTTCAGGGCGAGTGGTATTTTTTCTAAAGAAAACATGTTAAACAGAGGCTAAATGACATGAGCCTACAGCGTTGTATACCGCTTGTAAACAAGGTTGAGGGGCCTGCCGCTCCCTCCACTGAGGTGTGGCGGTCCTGTCTTGAAGAACGCCCCTTCAAACGGTCCGGTCAGCAGCCCAACACAACGGATAATGGAGAGGGAGGGAGACAGCGAGAGAGAGAAACCCGTTAACCACAGTGAGAAAGGGGGGGAGAGAGGAGGGAGAGCGACCAGGAAATGCAGTGAGAAAAAGACGAGGCGGAGATCGAGAGATACAGAAATTAGGAAGGTGGTTGAAGAGGGAACGCAAGAATCTGCTGGTGAGGGAGAAAAGGACGGAGCTCATGGCGATGAGCAGGGGGCATGGGGAGAGCGAGACAGATGTGCCTTCATATTCCGGCAGATGACCCAGTTTATACACCTGTCAACGCTTCGAAACACACGTGTCCAACACTCTCACACTGAAGGGCAAAGGGAGACAAGGGTGTGATGAGGCCATAATTCATCGCTGGGGGCTTTTTTCCAAAACGGCAGACAATGACTCTAATGGAATGGCATGCTTCAGACTGATATTACTATATAAAGGCTATCAATCTTGCTAACGTATCTTCCCAAAATTGGAGCTCTAGCCTTCAGTCATGGACTTTCCATTCTCCAACTCATCTTCACTTATCGAGTCTCTCCATCGCTTCCTCCTCTTCCTCCCCGTCCTCCTGTTTGGTTTCTAGGATCCGGAGGAAGGGAATCTCCATGGAGACCCTGTAGGTTAATGCGTTCATGCTTTTGTGTCTGTGATCTATTATTAAGGGCCTCCAGGTACACACGCCTTCTCCTGGCATTCAGATAACCTCTAAAATGGCGTACTTTAACGTCTCACCTCATGAATCTTTCAATACCCCCATGACTTCCACCCCTAGCAGCTCCTCCAATGAGGGTGAAAATAAATATAACAGTATTTTAGCAGTTTCTGCATTTCTGCATATTGGCAAGTTAATATTGTCATTGTATTTGATTGATACCTGAAATACTAACTACTTAATGGTTTGAAAAATGCTGATAACGGAAGATAATATAATGATAGGAGGTTAGGTGAGGTATCCAGGTCGTTTTTGTTTGGGTGTAGGGCTCCACCTAGTGGTGGTTGGGGATACTGCCCAACTAGGTGAAAGGTCGTGATACAAATGCTACATCTTTTCATAATACTTTTGTTAATGTCACAATTGAATAAATGCATCAAATAACAAGTTGACAATTGTGATTTTTAAATCTGAATTCCTAATTAGGGACTTCCCGTTTCATCTTAATTCATCATCGCTGTTTAATTTGATTATGGAAGCTGCTACTGCCCCCTGCTGATTATAGGAAGTAAAGAAAAAAACGTAAATCTTCTAATAAACCAACCCTTCTATTCGTTCTGCCCTCCTGCAGCTGTGACGAGTACGTCACGCAACTGGACGCCATGCAGCGGCAGCTGTCGGCGGCCGAGGACGAGAAGAAGACCCTCAACTCCCTGCTGCGTATGGCCATCCAGCAGAAGCTGGCGCTCACGCAGCGGCTGGAGGACCTGGAGTTCGACCACGAGCAGACCCGCCGCGGGGGCGCCGCCAGCCGGGCCAAGGGCCGCGGGCGGGCGGCAGCCGCTGCCGCCGCCGCCGCCACCGCCAGCGCCACCTCTGGGGCCGCCACGCCCAATCCCCCCCACGTAAGTCAGAGCCTCACCTGCGCCGGCTCTGGCCGCCCAGAGATCAGCAACGTCCTGCCCAACGGCATCATGGGAGGCCCCGTGGTCTTCTGCAGCGAGAAGTACAAGATCTACTGCGACTGAGGACTGGGAGACCGGGTGTCTGATAGGACCCCCCTCAACGGGACCGCTGTGTACAGAGGGGGGGAGGGGGTCACCTCCCTCCCCCCTGGCTTTAGTGAATAAAAGCCCCACTCACTTGCTTGTTCGTCCGCCCCTCTGGGCGTGTCTAGCCTCCCCGTGCTTACCGGCTGCTCGTTGCCTGTTGGTGTATCCGCTACAGGGGGAATGCAGGTGTGTGTACAGTGTGTGTGCTAGGTGTCGGACGGGGCGGGGGCGGTACACATTTCGGTGTGTGGTATATAAGGAGTGTGCCCCCCTGTGGTCGTAGTCGGGATGGTTTTTGTGGATATTATTGGGTGTCTATACTTCGCCACCGTCCTGGTGCCCGTGCGTAGGGTGTAAAACGGTGGCCCGCTTTGTGCGTAGGTGTCTTCCGAGCCCCCTCCCTGTACCGCCGGGTCACTGTCATGCGGTCAAGGCTGTGGGGGGGGGGGGGGCGGGGGATATGTGAAGGGGGCGTCACGCTCTCGGCCTTGGTTCAGAGTGTGACGTCTTCTACCCATAGGCTTGTCTGCTGGCGAGGGTGCTCCTTGATGAAACGACCCCCCGTTACCTTCTCGGTGTCCTGGCCAATCCCCAGGACCCGCCTGTTGCCCCGGCAACCCACTGTCCAATCAGGTCACTGATTAATGTTTACATGAACAAAAAATAAATAAAGGAAAAATATGCAATCTCCGACGGCAAGCCCTGGCCCTGGGAGCATTCTCGACCGAAATTCAAAGTCACAAGTGGGTAAGCTGACGAATTGCTTCAGCGGACCGGATGAGAAGGAGCACCTGTGACCACATATAGTTTTTATATTTTATTTTGTAATTATGGGATTGTTTTTAATATGCTTGTACACCAATTTGGTAGTGATGATGATCAGTACTAGAAATTGCATGGCTTTGCAGCTGAAATGCTCATAAGCTTTTTTTTATTTATTTTTCCAACAGTGTATCTGTGTTCAGACGTGTGATCTAAACCCATGTGCTACAGGGCTCTACATTGTAAAGAACAGACAGGTTATTCGGTTGTCGGTTGGAACCCAGGCAGGCTTCTCCCTGCCTGGACTATGGCTTCTGACGAATCGGTCTCCATAGCTAAATTCAAGTGCGCTTGGTCAGAGGTCCCCCAGGTTCCCTAGTCGCGATATAGACGATATCTGGATTGCTGTGAAACAGATGAAACAAGTTTTTATTGAAAATGCAGGTTTTTTTGTTTTGTTTTCTTTACACAAAGTTAATGAAATGCAAATCCTAAAAGAGCACAAATCCAAACGATTTTGGATCCTAAATCTGCTATCGGGGAAAAAAAACCGACCATCGTCAGACACGAGTAAAAGTGCCTGCCGACCCGAATCACCTGAAATATATATTTATCTACATTTATGTAACGCCCTGTCCACCTGATGATGTAATACACCGTCCCTTCTCCCCATTAGCCTTGGAAGCTGACCTTAAAGCTCTGATATCATGTGTGTGTTGATGTGGTTTGAAAACACACACGCCTGGTGTCTCTAACCTTTGTCTTGTCACTTGTTCGCCCCCATATGACTCTTTTTACAGATTGTCAGACGCTTGTTCACCACACATCGCCACTCACCCTTTAACTAAAAAAAGAGGGATTGTGGGGAATCTTTTATGTCAGGTAACGTCCTCACGCACACGCATTGCATACATCTTGCTTGTGTGTGTGTGTGTGTGTGTGTGTGTGTGTGTCTCATAATCTTCAGCATTGTGACCCTTGTTTGTATATATTTTCACAAAGAGGGGTCCCTTTGTTTCTGGGTGTGTGAGGATAAACCTATGTACTGTCTTAGTATCTAAAATAGCTTTAAACCCTTGCGCATATACAAAGAACCAATACGAGTGGGGCTTGTATAGATAATTCAAAGTACTGCTTGTGGATCATAAACACATAGGCTTTATGATGCGAAAAAGCAGGGTTGATGTACGGAGATCCTGCAAGATGAATCAAAGTGTTTGCTTTTTTCTAACTATACCGAGTACGAATAAATCCCCAATTATATTCTTGATACGACCGCGTTCAGGTTAGGATCTTGCAGGATCGCTCTGCAGTATTTCTTCCTCTCAGGGACATAGGGAGGGAGCTTGTTTCTATTGCAGAAAACGTAAGGCGCCAACCCTGCTTAAGAGCACATCCATAGGTAACAGGCACGCAGTGTAGAGACGGACACAGCTATTCCACCATACAGAGTGAAAGGCTAAGGGGAAGAGAAGTTCCTCTGGAGGTCCATGTTCACTCACTCTTTTCTAATTGAGTTATTCATTTTAATGAACTTTTAAGAGTGACATATTGGGTTTCTTTTTCTTTTGCGTAAATATTTCTTGAAAGCGGAGGGATGAAAACTTTCCGAGGAGCTCCGGGAGCAGGGAGCTAGAGAAGGAGGCTAGTGAAGAAGGCTAGCATAAGAAACTAAACATGCTAGCACAGATAACCAGGAATCTGGTCTTGATCATGGTCATTGAGTTAGCCTTGAATCAACTAATTACTTTCCAAGGGACATAGAGTCCAAATGTTACCCCTAAATGCTAGTATATGCTCTGTGGAACCACTGAGCGGTAGTTAGACCCAACAACCCAGGATGTACTCAGATTATAACCTGTTATGGATATAGTTTCATACAGTTTGAATTCAACGTCTAGCTTATCTGTCGCCATAACGACCTGCCACTTTAATATTTAAATAAGCTCCTCCTACCTCTGTGCTAACATGCTCCGCCCACTCGTCAATATGTTTTGCTGAGTTGTCGTTCTGGTACATCGTCAGATCTCTGATTGATGTCAAATGCATGTGAAATACACAACTCATTCGTTGTTGTTATTGTTATGATTATTAACCAGCACGTCACACTGGGTGATGCCTTTCTCCTTTGCTTTGGTTGCGGGGTGATGTTTCAACTGCCCCGGAAGTGAATGAACGTTGTACTAGCGAGTCACTGGCTTCTTAGCGGCTTCTGCTTGGTGATCTCGCTTGTAGTCGGCCCCACATTTTATGCATCCGATAATAAGCTTTATTTTAACACTGGCTCAGGGTGACTAACTCGGATCATGCTTTCTGTTTGCCATGACTAACGAGAAGTCACTGTGTCTTCTTTCTCGAAAGAGGTGACAAGCTCCTCCCTGTTAAACTACAGTTTTCACTAATACTCATAAGAGGAAGCATGCTCACCTTAATGATGTGTTGTTTCTTTCTTCATTTGTTCCAGTTATTGCAGTAGTTCTGCCCGGATGAGGAGGTACCGACACAAGGTCGATTCTCACTGCTGAATCGGTTCGCCGAAGGTTAGCACAGCATAGATCATTTGGACTTGAGGATATCAAGGCAACACCAGCCGAAAACCAAACGATGAAAACAGTCAAAAAGCTAGATTTCTAATTGTATTCCCCCCATTGCTGTCTCATTTAAGCTATGCAATATGACATGGATGGGAATCAAGCTAAACTTCACTTCTTTAATTGCTGCTGCAAGAAGCCAGGATTTCTAAGTACAAGGCTCACACTTTCCGTGGGAAATTTATGAGTGACTTCAATATTATAATTACCCCTCAATTTAAAGGCAAAGGAAAACAGGTTGTTTCTCAATGTAATGACAACTATTTTTTCTACTTTAATGTTGGATTTTAGTTTTTATTATTTGTATTATTCAGTGCACTTTCATTATATAGGAAAATGTCATACTATTATTAACCAGAGAAATTCGTAGTGGAGTGGTTTGAGTTTTTTTCCCATATCTACACATAGTAGGCTATATATAGGATCATAGGCCTATGTGACTTCTACGTTGTGATGAGCAAACGCCTCTTGCATATGGGAAGGCGCCACAAACCACAACCTACTAATTGACTTTGTCTGTGAGAATTGTAACCATCTAAAACGTTTATTTTTTCCTTGGTTATATATTTACACTGTCCGTTAGCCTTTCTGTTTGTTCTACTATGATCTCTGATAGAAAAAGTCCAGGGTGATCAAATTCTGGGGTTTTTCGTGTATTTATTATTCCTAGGAATAGTTCGAAAAATTGCGCTGAAACTTGACAACGCTCTTGATTCAAAAGAAGGTGAGTTGTGTTTAAGGAAAAAAAAACTGTGTGACAAAAACACGCTTTTTTCCCAGCTTCTTACCGAAGGGCGTTCCACTGAACGTGGATCACTGACCAACAGAATTCCCTACAAGTGCATCGATTAAAATTCCAAATTGGAATTGTTCCATTCTCCCTTTGCTTATCGTGCCAAATCATGGTACACCGTTTAGGTTGAACAGAATCAAGAATATGAAAAGGGACATTTTTTGTCATTGGGAAAGGCTTAGTTTGGACCACGGCTCTCGCGAGGGACGTGATACGGTTTTCTGATTTGTTTAGTTTCTTGTTTCCAACCAGTAGTGCCTTTCATTGTTTCAAGGGAGAATCTTAGACTAGGATTTTATGTTTATTTTTAAAGGGTTGGGTTCAAAGTAACTGTGAGCAGCAATAAATGCGAAGGGTCGACCCCTATCTGCAAGAACGAAAAACAGTTTAAATTGGCTCGATAAAAATAAATTAATTGTAGGGAATCATGTGGGTCAGTCGTCCATACAATACATTCAGGGGTATATTGAGAAAAAAAATAGTTATGTTTTATTTTGATTGGTTTTCTCACACTTTGGGAACCCAAATAAATCCCAATGAACAACACCCTCCATGCATCTGATATGTATGTGTTTGGCTATTGGAAACATCTCTAACTCTAGCTATGTATGGTGAAGGTAATGTGATATCAATAGTATTGTGGAGGAAAATGTGAGAGCGCATTTTTTCATTCCGTCGTTCATTATGGTGGTATTTTTTTATTATTGATCTTTTTTATATCATCTTTAAGCATTAATGTTTTCAGGAAACAGAAAACTAAATTAGCATCAACAAGCTTGAACCGTGCCATTATAGCCAAAGCTCGCTTGTTGAGGCGTTAAAAGTTGAAACATGGAAAAAGAAACGTAAAAAGATAAAGTGCAATTCTGATACTGTTTTACATTTTGAAAGACCTCAAAGTTTTCTGTTTGCTGGAAGCACTAGCATTGTGATAATACATTAGCTGTGCAAACTTTATATTGTCATATTGTGTTCAGTATTGCTCCATAATTGAGAGTTTGATACCTTTTTATATGAAATAACGACTTCACCTGTATTTATTTGAATTGTCATGCAGTACTGTATTCTTATCAATAATGTGCGTTATGATTAGTGACATAATGATTACAGCTAAATGTCATTTGCATGTTTTTTTCAGTTATGGGACCTTTACACAGAATTGTAAAACAAACGTATAACTTTGTAATGGGTGAGAAGAAAAAAACAAAAATAGAATTGAAAAGGAAAAAAAGACAAGTCTTTTGTCTCGTATGTATTACTGCTGAAATACCGCTATGAAAAGTGTTGTTTGTTTTCCAGGAGAGATATGGTTTGTGTAAGGGGTAGTCATACTGGTTAAGAAAAAAAACGAGAAAAAAAATAATAAAGGTAACTTAAAGTCCAGAGATGTGCCTTGTGTGGGTTTTGTCTGTGTATGTATATATCCATATGTACGTGTGTGTGTGTGTGTGGGTGTGTGCCGTCTTGCTGTGCTCTGAAGGGTTAACCCCACAGCTGAGTGTGCAGCAGCAGTCCCAGGCTGCCGGCTCCGGCCCAGCCTCGTCCCAGAGTGTTCCCAGCTGGAGGAGCTCAGGCCTGGGAAAGGCTGGAGTGACTTCCCAGCTGTCCCAGAGACTCGGGGACGCGATCACGTTTCACACAATGCACACCCACACCCAGAGAAATAAGAAGTCAACCAGCCCCTTCTACTCCCCCCTCTGGGTCCGTCTGTCTCTTTCTCTGTCTGTTCCTCTCTCTTTTCTCTCCTTTCTCATATTTCAACCTTGTCCCGGCGGCCTTGCTCTACCTTGTTGTATTTCATCATCCGATGTTACTTCCCTGGTTTCTCCAATAGTCTCTGACCTTCCCCACGCTAAATTAAAGTCAAGAAACAAACAGTGACCGGACCCAACGGCCCCCGACCTGGGGTACTCCTCCACTTCCTGTTGCATCCCCGGGGGGCATTTTAGCCTATAGATTAAATCTCTCTCGTTCTCTCTCTACCCCCCCCCCCCCCCCCCCCCTCTCTCTCCGCTTCCTCTGGAGTTGTTCAACTGGAAAATCGTTGGAAGGGGCTCAATTTCGCGGAAATGAATCGACGATAACTCGTAACTTTAACAGTCCAATGTCCTCTGATGTCCCCATAAAATCCCAGAATCCTACAACAAAGATGTCACGCTTTGCCTTCTACAATTTTCCAAATTTTACACTAGAAATAACCAATCTAATTTGGAACCAAACTTGCTTTGGTATCTTTTTTTTTAGATTAGTTTATATATTTACTGTGTCTCTATGTATGGTGGGAGGGAGGGAAAAGTAAAATGGAGCCTATAGTGACGTTGCAATGCAAGACGTTTCTGCCTCCAGATCATCCGGTGACATTAACATGACCCTCTCCCTACGACTGTCATGTGGTTTGAGTCTTCACTTTGATAACTTAAACAGCCTACGCCTGTCACCACACCAACCATACATTTCTTAATGCCAATTATGAAAGGCATAAAAGGGGGGGGGGGGGCAGTTGATGGGGGATTTGCCTATGACATCACCACCGCCGGAGACAGTGCAGTCTATTGTTGTTGGTCTTCCTCACGCCTCGCCTGTCTGCTGCGAGGGGATAGGGACCCGGGTTCCAGTACTGGCCCGCCCACTCCGTTCAGTCAGGTGCCGTGGAGACGGAGCAGCACAAGGGCCTTCACTCCCTCAGCTGTCTCTGCGCTCACTTGTGCAGGATCCTGTTTCACCACATGGTGTCTCTGTAACAGACGCAACACACACGGGCTCACTGGCACGCACACACGAGCACTCACACACACATACATACAGACTGACATGCACAAAGGAACATACACATACGAACACACACACACACACACACAAATCCCTATTTGTGTCAGCAGCATTCTTATTAAGGGGGGGAAGGTTTACGGAAGGTTTTAAAAAGATTACTGTGTTGGCACCTTTTACCTCCACGGTTGAGCTTTGCTTTTTGGATGTGTGTGTGTGTGTGTGTGTGTGTGTGTGTGTGTGTTTGTGTGTGTGTGTGTGTGTGTGTGTGTGTGTGTGTGTGTGTGTGTGTGTGTGTGTGTGTGTGTGTGTGTGTGTGTGTGTGTGTGTGTGTGTGTGTGTGTCTGGGTTTTGATGCAGGAAACCATAATTTGTGCGTTTCTAAGTGTGTTCTTGGAGGCCTTCTAAACCAAAGGTTTCTCACAAAGAGCCTTCTTTCTGCACGTCAGCCGGAGACATCATCATGTGACGTTCTTAATTCACGTGGACATTTGGAGAGCAAAGAACCAGGAAAGCACACAGAGTGCATCTGGTGAGGCAAAACAGCCCCAGAAAAGAGCAAACAACACGTACAAACAACCTCAGCTGTGAGAGAGACAAACATACCACTTCTTGGCTGCTGAAGTATCATCTTCAATCCCCCCCCCCCCCACACACACACACACGCACAAAGACAAACAGACAGACGCACACACACACACACATCCATCAATCAAACCTTTGTTTATTCAGGCAAAAAAAGACGTTGAGTGACATTCATTTTTTGCAGTGTACCCTGATAACCGTGCTCGTTAAAATACAACCTAACGTCATAACACACATCAAAACATCCACACACACCCAAATACTCATAGACAGCCATTGAATACTGTATATCCTACTTGTACGTTATCTTAAGCCAACGCTGTGAATGAGACATGAACCATGCAGGGCGGATTAACTTCTGAATAAGAATGAGTTTCACTGAATCTCATTTATGCATTCAGAAACATTTTTCACTCTTGACAGTACTGGGTGTGAAAATCATAATCCCGAACATCATCATCATCATCATCATCGTCTCCCTCCCTATAATGTATGAGTCACACAAGTCTACACATAACGCTGGTGTGTGGTCCTATAGGTATCATCCTGGTGACGTTTGGCTGCGTCACAGAGCACAATACACGCACAATACACACCCACACCCAATACACACGTCTAGTGCCGGCTCAACAGGCCCGGTGGTTTAATTTGCACAGGAGGGCTGCGTCGTGTGCTAATGAAAGAGGAGCGAGCGGCGCGATGCGGGTGTGATTAGTCGTACGAGCGGGAGAATCACACCAGAGGGGTTTGAGGTGTGGAAAAGCACACTCTCACATTCCACGTTGCTTCTTTCATCAGCATTTGCTGCTGATCTATCTATCTTCCATTTATTCGTTGTCTTTTCTCGCTTTGGGTCCCCTACTTTTCAGCTTAATTTTCTTTCTCTCTCTTTCTGTCTCTCTCCCCTCAAACTTTTTTCCGCCTCTCCCCCCTCTCTCTCTATAACCCTCTCTCTTTCTCTCCCTCTCTCTCTATCCCTCTCTCTTTCTCTCCCTCGCTCCCTCTCTATCTCTCTCTCTCTCTTTCCCTCTCTCTTTATCCATATCTCTCGCCCTCTCCCCCTCTCTCTCCCTCGCTCCCTCCCTCTCCCTGCGTCCACCTCCCTCAGTGAATTGTGTGTTGTGTAGACGTGGCTTCTGAGCCCCTAGGGAAGCGGAGGAGGAGAGGATGTGTCTCAGGGGGGTTCAGTCTGTGCACCCAGCCCCCCCCCCCCCCACACACACACACACACACACACACACACACACACACAGTCTCTCTCCCCCCCACACACACACACACAGACACAGACACACACACACACACACACACACACACACACACACACACACACACACACACACACACACACACACACACACACACACACACTCATACCCACAGTGCAGCCAGTACCCAGTGCTCCGGGGGCTCTGAGCCTGTTTAAGACATGAGTTCAGTCATCCGCAAATCACTCGACCCCTCTGAGTCAGTGACATGTGCAGCACTACATCAGCTACACTCTGCACAGAAACGGCAACACAACCAAAACAAATCTGCCTGCTTCAGAAGTGCATCCTGCAGAACAAATTATGGTGCAAAAAACAGACAGGAGACAGACTGTTGCAGGTTAATTGTGTACTAATGAGTGTAATATGGGAAATAAAATGTGCTTTATTATAAGAAGCAACGCCGTCGCAGAAGAAAGTACAGGACAGTAGGCCTCGTACAAATTCATTTTCTTGTTAACGAACAAAAATAGAAAATGTATTGGCCTTTTCACAATAACATTAGTAGAAATGTAAATGTCAACATTTGACATTATTATGCTACAATCAAAGAGAGAACATAGTAGGCCGACCTTTGAAACTAAAGGCTACATCAATTAACCAAATAGTTAGAACAACGACCAGTTGTCCTGTATTTTAGTCTAGTAGTATTCTCAATGGCAGCCGGCCAGCCAGGGAGCTTTGTACTGGGGTCGGATTTGGTGTGTGTTCATTACGGACACGAGAGAAGCGTGCAGCTACAGCGGCACACACAAAAGTGGTTAATGATGCGTGGCTGAGTTGACATGGGTTTAGAAAGAACACGAGGGAGGAGGATGATAGACCTACTACACAAACACGCGCAACAACCGACACTCGCGCACACACACGCTCGCGCACACGCATGCACTCGCGCACACACACACACACACACGCACACGCACGCACACACACACACACACACACACACACACACACACACACACACACACACACACACACACACACACACACACACACACACACACACACACACACACACACACACACGGAGAGGGAGCCGCTATCGTGTTTCTAGGGTCTGTTTTAGAAATGTTTGGAATTACTTGCGGGGCCCATTTTTAGCCAACTGTGTGTCTTTTGGTTCAATTATTTATTTTCGAACCGAGAATGATTTCTGGGGCAGAGGAATCGTCTCAACCTAATGAAGGCCAAGGCCACACAGCCTAGTCCACTCTACGACTGAGCATGCAGAGCAGCATTATAATGAAGAAGCCTGTATGGGCAATGAGCAGGAAGAGTTGCAGCTACAGAAAAAACAAATGCTACAGTAGATGTTGAAATCCCTTCAGTGTTGTCGTTGTTCACTTGAAGTTGTTGGCCTACATTCCTTGGACATATATAGAGCAAACAGTGGGAGACATAAAAATGCAAATTGATAGGCAAATTCAAGTTGTACTATTTACTTAATTTGCCTCAGTGATCTTAAATGCTGTTACGCCAAAGGCAACGTGTCTACAGTGGACCTACAAGCTCCCTCTGCTTAATAATGCCGTGCTTGATGAATGGGCCAGCGTGCCCGCCCCTATCCTCGGGAGCGCGCATCTTTTTCCAGAGACCCGAGGACCGAAGTATCGTGCCGCGCAGAGGAGACACTTCTTTTCGGGAGACGGAGGCGATGGAACTACGCGGAACAACCGTGCCCTGATTTCGTTCACACAATATATTGTGCTCGGGTATTTAGTGGTCTGCGAAGGAAGCATGCAGAGTCCGTAGTCCGCTATCTAGACGTATCTGTGTAGAACAGGGGGGCTCAGAAGTCAGGACACTCCTCCCGAGTTAACGCCGTTTATGCCGGGGCAGCGAGTTTAATCTCTGCGGGAAGCGAGACAGTCCCAACAACTTTGTGCAAGATGCAGGGAGTCTCGGCTACTGGTAAGCAAAACGTTTCGATTATAACCTTTAACTTTGCTGTTTGCAACTCATGGGAATTCCTTTCAGTTTGTTTATGTAAAAAAAAAACGGGACTTTTGCGCACAGGATGTAAATGCATTTGCCATCTGCCAGTGGGCAGTTAAGGCCTTTAGAAGCATTCATAGTATAGCCTACTGTATATATTTTTTGCTGTTGCTTGAAATGCTATCGTACCACACAGAAAGAGCAGACAATAACCAAGCTGACACGACAAGAAAAGTAGCATTGCAATGCCAAATCTCAAAAGTAGCATGTTATCTTTAAAGTCCAAGGCTAAAGTCCATCTGGCAAATGCATCGTGTCTCAGTGATATGTGACTCTATTAACCAGTCCCTGACGCGGTCAACAAACAAAGTGATTAGGGGTCTGTTGATGGGGAAAACCCTTTGCCTTCCTTTTAAACTTGATGTGCGTGTGTGCATGCATGTGCGTGTGTATGTGTGTGTGTTCCCAGCTGTACTCCTGGTGTATGTCTTGTATCGTCAGAGGAGTTGTTTTGCATGGGTTTCCCCCCAAAGGAGAAGATCATGTATACACAGAGGAACAACCCTTGTGTTTCAGTGCTGTTTACCAGGTAGAGGCTCGGCATGAAACCACATAACAAAGAACTGGAAGAAATAACAAAATGAGATTTGTAGCGACCCTAGGTGTCGATGAGGATTATCACAAGAAAGCGAGAGCTGCCTGTGTTAGTCAGAGCCGCAGAAACTGCCATCTGCGAGAGTGTGAATCCGTCTGTTCTGCCCTGACTGACCGCCCCGCGATCTGTCGCTGTAATTGGCCTGGTTACCATAACGACGGCTGTTCCCCTGGGATGCTGGCGCGTGGATCCGGGAGATTTGAAACCCGGGTCTCGAGCGGCGCGAGAGTAGGGTACGGATCTCGAGCCAACCGACTGAAAGACTTACAGCAGGCCCCGGATAAAGCTTTCTTTGTGTTGCTAATTTTCAAGGGTCCTGCAGGCCCCGGGAATGGACGAGGATCACAGCCGCGATGCGAGTGATAAGGGCTCCACCACAGCCAACGCGCTGATAACGCTGAGCAAATGGACCTGCCCTGTGGAGTCTCCGTCCTCCCAAGGGACGCCGGTGTTTGCCACTCAATTCAGGAGCAGATTTAGGAGCCAAACAATGCCGGGGATAAACATCCCGAGATAGATGGTGTTTTTTTAATTGTCTGCAATAGCAAGATAATTCTGATTAAGTGGAACAATGGTGTACTTGAAAAAAAAATTTGCCCTTAATCTCATTGAAAGTATATGTAAATCTGTATCTTTGGCACGAAGATGGATTTTGTAAAATCAAATTAATGTAAGCTATTAATGTAAGCTATGAATCTATCTATTTAATCTATATCTCTGAAAATATGGCTCTTAACGAAATCCATAGTGTTATTGTTATTGTATAAACTCAAAGCATTAATCCAAGGATGAAATATACACTATAGTGCCTAAATAATCTCCTAGTAAACGCTGCCTTATGTCTAATATCAGCCCGAAGCCTAGCTGTAATTTGCAGTGGACTCTAATATAGTACTAATGATGGATCTGATTTTCATCAAAGCTTCTATCAACATTGAATTATGCTTGTTAAGGTTTCATGCTAAGGCCTCATTCCCAGATTCCACAAAACCGGCATGAGAGGCGTGCAGCACGGGTCTAAATAATAGATGGGTTATAGCTAGCTCATGTCCCCAGCCTGATCCAGTGAACCCTCTCATCAGTTTCAACTTGTTTCTAATAGAAGGAATTTGTTCCTAAGATGTACATATTGCACCTGCAAGGTGTGCTAATAGTCCCGCTGAGTCTGATTAGTGTGCATGTCTCATCTTTATACATATATATATTATTTCTGTCTTCTCTCTCTTATTGTGGGCTGCCTCTCTTGCTCTTCCTGCGGCTGTTCTCCCTTGTGTTTGGGAGGTTCACGGCTCGCACACAAACGGATCTCCCCTCAGTTTGGGCCCACGCAAATAATTCTTGAGTCAACCTCCTCCTGGGCAACGAACCAATGCATCGCTCTCTCTAGAAATGGTGCTCTCCTGGTTGAAATGCTGCATTACAACAGTTTGGTGCAGTCCTGCGTATAAGTCTGCAGCGGAACATGATGAGAGTTGCATCTGAGGAACACTGAACACTCCCAATCACTGCTGCTGCTGCTGCTGCTCCTCCTCCTGGCTTCATCTCAGTAGGGACGGCAAGCCTCGGGGGGGTGGGGGGGGGGGGGGGGGGGGGGGTGGGTGTGTGTGTGTGTGTGTGTGTGTGTGTGTGTGGCCCTTTGGCACAGCAGCTCTTTGCTATGCAGTGAATCAATGTGGATCTCTGCCAAAATACAGCTCATATCTTCGGCTCCCTCAATCTTCCCCTCATCACTCGTTTTCTGTGTATCTGCCTCCACTAATCTGCTGCTCTTCCTCACAGAGTTTATGATATTGTAATGTTCTAATCATGGGAGAATGAGCAGCACACTTTTAAGATTCACAAGGGGATAAAAATCTGCCTTTACCCGTTTTTCACTAGTAAGTGATAATAGACAGAGGAATGGAAGTTGCCCCTGTCACTCATTAACCAAAGTGTTGATTGGCTTTGGCAATAACATGGGCTAATCAACAACAGTGTTTCCAGAGAATATAGAAATGCCTCACCAAGCGTAGACACACCAACACATGAGATATTCAAAATTTCTTCCAACTCAGTGTCACATATAGCAAGCAGATGCGGGCATAACGCTGTCATCAACCCTTGGTGTCGTAGAAATCAAGTGACCCCCTCCACTGACTTCCTTTGTGACCCTGTAAAACGTTTGCGGGCTATTGGATCGCAAGTACAGGCCTACCCCAAGCCCGCTCTCACCTTTCTGTGCAGTGAGCTCACGATAAAGAGAGACAAAGATAGACATAGAGAAAGTTTGTCTGTTTGTCATCACCCTGCCACTGTGCCATGTGACCTGAGATTCACAAGGCAGGAAGACCCATTATGTTTTTGTTTTTTTTCTTCCTTTCCGCTCTCTTCTCCCCTGTGGCCCCCTCTCTCTCTGACCGCTTAACACACTGGCCAGCCTACAGTCATAGTGATAAATTGCTTTGGCATGTAGGGCTAAACTACACTGTGCCAGACTCCTTGTTTTAGAGGCGAACCCCAGTCTAGTTAAAATAATATGGTATTGTTCGCCATCAAATGGCTGGCTCCATGACTTCTTTGGGAATTCAGAATCTATCTCTGTGGTATCTTCTTACATCTCGAAGATCTCCAAAATCTGGTCGACCAATCTTAATTTCATGTTTCAGGGTAGTCCAGAATCACATGGTTTTGTTGTTTGCTTTTGCTCTCTAAGCATGCTGTTTATTCATATATTTATTTATCTGTGATTCAACTTGCTGTTTTATATCACAGCATTTTTATGTTTATATATTGTGATTGTAATGTTGTAGTCTGAAGTCCTTTTAATGGATTTGTACTCTGCCACGTGCACATTTAGAACCCATTTGTTACAAAAAACACCCTTTATTTTATTAAGCTAAAGTGCTTTCTACTGAATGTAGAAGATTTGATTGCAAATATAATGAAGGCAGGGAGTCTGGTATCTAGGTCAGGAGTTCCAGCTGCATAGAAGATAATGTGACCTTCCTGACTTCAAAACAAGACTAGTTCAACAGAGAGGGGTTAGCTGAGAGTCCCCACAAGCCTCCTTCATTAGGAATCGACAAAAATCGACTTTGTCCTGTGAATTCAAAGAACGACTAAGCCGCCTGGATTGCCCTGATTTAGCAACATGAGTTTTAACCTACTGGTTGTGCACAGTCCTTTTAATTAGAGTCTTTTGAAGAATATTCTCTTTGCAACTTTAGCGTTTGTTACTAAGGTCCAACTAAGGTTACTAAGGAGATTCATAAAGATCTTGAGCTCAAGCGTGTTCTACTGCATCTGCCAGCATTATCAATTTCATAACGTCTTAACAAACATATGACTGTGAATGATGAAATTAGGAACTAATTCAATTTGACCTCTAGATCTTTCTGCAGATCTCCACAAGATGATCAGATGACCCTAAGATCACAAGTTACTCACAAGTTATTGAAAGGCTTTGTACGCAACAAGGCAGTAGAACTTGAAAGAACCAGTTAGGACAGTCAGAGGGGTGAGGTAAACTGAAAGGATCAGAGGTGGTTCCTTTTATCAGCTAATCACATGGTGCCTCTTGATCACTGTGGCTTTGGTCTCTGCATGGGGTGTGTGAGGATGACAGACCGGCAGGGGGTCGAGCCAACCGTTGCGTATAAATATATGTTCACTCATCTGGAATCGCACCTTTAACCGCTCCAGCCCATCTTCACACCGAGTTTTGAGCCCTCACGAGTACGTGCTTCTTCTTCCCTCGGTAAAGAAGCAATAGCTGAACTGTTAACATGCATTAGCCCACACTGCAATTGTCTGATTAATCTTACAACAGATGCATACTCCATGCAACCATCCTCCCTTTGTGGACCCAAACAATGCAACATATGGCTAGAGGAAGATGATTTGTAGATGGGGTGGGCCGCCCACTTTCAAATTATAGCTTTTGCCGTGTCTGCCCTGTTTTACCCTCTCCCTAAAGTAGCCCAATCCTACGCTTGACGCTTGGAGTATCAAAGGGCTTGTGTCATCAGTTTTCTTGCTGGTGGGCTTCTTGTCCAGAGCCCAGACCTCTTGATTAGTTTGACAGAGTCAGTAGGTCTCGTGTCCCCCCCAAGAAACACAGCACACACACGCCTGTCGCGTGCCCAGACTCTAATGATGGGAATCCCCTACTTCCTGATTGGTTTAATCCTGTATCTTAATGACATTCTAATCAAATATGGCCTTGGGCTGATTGGTGCCATGATATCTGTGTGGAAGATCTTAATTTGGTGATCGCCGATATATGTAATTTATTCCTTCATGGGGATTGGCAAGCTGCTCCGTAAGCAGCTTGCAGATTTTCAGAGACAGGATAACTTGTATATCATAGATACATACAATATGAGGGAACTGTAATCACATTGTTCATGGTAATCCTCGCAGACAAATAATCATATTGAGCTGAATGAAGAAATTCAACTGAAGAGAGCCATGGACAAGTGAAGGTCAGATTGTGTTAAGGGTAAACCCACGTTTCACCATGCGCGATGGGGCCCTTCCTACAGGACACAACTGCTATTTGTTGGCCAAAGTGTCTGGCAGCTTTATGATACTATCTCTCCCCACCTCCAACCACAATCAATGGCATCTGAGGCCCCAGACCTGCTGTCATGCTTCTATCTCTGTCCCACTTCCTGGACAGATTGCACGTTCAAACCACTTAAGTAAAATCACACCAACTCGACACCCAAAAGTAGGTCAAATATATACACACTTGCAGCATTTCCTTTTGCCAAGGGAATTACTGGGATTAATATACAACAGGGTGGAAAGAAATCCAGCGGCCGCCTGTCACATGTGCTAGATGCCGCAGTGGACCAGTGGGTCAGAGAGCTTGTGCGGAGCTTGAAACACGCTGTGATGTCCTTGTGGCCTTGGGCTATTTCATTCTGGGGTTTGCACTCAAGTTATGGGACAAGACCATGAGCGCCATTATCTCACGACTGTGAATTCCATCTTCAATCAGGGAAGGACTCCTCTGAGAAGGGAGAGCATTGGTTTTCTAGATTCTGTGGCACACTACCAATGTTTCTTTCTTTCTTTCTCTCGCTTTCTCTTGCTTGCTTTCTTGCACAGTACACAAATGAGATTACTTTCTGTCAGCTTTAGGATCCAGTTTCATCCTGGTTTGCCAAACTGTCCCACGATTTGGTTGATGATTGACAAATCAACTAGTTTTGAAGTACGCCTTTTGTTAACTTACTGAGGAGGATATCCTATGAAGGGCATTGTGCTGAATCGCCCAGACAGATATCTGCATCGGTCTGTTTGTTCTGCTGTTCCTCTCAGCAGTCTCCATCTGTGAAGTGTGAGCAGCATGTGCAACAGAGTCACTCTGAAATTGAATTGGTGGGGTGGGCTGGGGGACATGCTGCCATGATAGAGGCTGACTGATTATCTCTCTGGTTGCACGGCAGTATTTGGGAGGGAATCGAGGGATGTAGCCCGGCCATCAAAAGATTTATCCTTTTATAGTGTTCACAAATCCCCAACAGCACCACTACAGGGACATGAATCCAATCAAATTTTCGTTACAATCCACAAAATAATTTCTGCCTTCTTTTTTAGCAGTTTGATGGATGCATGTCAAATATGAACCCATTGAAATACTTTAATTTGTATTCTTTACACTGCATTGTGTCTAAGTATCTGTTCTCTACCTCCTTCCTTTTTGTAGGCCTTCGGACAAGCCTACTCCAACCACAGAAAGGTGGCCGCGGACGGGGAGAGCCGTGAGGAGTCCCTGATCCAGGAGTCTGCCTCTAAGGAAGCCTACTATGAGCAGAGGGTCCTGGAGCTGCAGACGGAGGTCCGGCAGTCACGCAACATCTTGACCAACACGCAGTCTGAGAACGAACGGCTGGCCTCCATCAACCTGGAGATGAGAGAGGTAAGCGGGATCCAATCGCCTACTCGGTGTGATCATGGGCTTGCAGAGGTTATCCGGCCCTGATGTTTGCAATCGCTGTCTGTTCAGGTTTGACGAGCAGGCCTCACTGACCATACTTGTTGACGAGATCATCTCATTGGACTTGGTTGTTGAGGACATTTGTGTGTTCGATTGCTCTGTAACTTCATATTCCTTACAATACCAATCTACATTTATTTGTTAGCTCCCCTAAGCTCCTTAGGTACACAATCTTTGGTCGCATGAAAGGGTTTTTGATCCTAAGTTCTTCAAGTTAAAGCCTGTTTCTTACTGGTATTTGACACCCAGCATTTATTTAATCAT
Organism: Gadus morhua; assembly: GCF_902167405.1. NCBI lineage: Eukaryota > Metazoa > Chordata > Actinopteri > Gadiformes > Gadidae > Gadus > Gadus morhua. The sequence continues at coordinate 16,966,268 of NC_044048.1, read as the reverse complement.
GCTCTTAATATTTAATTTGAGTAAACATCTTTAGTGAAATGTCATAATTGCAGGCAAGGCTTCTGTTAGTGTGCATGTTTGGCCTCCTGAAGGAGGCCAAACTTATTTAGTAGTCTAATAACTTCAGACAGAGCATACGTAGTGCCTCCATCTCTGGCTTGGGTTATTATGATTATACGTTTTTTGAGTCACTAATGGGAATGGGAGTTGTTTTACTATTGTTGGTGTTCCCCCAACTTACCCTAACTGCTTAAACCCATGATCCGTTCACCCCAACAGATGAGCTTCACTAATCCACATTACTAGCATAACATGCAACCCTTAACCCCTCCCAACCCCCACCCACCCCAAGCAGTCAAACGTTTATTCCACTCCATTACATATTTTCTGCCTACATTAGCAGCCGCCTCTATTGTTCCTGCTCCAATTTGGACGATATCTGAAGTTGAATGGACATCATTAGTGGGGAAGTAGAGCATGGTGGCCGCTGCATGCATGCATGCATGCGTCCACATTTTTGCACGAATGTTTGCGACGGGCCGGTGACGAGGAATCGGAATCGGCCCAAACACTTGACATTGGAGACTCTCCTGTGAGTCAATCAAAGGCTTCCGGCTGGGCTTCCGTCTTATCAGACTCGGTCAGGGAGACAGACATGTAGGAGATGACCCTTGTCTTGAGATGGGTTTCTTCAGTCTAAAGGGGTGCTCTGGTCCCGTGCCAGGCTAAGCAGTATAATCACCCTGCGTTTGACGACCACATGTTGAGCTGAGCCTGCAGTTTATCGGGTCAAGTTGGACGTTTTACCGGGGGTGGGCTTAGGGGATGGGGGGCTGGCGGATTAGGGAAGTGGGACGTCTGCTTTGGTGTTCTACAGTCTTTTTGGGTGTAAGTGTCTCCTCTAGCGTTGTAGGGATTTGGTCACGGTGACACACTACTTCAGACTGATGCTGGCAGGCAATTGCTTTTTCAAGCAGATTAGGGTAAAAAATGCTTTAAAAATGTTTTTCCTTCACAACGTAAGAGTTGAGAGACTTAAGAGTTATGGAAAACATCCAAATTCAGCCAATAAGTAAGCGTGGATAAACACGGGATCAGCATTTACGGGAGTTATTCACTTCACTGTATCCTATACTTGCATGTATATGAATGCACATCTTTGAAAGGCCTGAATTGGTTGTAGGGTTAATTGGAGGCATTTGTGAGTAACCTGCAAACCAATAGGGTAAACACTGTTGGCTCTCCGCCCATCGGATGAGTTGATTAATTGCTTTGCTGGTGACCAATGGAAGGGCTCCTTCAGTAGGTGTCCGGGACATTGTGACGAACACACTCCCCTGTACTCATGCAGCGCTATTAGCCGCAGCTAGCTCTAATTAGCTAGATAAGATAGGGTGTTGGCATATAATCATTCATTGTGCGGGAAGGATAATGACAACCCTGCAGTGGCTCTTGTGAGGGTAGCACAGAGGGTTTTGTGTGGATGGCGGCCGGTGGGAGCAGGGCACTGAGCCTGGCATTGGGACCGGGCTGGGATCGTTGAAAGAGCCCTTTGTTGGCTTGCATTTAAATTAGCCTCAATGATTCTGCAGCGAGTGGAGGAGGGGATAGAGGGAGTGAACCAGGCTGAGAACGTTGCCGGAGGAGGATGACTGGCAAGAGATCCATTGAGGAAGGCGGAAGACAGATTCCTTCTGTTATGGGTTTTTATTTGCTCCCTTACACTCTGAATTTACCCTTCTGAAAAAGTCATTGTCATCGGCAGTACAAGAATCTGAGTCGTACAACTGGCTAAGGTTATCTTTACTTAGACATGTGCTCAAACGAGTACATCTCTTTTTATTGGTCATGACTACCATAACTAAATATCACCATTCAAACTAAACGCTGGGAGCATGGATCATCCATATTTCACAGCTATGGCGTTGGCTCTACAGGATTAAACCCACGCGAAGTGTAAGCTACATTGTAAGGCGGCGCATGGTAATAAGCATGACTCCATTAAACTCCTCAAGTCCTAAGAGGAGAAAGGGAGAGAATCAATGCAGAGAATCTTCATAATCATATTTTGTTTGCTTACAGAAAGCTCTCTTCAATGTCACAAGCAATAGTGTACGAGAATACAGCTGTTTAAAGCTGTAGCTAAATCCATTTAATTTGAGCATTTTTGCTTTAGCCATCACTGTAATGGGCCCATTCAATTGTTTTAATGTGATTGGTTTTACCACCTGATAGGGTAGGAATAAATTGTCCCATACATAATGTCCATTACCTTGACCTGGATGCTTAGTAGATACACACCCACACACAGAAATCAGAAGCTGAATCGAGGCTGAATTAACAGGATGCATTTAGAGGAGGTAACAAGAACAGATAGATGCAGTGTACTTGTTAGAAGATGTATCGATCAAAAAAGGAAATTGAGTTGAACAATACCAGTCACTGTGTGTGTTTATATATTTGTTACATCCGTACCTAGTTCATTAAAGGGTCAGGGTGAGTGGTTTGCTGGGTGAGTGCACCTCATGAAAGGTTCCTTTGACCTCACCTATGAGATGAGGTCAAGGTATCAGCATCCCGGACGTGCGCTGGGCTCTGTGCTCTGATCTCCTCCCGGCTGCCTGCATCGTTTCCTGTATTGCATACTGTCAGACTGCTGGCATTAAGTACCCTGGCCATGGGAGGGGAAGGGAAAGGGAGAAGGATAGGTTCAAGAAAGGTTGGAAGCTGAGAACCACCTAATTGGTAAAGCAATGATGGTGCTGATGTTGATGCAGAAGTGTATGAGGAGTGGATTGGGTGAAATAGTACAGAATAGAATAAGAATATAGAGGTATGGTGACATTGGTGAGTGTATGGGTCTTTATGAATCTTCCAACATACTTATGTGGTTCTTTGTAACAGATATGCATAGAGCAGTCCCTACTAACAGGATTTAAAAATGATCCTGTCTGATCCTTGTGTAGATGTTCTCTGGGAAGTCTGGTTTCATGCGATGCCCCACCTGGTCGAAAATAAAGTAAAAACCTTTCACCAAAAAATCGGTACAATTCTGAAACCACCCTCGGAGGTGGTTTCAAATCTATCCGGACCTATGCGGTTTCGTGTTAGGATTTGTGTGGACGCCTGAAAGGCAAACGATGGCGCCATTAGCCCCCAACCAGCTGGGGGACGTCAGAGTTGCGTTGAATTTTTTTATTTATTATTTTATTTGTATTATTTTTGTAGCTTTAAATAAAGCCCCTTGATAAATTGAATTACTAACTGTACATTAAAAAGTATTTCTGCTCAATTTAAAAGGTTGAATCTCCTCGTGACTGAATGTTTGTATACAGCGCGCAGGCAGGGTCATCTCCTACTTTCTGTGGAGAACCAGCGGCTTGAATATTTGCTATAGCGTTTCTACAGCTCGATGCGGTATCGCAATGACTCCATCTTTACGGAGATGTTCCTGAACCGCATAAAACGAAACCGGATTGTTTTCGCCCGTTTCGGCTCCGTGTGGACGGGGCCTAAGTCGCCATTGCTCCCTATTGACGTTTGTCCTCAGAAGCATGCAATGCCTGATTTAAGCCTGGGGTCCAGCACGGCTAAAGTGTTTCCCCTTGTTGGTCTACATATATGTCATGCACCAGTGCTCAGACTTTAACAGTCAAACATGTGCACACTGTCTTGCAGAAAGAACCTCCAGGTTTAACATACAAAGTGCTAAAGTGCGTAAGCATCCTTCCATCTAATTGTTGTACGTTATTTTGTTCGAATGACCCAAGGGCATGCAGTGAATCCCTCATTCACACTTGCGTGCGTGCATGAATAAGTATTGCTGAAAGAAATTTGTTGGACACGCGCAAGGCGAAAAAGTCCAAAGCATTTTCTCTCTCATTTACTCGAGGGGGCTTTGATTATCTTGCTGAAAACATCAGAGGGTGACCTTGACTTTGTTCCAGGCCCTAATAGGGTCAGCTCAGCGTCTATCCATACAGAAATGACAGTTGCTCGCGGCAAAAAGGAGGATAAAAGCGGATCTACTTTCACCTTAGTTCTCTTGGCTTGACAGCAGCGAGACGCCAGAACACTTCTTCATTATACCTGCGTTCTGTCTAAGGGGGGCTACCATAGGGCTGGGGGAGGGGGGGGGGCTGAGATGCACGACATCTGTGAGTTTTTTCACTCATCCCTTTCAGAAGGTAATCCTGCAGTCGGAGGGGCCCCGTTCACCCAGAGATTTAACAGTAGTCGACATGACCTCAGTCACATTTAGCTAGAGATAGTCAGTTTTATCTGTGTGCGTGGAGCTGGGTGTGTTTATGTGTGACGGAGAGGACAGTTGATTGAGCAGAGTGCCTCTGTACACTCCCTGTCAATCTTACAAATTGATGTGATTGGCCCTAATGGAGGATCCTAGGTCCGGAATTCAACCACGGCTGTTACATGGACACTAAAAGTATGTGGGCAGACTGCAGAGAGTATAAAGTGAGTAGGATGCAGCAGAGTGAGCAGTAGGGAGAGCAAAATGGTGGACCCTAGAGTGAGTGGGCAAAGAACGATGGCATAGAAATTGTATTGAAGGAAAATTCAGCCTGTAGTGTCCTTGCCAGAACTCTCATTTCCTGCAAGGAAATGTTGGGTTATCGTGGCAGAAATTTCTTACGATTTCAGAAAGTATTAAAACCCAAAGGCTTCATCCCCTTCATGCTAAACAAGCGGCTTCCGATAAGCACTATAGTTTAAGGAGCTGAAACACATTTTGGACACATTAAGAAACCGAACAGAGCTAAACCTTTTCATGCTGTCATAAGTAGTTCCACTGCTGCAGCAGGAGCTTTACAGAGAGAAAGTGAGGGTTAATTTGGTACAGTAGAGTAGAGTGTGCTCAGACTGGAAACCACTCTGACCATGTGTAATCTAGTGAGCTGGTGTCCTCAAATCCCCAGCAGAGGAGTTTACCTACCAGAAGGTCTGTGTGCAAATTAGTAACATAAATAGGTCATACTTAAATAGAGAAACAGGCAAAGGTGCATTGTAATACATACATTACTAAAATACATGCAATAAGCCTATTGATGGTGTACATTAATGTTAATAGAATACCATGGGCCTTATTCATCTAGCGGACATCTTGGTTCGATCTTTGTTCTAAACGGTTCTAAACGTTTAAAATCAAGATGGCCACTTGTTGAATAAGGCCTATGCCACCCACTTTGCCACTGACTAACACCTGCCTTACACCCCACTTGGCGGTGGGTGTCTTTGACGATGTTTTGGAAGACCATAGTGGAAGCTACTGGGTGGTACCAGAGGTGACAGCAGGGTGCGGGGGGGCATCGTAACTACTGAATTGTATCCTTTTGACAGGGTGTTCAAAGGTGACGTTTTATACCATCTTCCCTGCTACCTTCTGTTTTGAAGATAGGCACACAAACACATAGTCACACGGTCACAAACATTCCCAAGGGGGTGCCTGGCCTTCCGTGCCTGAATCAATGTTGTTCACACTTTGCGACAGGCACGTACACGGCCACCATAAAACCAAGGGTGGTGGGGCTAAACAAATCAACGTCTGTCAGGCAGCCAGTCGCCGACCCCCCTCCCAGTCCCATCATCCTGGTGGGGGGAGGATAGCGAGAGAGGGGCAGACAGAAAGGGGTCTTTGGAAGGAAAGGTGAAAGGTCAAGGCCCTGGTGTGCATTCTAATCACGTTGCAGTGGTGTGCCAGTGGCTGCCTTAGCTGAGATGCCTAACCCTGGCCAGGAAAGCGACCCTTCCTCCATCTGCTGCTTCATTGTTGTGTCAAGGGCAAGAGTGATTTCATTTAAGTTCAATTCTTTTTTTATTATTATTTTGCTCAAAGAAGAGCCATTTCTTAAATGTGACTTTATTTTTTATCTTCTCTGGAAGTTTCTAAAAATGGAAAACATTCAAAGACTTGCCTGGGTAATTAAAGGTTAATACAAATGTTAAGAAATGTTATGAATTTGCTCACAAGATGACAACGAAGCCATTACATCCAACACTGCTCTTTCCCAATCACCAGACCCACAAATTGATTATTCCCTTTCGTCAAAGATAAGAATTCCCATTTTCAAGTCATCAGCATCCAGTCAATATCCAGCTGGTTCGAGTGATACCCAATTCCTCCATAAAATAAATGTTCCTTTCTATTGGGGCTGTCTAGGGAACACCGGCTATTTGATATGACCCCAGTGTATGGGCTTAGGGGAAGGCCTGATCTCTGTGCTAAGCACATGCATTATTCAGTAATGAATCAACGTCAAGGCTTTCATGCAGGCAGCAAACACCCGCACTCATTACAAATGTGGGAACGCTGCTGAATATTAATGCCGCATGAAACATCATCTGGGCCCAGCTCTGCAACATTTTTACTAATAATTGCTCCCAGCTAACAAGGAAACATGTATTCCTGGTCATCTGGGATATGGAAACAAAACTGCTGTAGAGTGATCAGATTGTCACTTTCGTTGTCAACAAGTCGCTTGAGTAAAGTATTCGGTCTATGCAGATATAGCTGTCGAGGTTGTGTATTTGGGGGTCATTTGACTTGATGGGGTTGAGCGTGGTGACAACAAGGTGTGTTGCATGGCTTCATGAAGAGACAAGAACACATACTCACGCACGCTCACGCACACGCACAGTGTGAATTCATTTAGATGAAAGCAGTGGAAACCATACACCTCCTTTGGTCAGTGTCTCTTGATTTCAAAGCGTTGTTCCTGAGCCACGCTCCCAGCTGCTGGCTGGGGCTTTCAGGATTAGCTTTGGCCCGTCACTGGGAGGGCCCCGGAAAGGTGTTAGAGTTGTAATTGCAACTGTAGAGGAAGTAGCAAAGATGGCGTGTCGCTCACTTTCGCTTGTCATTTTATATCACACGTATCTGGCTGTGTTGTAGAACTAGCATATGGACTTGTCTCAAACACTCATACGATTGTGGCTTTATGTTATAGGGGGTATTATTTAATTTGTACATAACACCTTCATGTACCAATTAATTTTATATACTCAATCGACCGATTCCACGTTCTGTCACATTGGCAGACTCCACTGTTAAGAGTCCCAGTCATTCATCATCTCTCACCATAAGTGTCTATAATGTCAGTATGGCAATCAAAGCTGGCAGCAAATCAAGCTGGTGGCCAATTGCCCACCAAGACACTTGGCGCCTCTAGACACACACACGCGCTCTGTCTCCGTATGTGTCTCTGTCACTCTGTCTGTGTGTCTCTCTCTCTCTCTCTCTCTCAACACCTTACGCACACAAAGGCACACTGCATTTAACAGGGCAGACCAGATGGGATTTGTGGGACATCCTTAGCCATGAAGATTTACATATTACACATATTGATGTGACTACATCCAATCAATCACTGTCGCCTCACCGCAGCACTCACTCGGGCAAGATTGAAAAGCCAACCTCTGACAGCTTCCTTCTCTCCCCCTCCCCATCCCCCCTCCAGAGCTACCAGGGGGATGAGCTGGAGAGGGTGCGGCTCCGGGATGACGTCAAGGAGTACAAGTTCCGGGAGGCGCGGCTGCTGCAGGACTACACAGAGATGGAGGAGGAGAACATCTCCCTGCAGAAGCAGCTGTCCATGCTGAAGCAGACCCAGGTGAGAGGGAGCCCCAAACAGCACATGAGTGTGAACTGAATATGTGTATGTTAGGACTGTAACGATACGCGTATCAAACCGAAAATCAAACCTGTCTCGCGGTGTGAGAAGGCAGAAGCGCGATACGCCCTTTCTAACTCTGCGGTCAAATTGTCCGATAGAAATTTGCTAATAATTTGTCTAGATAATAGTCTGCTGACAGCGCCCCCTCCTATCGATGCCGTAAGTATGCGACTGCAATCCTCCGTGGCTACGGAGGATCGCATTTCTCCACAGCCGCCGAAGTGCTCATATGCGATATGAACGACATTTATCCAGAGGGGGCCTGTGTGATCCTGTCTCTAGTGTTTTGTGTGATTTGACTGGCAGTTTGTCTGCTTATAGGTCGGAATGAAGCGGCCACCGATTATTGACAGGATGGGTACTTTATTCTACCGGACTCGTTCGCTTCTTCACTAGACACACGCGCTGCCGCTCGCTCTCCTCGCTCGTCCACTCACTCGCTGACGTCACTCACACACGCATACGCACATTGCCATTCTGGCGCACACACATATGCTACTCGTAACGCCTCGTTATTGCGACGTTCATGACCTTCAGGTTTTTCTCCATCTATTGAAAGTTAGGCTATTAAACATGTTGCATTCTATACGGCCTGATTATGTCATTATTTAAGCTACATAGCCTAATAAGTAGTGCTAATAAGGATATTTGACTAAACCAACCAAACAGTTGAAAAAAGCATCCTCCCACACGTTATTTCTTTATTCATTTAGCTATACTTTAATAGTATTCTTTCTGTTCAAATCTGTTCAGTGTTCCAAATTATTTGTTATTAAATGTAACATTAAGTTAATTGGTATATAAGTGTTGTTTAAATAAAATGCTTTTTAAATTTCAAAAAATCGTGGGATGTATCGAACCGTGGGTCAAAAATCGTGATGCAAACCGAATCGTGAGTTTGTGTATCGTTACAGCCCTAGTGTATGTGCAGTTAGGAGGGCATGGTCCTCCAAATCTAGATGGAAACCTGCAGGCTACAAAGAGAAACGCTAGAATAGATCGACATTTCTGCCAATCATTTATACCAAGTTAGTTAGCACACCACAGAACATATCATTTTTCTCTTTTTTCTGTTTAATTAGAGCATGCTTTTATTTATTTGAAATGCAAGGTGACGCATGTAGGCACAGCGGGTCACATCAGAGAGGTATGAGCACAGCTACATTTAGATTTCTTTATCTGATTAAACACTATTGCAGCCATTTTTGTCTTTTTGTTTCCTGGCCTCTAAGGTTAAGGCCCTGGTTTAAAACCAACGTGATCCTCCCTACATTCAACGCACCCTCTTAATGGTTGAAAAGACATCCAACCGGGTGGTTTAATTCAAAGGGATGGGTGGATTAAAATAAACAGAATCCTCTATAGCTAGCGCACACACACCCTGAATATCCATTAAGAGTATTTTCATTTGGGGCCGGCTTTATTTTGAAGCTGATAATTCTCTCCATATGACCTTGCCACTGTTGACTTTATTGTGATATGAACTCCCACATGGTTGATATCAATCATACGAGTATGGCGCGATTTTAACTAAGACACAATTCTATTTCACAATCGGAACGAATTGGATTAAATTGGGACGAATGCACCTACTCCCCCCCCCCCGCCACCCCACCCATGTCATCCGGCTACGTGTGACGGGGGCTGTGTTCCCTGCACCACCCTCCAAACCTTAAACCCCCCTTGTTCTCCCCCAGGTGGAGTTCGAGGGCCTGAAGCACGAGATCCGGCGTCTGGAGGAGGACACTCAGTTCCTGAACAGCCAGCTGGAGGACGCGGTGCGCCTGAAGGAGATCGCCGAGCGGCAGCTGGGGGAGGCCCTGGAGACCATCAAGACGGAGCGCGAGGTCAAGGCCTCTCTGAGGAAGGAGCTGTCCCACTACATGACCATCGGGGACTCCCTCTACCACAGGTAAGACTCCGGGAGGGGGGGGGGGAAGTGGGTCAATGATGGGCTTATATCTGTATATCTGTCTCTCTCTTTATGTCTGACTCTCTCTCTAGGTCTGTCTCTCTATCTCTGTCTCTCTCTCTCTTTCTGTGTGTGTGTGTGTGTGTGTGTGTGTGTGTGTGTGTGTGTGTGTGTGTGTGTGTGTGTGTGTGTGTGTGTGTGTGTGTGTGTGTGTGTGTGTGTGTGTGTGTGTGTGTGTGTGTACAAGGATCACCAACCTCTCCTCTTCATAAGGAACAAGCATATTGATCAACATCTCCTCCTCCTCCCGCCCCACAGCCCGCTCAACATCTCTCTGGACGGCCTGAAGTTCAGCGACGACTCCGGCATCGAGCCCAACAACGACGACGCCCTCAGCGCCTACGAGAACGGCTTCAGCAAGCTGGCCCAGGCCATCGCCGAGGACAACCGCGACTCTGCGCCCAACAAGGAGGACCTGTTCCGCCCGGCGCCGAGCCTGGTGGACGACCTGCTGAGCGAACTCAACATCTCCGAGATCCAGAAGCTCAAACAGCAGCTGCTGCAGGTGGGGGTTCCACTGCACACAAAGTAAAAGTAGAAATGTAACATAATTAACAAGATGTCTTCTAAATAGCAGAGGTTTTGAGAAGCCATAGCATGACAATGTGTCTATAGAGCCAAATCTAACAAATGACAACTAGTTTGGTTTTTCTCGAGATGAGAATCTGAATTGTGTCTGTCTATTGAGACATTGTGTAAATGTCGTCTTATATTATGGTACAATAGATCCATTTTCTATATCTTCCTTTAGAAAATCCCTTCAATGTGAAGAGATTGTCTTGCATAAAGAACCCCAGTTCCCACCTCCATCCCCCTCTACTAATTTATCTGCAGCCCTTGCACAATCGTCAGCAAGTACTGTTCCAGTACCTGCTGCCTCAGTTTAAGCAGAGGACAGTGGAAAGTGTCCTTCGGCTGACGACAGGGTGTTGGGAGAGGTGTGAGGGATTCAGGGGAGCACATCGGCTTGATCCATGGCAGGGCTAAGGCAGGGATAAATATTCTGATGGAGCAATGTTAATCCCCCCCCCATCGGCCAGCCGGCAGGAGGTGGCTACGGGTGGATCTACCATCTGCCTGCACCTCAACCCCCGCGTCTCGTTGATGGTCCCCATGGTTACGAGCGTGGAACCTGGTTACCTACGGAGGACGGCGGCCGCTTTTGGGGCCTCCAGGGTTCAATCTTGAGATGCATCTTGAAAGGGAAACCCGGGTGTCAGGTTAATAAGAGAAGCCCAAGGTTTCCTTGGCGATGCCCTGGTATGTACACTATTTTAATCTAGAGGCCATTGTTGGGTTCTAAACCAGCGTTGAGTGTCCAGCCACTCGGTCGGGTCACGCCACAGATCACAGGAAGGAACAGAGGGAGTGCATCACCATTCCTCGGCTCTGCTCTGTGGTGCTTCCCTCCACCCTCCTCTCTCCGTCCAGCTGGAGCTGGCCTATCAATCGAAAGTACTTACTCATCGGTGTGACGCTGTTTCACTCTTAGTGACTCAACCTCCATAGTCTGCAGCTGGTTCTAAAATGGCTGCGGCGAGAACAAAATGAAGAGTTGTGCGTGCGAGATGGTGGTAATTGGAAGCGTAGTCCTCCGGTGGCCTACAGGCCCTCTTAGATGATGTAGGTCATGTTGGGTCGCATTAGGACATGTACATTATTGCAAGTTCTTGTTGTCTTAGCAATTCATTTACATGTTCACATTATCATGTTGGGGATTCTTGATTGAATAGGACTGCTGCTTTTGAGATCTTATGATGAACAGCAGAATTTATCCTAAAATAGTAAGTAGTATTATATCTATGTGAAAATTTCTTATAGCTTAACATTGAGACTGTCTTCTGTAAAACCTAGATTAGGAAGATGGGCTCTAATGCAGATGTAGTTATTGCGTGTCAAGAGCTCATCTTTAGACCATCTGCCCCATTTTTATCTAGTTGTCCAAATATAATGTGAACAAATATGCAGTACATTGCACAAGGGTGGGGCCATCCTAGCTGGCCTTGATTTATTTACACACCAAACACACTAACACACATGCTGAAATAGCTCAGTGCTTCACCAGCATGCATTGGTTTGTGTATGTTTGAACGTAAGGAGACCCAGTGCGCACACTGCCAGCCCTGACTTGAGCCCAGTCCAGTTGCTCTTCAAGGTCACCCTGACGCTGATGCCCATCCCCGCTGGACCAGAGGGAGCTGGCGGGGTCTCACATTATCTGGCAACGCAAGCCACATAGCCAGGGTAGAGTTACCACATGACAGACAATCCGTCGATGTGATGGATCTATTACGCTGGACCCGAGAGAGGAGTCGCTCGTATCATCCACGTCCTTAGAACCCCCTTCCAAGAAATCCATTTGTGAAATGACCGGAATGGGACTCCAGATGAGAAAGGGGGTACTCGAAAAAACAAAACAGAACAAGAACATCCCATATTAATCGCCCTCCCTCGGCCCCCAGATGGAGCGCGAGAAGGTAAACCTGCTGGGCAACCTGCAGGACTCCCAGAAGCAGCTGGAGCAGGCCAACGGGGCCCTGTCAGAGCACCAGGAGAAGGTGGGCTGCCTCACGGAGAACCTGGCCGCCATGCGCAAGCTCCAGGCCAGCAAGGAGCGGCAGTCGGCCCTGGCCAACGAGAAGGAGCGCGACAGCAACGAGGACGGAGACTACTACGAGGTGGACATCAACGGGCCCGAGATCCTGGAGTGCAAGTACAAGGTGAGTGCGATGAGGTAAAACAACTGGCAAAAGTACGCAGGTATTGCTACCAGATAAAGGTGCTGTAGTGACAAGGCTGTAAATGCTACCAGTTGAGTGATATTTCTCCAACAATGAGTAGTGCTAGCTGTGCACTGCATGCACTGTTTTCGAAAAAAAACAAAACACAAACTGTCCATCCCGAACGAGCCAAACTAAGTGGGATTGATGATGGACTGATGGAGTGTCTCTGCCTGCGTCAGGTTGCTCTGTCGGAGGCCGGGGAGCTGAAGGAGGAGCTGAAGACTCTGAAGGCCGAGTATCAGGCCTGCCAGTCCCGCTACGAGGATGACCGCAGCCGCCTGGAGATCGACGTCACCACACTGGGCGGGAAGCTGGCCTGCCTGGAGAAGATCAGCCTGGTGGACCGGCAGGAGAAGAACAGGCTGGAGAAGGAGCTGCGCAAGGTGAGGCACCGGCGGGAGGCATTAGGCACGAGGAGAGGATATTGACCGACTTACATAAGACGATCTTACAAAGGGTTGGGAATCGATGGAGATGTTAGCGTGAGGCTATCCCTAACCTTTAGCGTAATCTTGGCGTGACTTCGGGTTTAGCCAGGTCTTCGCTCGTTAAAGACAGCTTAATCAAGGTTTATGTTTGTGTGTGTGCGTGATAAGGTGAGCGACGTGGCCGGCGAATCCCAGGGCAGCCTGAGCGTGGCCCAGGACGAGCTGGTCACCTTCAGCGAGGAGCTGGCCACCCTCTACAACCACGTGTGCATGTGCAACAACGAGACGCCCAACCGCGTCATGCTGGACTTCTACAAGCAGGGCAAGGGCGGCCGCAGCAGCCCCGAGGGACGCGGCCGCCGCTCGCCCATCCTGCTCACCAAGGGCCTGTTCCCCGCCGACCTCGGGGACTCGGTCTCCCCGCCCTCCCTGCCTCCCCGCCGGCGTCGGACTCCCGGCGCGAGCCCATGAACGTCTACAACCTGGTAGCCATCATCCGCGACCAGATCAAGCACCTGCAGATGGCGGTGGACCGCACCACGGAGCTGTCCCGGCAGCGCGTGGCCTCCCTGGAGCTGGGCACCGTGGCCGACAAAGACAAGGAGGCCTGCATGGGGGAGATCCTGGAGCTCAAGTCCCTGCTGAGCACCAAGAGGGAGCAGATCGCCACGCTCCGCACGGTGCTGAAGGCCAACAAGCAGGTCCGTCTGTTTCAGAATCCTCCACGGTTAGACAGGGTTTTTTGCTGTAGTTGGTGACGATGAAGGGACCTTTGGTTTATTCTAGTATGGTGAGTTCAGCTGTCCCGTCACATGCCCTGCTGCTGAGATCTATGATAAACAGTTGTTGCTGGCCGTGTGGCGTCAGCTGGCCGGTTTGTTTAGTTATACAGACCCAGAGGAGTAGTATAACACAGAATTAGAACTCGTGCCCAGTTGCTCTTGTGGCTAATAAGATTAAAGATTATAAAGATTCTGTGTGGCGTCTCGGTGCCTGACCCAGTCTGGATAAATAGAGCCATGAAACCCATAAATAAAACTAAAGCGTGCTACCTGTTGTTCATTTTACTACTTTACTCAACCACATAACATTTATAGTTTGTTTACAGGTCACGGGGCCAATGTTAACCAAATGCGTGTGACCTAGAGAGGACAATGTAGCTCATGTGGCCCACATTACGGACAATTCGATTTTCATTCAGCCATCAGTCAGCCCTGTGTCCTTCTTGCAATGCTCTAAACCCGGTCTCTCCTCCCAGACGGCAGAGGTGGCTCTGACCAACCTGAAGAGCAAGTATGAGAACGAAAAGGCCCTGGTGAGAGAGACGATGATGAAGCTGAGGAACGAGCTGAAGACCCTCATAGAGAACGCCGCCACCTTCTCCTCTCTCAGAGCCATGTTCGACACACGGTAAGACCCTCGCCTGTTCACCAACTCTCTTCTGTCCTGCACGACTGCACTACCTCAGTAGGGTACGGTGTGGGACACCATACAGTAAAGCACCCACCCTTGATTTTAGCATTCCCATTTTACGATGGTGACAAACAAAAGGAAGTAGCTTATCTTTGTGCATTGTGGGGCAATTGGTTGCATCTCCCTTTGCATGAAAATGCATTGGGTCAAACCTAATACCTTGATTCGATCACGTACTCAATGTTCAGACGAATCAGATTGCTAGGTCGGAACTACTTGTGGTATAATGTAGTACAAAGAAAGATTTGCTCGCCAAAGCAAAAATTTCCAGTGATGAGCAGCACCTCACTACACTCCTTGGTGCACGTTACTTTTGCAGGTTTATTAAGTCGATCACAACATGCCATCCAAAGCCCACATCGATGTCCACACCCGTTAATCTCAGAGCAGCTGCCATAAGAGACACCTGAAACTTGTGTGTGATTTTAAGAGCCAAGTGTGTAGCTGGGCTCCCCAGAGCCTGAGGGCATGCTGCGCATGATCCCAGAGAGTCAACATTAGACCACAATAACACTGGTGTGTTAATGCCGTGGTGACACCATCTGGCACCGTCAGGCCACCTATAGGACACCATGACAATCCAGAACAACAACTGGGTCATCTATGTTTATCAGATCCACACCATATTCTATGCGTCTGCATATTCTTGTAGAGTATGGCGGGTTAAGTATTTCCCTTGTGTATCAATACGTATGGGTCTTGGAGTGGTGACATTTTTTTTTTTCTGGTCTTATTTTGGATTTTTGGAGGCCGACTCTGATTCTGCAAAGATTGGTGACGTGTGTGTGTGTGTGTGTGTGTGTGTGTGTGTGTGTGTGTGTGTGTGTGTGTGTGTGTGTGGAGATCAGAGGGAGGTGCTGCTTACCCCATCATTAAGCTTCCTGATTCCTATAAGAAGCAGGCCAAAGGTTTGTTTGTAATCCCTACCTCAGCTTGCAATACACAGGGTTTGGAGTGTGTGAGTGTGGGGGGCTGGGTCTATTGTTGTGACAATAACAACAAACACATGTAAGGCTTAAAGCTCATCACTCAAACAACACACAAGTCCAAAACAGAGTTTCCTCCATGTTTCTTCATACCCGGTGTTGGTCACTGCCCACTGCTGCGTTCAAAGGCCTCTCTGGTCCGTGGTAAACAAGGCATTGTTGATGCTGTGGGCATCATGTTCTCCCTTGCCCTTCATCTCACCCACCTGGCTGCCATTCAATACCTACCTTTCTCCATTTCAGGTTGAATGTGCCGAAGTCAGTCCATATTCCTGCACAGGCTCAATTAGTAACAGGAGGAGAACGTCTGCGTCAGCATATATGTAAGACATTGCGTTGTCATGACAGTTTTGGTGCAGTGCAGAGAATCAGACATCCAGACATTGTGGGTGGGAGTGGGACGCTCAATGGAAGTGACGTGGCTAAATATAAATAGAAGTGGTGTTAAGCAGAAGGTTTATTGTTGTTTATTGTCAAACTCAGCCGCCACAGCCAGCGTTCCTTGTTATCGTTCGTAGTTTACATTCTGTGTGGAAGAGGAGCCATCTAGGATGTGTCTCGGTTTGCCTGTAGACGGCAGACAGCCATTACTGCTCGGCATGCTGCCCGTGTATGGGAATGGAACGCGCTGTGTTAAATCAATGTCTTCCCTAAACACACACACACATACACACACCATGTGTGTTTGAAGGTTATAAAAGGCCACTGCCTATTAGCCTACCAGTGATTTAGGGGAGCGAACACACCAGGCAGGGCTAACGTAGAGTCTGTTTACGGTGTTATTGGTATGTAAATGAGGGCCCAGATGCTGCTGGGTTGGAGTGGGACCGGGAGAAGGACGAAGGCCCCTCTGAGGGGCCAGGGGACCGGCTTGGCAGAGGTTTCCCACACTCCCCGTCTCCTCTTCTGCCCCTTCATACCCCCCCCTCTTCCGCCAGACCCTGGGACTGCTAGTATTCTGGACAAAAAGAGTGAGAGGGGGGAGGAAGGAAGGGGTGGTCATGGATTAAGATTGCAGAGATGTTGCAGACCGTGGTCAACTTCGGGAGGATCTTGTTGTTGTTTTAATCACAATGTGTAATCCACTTGGATCAACACGTAGCCATGTATGTTATCTTGAGTTAGCTTATGCTATTGCTGTGTGGGTGTGGGTGTGTGCGGGAGGTTGCACAAAGGCGTATGTTTTTCCAGCAGCAGTCTGTGCTGTACTGGTGTCATGTTCGACAGTATAACTTAGGGTTAAGAAATTAACCAAGGTTTTCTGATATATGAGTGAGGTATCTCACTATGGGACACGCCCCTCGCGCTGTCCCCCAGAAGCAATTTTACACTACGCCAGTCGTGACTGGCCAACAGACGTGACGTCTGCCTGCAGAGGAGGGGCTCCCTCCTACTACATAAGCCCCGTCGTCACGTCATCTCTTCAGTCTAGGCAAAACACCTCTTCCTCGCTCCGGGCAAGGAGGGTGGTCTGGTGAGATACCTCACTCATATATCAGAAAACCTTGGTTAATTTCTTAACCCTAAGTTTTCTTTCAATATTCATTCGGTATCTCACTATGGGATATAGTAACTCCCGTATTGCCAAAGAAGTACCAGTGCAAACCCATCAAACAGGCATGTTCACCGATCCAACGCTCAAGACTGTGTGAGACAGATTAGGCGCAGTAACATCCAACCTGTAGAATCTAGCGAAAGTGTGAGGCGTCGCCCAGCTGGCAGCCGCACATATCTCTTCCACTGAGACCCCCTGAAACAGTGCCCAGGATGCGGACATGCCGCGAGTCGAATGTGCGCGCAGGCCGATAGGGGGTTCCAAACCCACGCTACTATAAGCCATGGCTATAGCCCCCACGATCCAGTGTGATAAACGCTGCTTCGAGAGAGGCTTCCCCAGATGTGACGTAGCACATGATACAAACAGCTGCTCCGATTTCCTGAATCCAGCCGTCCTATCAACATAGACGCGTAAAGCCCGCACCGGGCAGAGCGCATTCAGCCGCTCCTGCTCCTTGGAGGAGAAAGGGGGAGAATGGAAAGCCAACAGCTCAATAGGGCGGTATGACAACCAGTGTTTCCGCTAGAAGAAATTGGTGCCGGTCATGTGACTGGGAAGGTTTCGTTTTACCGGTCAAATTGGAAAAAAATCGGTCTGATATTATCCGTGTTTATTGCACTTAAAAAAATTGATAGGCAGGCTATATAAAGAAGAAGAAGTGTGTGATCATATTTTGATTCGCCATGGTTTTTAAATACCGGTACTCCGCAAAGCTTGCCGCCGGCTTTCCCTAGCTTGCCGCCGTTTAGTTCATAAACCTACGGTAGTCTATAGCGATCAATTTGAGCGAGTGCACGAAATGTAACAACGTATTTATTTTATCACACAGGCTACGCTACAATCAAAACACTCATTGTTTTACATGAATTGGCTAAACAAATGACCACTGCAGCATATTTAAACACAATTCAAATGAACACATTCAAAAATATTTCTGCTCAATTTAAAAGGTTGAATCTCCTCGTGACTGAATGTTTGTATACAGCGCGCATGCTGTATGCGCGCAGGGTTGATGCGATCCACTTTTTTCTGTGGAGAACCAGCGCCTTGAATGTTCTGCATAAAACGAGACCGGGTCGTTTTCGCCCGTTTTGGCTCCGTGTGGACGGGGCCTTATTTCCAATCGGTCATTCTGACCGGAGACGTTTAGAATTTTCGGTCCTCCTCATTTTTTTCCGGTCAAAGACCGGTAATTACCGGACAACGGGAACTCTGATGACAACGCAGAGTCGAATACCTTGGGAACAAACGCAGGGTTCGGCTTTAATAGAACCTTTGAGTTCCCCCGCAAAAACTGCATACACGTCGGGCTAACCGACAGCGCATGGATGTCACTAGTGCGTTTAGCCGAGGCCAACGCGAGCAACAAAGCCGTCTTAAACGAGAGCGTCTTAAGCTCTACCTGTTGTAAGGGCTCAAACGGTGGGCGTGACAGTGCATCAAGCACCGTAGATAAATCCCAAGGAGCAGCCAAGCTCCGCAACACCGGCCGAAGACGGCGTGCACCTTTCATAAACCGGCAAACGATAGGGTGCTGACCTGCCGATTTGTCCCCAAAACCTATGTGACAAGCCGATATAGCGGCCAAGTACACTTTGACAGTGGAGAAAGCCCGGCCTTTATCCAGCAAATCCTGTAGAAATGTCAGAATAACAGGCACGGGACTCTGGAAAGCTATTTCCCCAGCTTTCGCGCACCAATCCTCGAACGCACGCCATTTCCCTTCATATGCGCTACGCGTGGAGGAAGCCCTGGCGCCCTGGATAGTCGTAATGACATTCAATGGGAGTCCAGCCGTCGTTAGGTTCATCCTTTCACGGGCCAGGCCCATAGAGCCATGCGCTCCGGATGAGGATGGAAGATTTCCCCATGCGCTTGCGTCAGGAGGTCCCTTCGTAAAGGCAGAGGCCAAGGCTGGCCGCACAGCAACTGGACTATTTCCGCCAACCAATATTTCCCCGGCCAACGGGGGGCTATAAGGATCAGCGCATGACCCTTCTCTCGCACCCTGGCGAGAGTAGGAATGATCAGTTCTAATGGGGGGAAAGCGTACAGGAGGACGCGCGGCCACTCGTATGCCAAAGCATCCAGCCCCATTGGGGCGCTCCGACCGGTTAGGGAATAGAACAGAGGGCACTGAGTGTTCTCCTCTGATGCAAAGAGATCGACCTCTGCTCGACCGTATTTCTCCCATATCTGGTTCACGACCACGACGTGGAGTTTCCAGTCCTTGTAGCAAGGGTCGCCCCTGGACATTAAATCTGCTCCCCAGTTCCGCGCGCCCGGCACGTGTGTTGCTCTCAGCGACAATAGGTGGGCGTTGCCCCAAATGGTCAGTCTGTGTGCCAACGTGTGCATTTGAGGGGAGCGCAGCCCCCCCTGACGGTTTATATACGCCACCACCGTGGTGTTGTCCGTCCTGACTAGAACATGTTGCCCTCTCAGAAAGGGAAGAAAATGTTTCAGCGCCAGTGACACCGCCTGAAGTTCCAGGCAGTTTATGTGAACAAACTGCATATGTGAGCTCCAAGTGCCATTTACTGATCTGCCCTCGTATACGGCTCCCCAGCCCGCCCGAGAGGCATCCGTTGAAAGGACCTTCCTCGCCAGGACAGTTCCCATGGTAACGCCTGTAGTCAGAAAGTACGCGCGTCCCCAAGGGCGCAGCGCCGAGACGCACGCCATGGAGATCAAAACCCGGCGATGGCCATGGCACGTCGGGTTCAGTCTGAGTGATGCAACCCATCGCTGAACCGGCCTCATATGGAGGCGGCCAAGTGGGACTACTACCAGCGCCGACGCCATCAGACCCAATAGTCTGAGGCACGTTCTGAACGTCAACATCGTCCCCCTGCGAAAAAGTGCCAGACAAGCCTGAAAGGCTTCCACTCTCTCCGCGGATAGACGTGCTTTGAACGTCACTGAATCGAGGCACAAGCCTATGAACGTTATGCTTTGAGTAGGGACCAAAACACTCTTTTTCACGTTTATTGTGAAACCCAGGGACACTAGGTGCGATATGAGCACGCTGGTCTGCGCCTGAGCCTCCTGGGGCGACTGTGTGGCTAGAAGCCAGTCGTCTATGTATGTTGCCAAACGCATTCCCTTCAACCTGAGGGGCGCGATGGCAGCCTCCGTGCATTTCACAAACACCCGTGGACTTAACGAAAGGCCGAACGGGAGAACCAAATACTCGTACGTTACGCCCTGGAAGGCGAACCTGAGATATTTCCTGTGAGGGGGATAAATGGCGATATGGAAATAAGCGTCCCTCAGATCTATGCTTGTGAACCAGCCTCCCGGGCGCACGAAGCGTATGAGAGCGGCGTGTGTCAGCATCCTGAAACTGTACTGTCTCATGTATCTGTTCAGAGCGCGTAAATCTAATATCGGCCGGAGGCCCCCTCCCTTCTTCGGGACTAGAAAGTACCTCGAGTAAAAACCGCTTTGGTTTTTCTCCGGTGGCACTACCCGAATTGCCCTTTTGTTTCTTAGAGAGGTGATTTCCTCCTGTAGAACCTGAGCATTCTCTCCACGGGCCTGCGACTGCAGTATCCCGTTGAAACGGGGAGGAGTGGACGCAAATTGGAGCCTGTAGCCGGCGGTTACAGTTTTTATAACCCAATCCGACGCACCACATGCCCGCCACTGTTGAGCCCGGCCAGCCAGCGGTCCCAGCGTCGCTGGTTCCGCTGTCGTGCCGGCCCGAACGGGCGTGGTGGGTTGCGCACCGGAGCGCACGCCCACCAGGCACCGTCTTATTACGTTCTGTTCCTTTTTTATGTTTATCATTTTTTTCATTTTTTTTGTTTTCACAAGCAGCTGCGCCCTCGGCTCGGAGCCTGGATGCGCGCTGGCAAACATTTTTAATGAATAATGATTTGGGGAAGGGGGACACATGTGAGATGTTGGGCACTGGTGTGTGCTTGTACACATGCATGTGTCTGCGAGACACTGCTGCGGCTCCACCGAGCTCTCTGCAGGTCCGACCCTTCTCTCCTTCGCGTCGTGAACTGTGAAGGCTGTATGGCCTTCTGCACGCCTTTTGCAGGGCTTGGAACATGCCCTCTGTAACCCTTCTTGGAACTGGGTTTGGAACAGAACACCTAGGGGGGACGGCGACGGCGTCTGGCCGGGCCTGCCACACCCCCCTGGTCGCAGCGCCTCAGGTAGCGCGCCGTTTCTTCCCGGCCCCCTGAGTAGCCGAAGGGGCTGCACGGCCACCTGGCGCCACCCCGGGCGCGGGTGGCTTCCTCGCCCACGCGCCACTGTGCTCCGGCGCCTTGTTCTGGCCCCGGCCGGCCCCGTGGGTTGGGTGGGGCTGACGCTTCTGGCCGCGGTAGGCCGGCGGAGGAGCGCGGGGCTGGGTGAACACCCGGCCGGGTGCGTTGGCGGGGAAAGGCGCTCTTCTGGGAAGACACAGTCGCAGCGCCTCACCCTCCCTCTTTTTTTCCTCCCAGCGTTTCAGCATGACATCATACGCCGGGCCAAACAGGCCTTTCGGGTCCACAGGCACGTCTAGGAGTTGGGTTTTCTCCCTCAGAGAGAGACTGGAGAGGTTCAGCCACCTCGCCCTCTCCTGAGCGACCATCAGCGCCATGGCCCTTCCGGACGCCTGGACAGCGCTCCTGTGAAGGCGCAGGCACAGGTCCGTCACCACGCACAGTTCATCCCAAAGGGCTGGGGTGGGTGACGAGGACATGTCGAGCTCGAGCTCAGCCTGGTAGGCCAGCAGCAGCGACGACGCGTTGAGCGCCTTCACCGTCGTCGCCATCGCCTTGTAGCCCTTCTCGGTCATTGATGACTGGAAGGAGTCGGCTCTGGACGGCAGTGTAGGGCTCGCTGAAGTCATGGCGGACTTCTGCGTGGGGTGGAGGTGCGACGCCAGCAGTGGTTCAACCGGAGGAAGATGGGAGAACCCCTTTTCCTCCATACCGGCCCAATCCAACCCCGATCCACCCTGGACGGGGATCTTGGCTGAGAGAGGCTTGCCCCAAGACCGGGTCGCTTCCTCCAGGCACTCGGGAAAGGCCGGAAGTAGCAGGCTGGTTGAAGCCTTCGCCTTCGGGAGTCGCTTGCCCTCGTAGCGAGATGTGGCGGTCTCCACCGGGGCCTCCGGCCACTCGATGTTTAGCCGCGCAGCCGCCCTCTTGCAGGCCTCGTGTAGGTCCATGCTCGGGGAGGGGGTGCACGCACCGCCCACCACCATAGGCGACGCGGTGCGGGGGGAAAAGGAATCATCATCCTCGTCAGAGCCGAGGCTAATGGATTCCCCCCCCGACTCGGAGTGATCGCCCTCGGCTTCGTCTGGCCCTTCCAGCAGGCTAGCCTCGAAAGCGTCGGGCTGAGTCAACTCCAGCGGCTGGGAAGCGTCGGTGAGGTCCACCTCCGATCCCCAGCTGGTTCCCAGTGGGGCGGAGATCCCCCGGGAACCTCCCGCTAGCTCCGGTAGTGGCGGGTCGGTTACCCCCATTACCGGATCATCTGTGCTGAGCTTCGCCTGCTTAGTCAGCCGGCGTTTGCGGGTTTTATTTGAAAACCGTGCGCAATGCTCGCAGGTAGGCGGGAATGCAAGGGCAGCCTTGGCATGTTCCAGCCCAAGGCAGCGAATGCAGGCGGTGTGGCTATCCGCTCCCGACATTTTGTTCCCGCACGCGCAGAACTTTGTCGGAGGCTTCCCCGAGCCCTCGGTTAGGGTAGGTTCAACCTCTGACTGCATGTTCTCGCCTTCCGTTTATGCCGGCTGCTGTTTGGTGACAGGTCAGCCGGGACACGGGTGTAGCTAGTGTAGATGCTAGCAGCTAGTATGGATACTAGCAGAGGCTACTGTTTGGTGACAGACTAGCTTACTTCTTCAGTCTCACAGAGGTCAGAGGTAGCGATAGGCTAGCGTTCGGTGACCGAGGGGTTAGCTCGCTCAGTGAACAGTGTGCTAGTCCGTCTACGACTTCTGTCTGCGAGGTGCTTCTAGGAGCGAGAAGAGGTTAAAGACTGAAGAGATGACGTGACGACGGGGCTTATGTAGTAGGAGGGAGCCCCTCCTCTGCAGGCAGACGTCACGTCTGTTGGCCAGTCACGACTGGCGTAGTGTAAAATTGCTTCTGGGGGACAGCGCGAGGGGCGTGTCCCATAGTGAGATACCGAATGAATATTGAAAGAAAATCTCCGACCCCCTTACATTCCAGCGATATGCCTCAACACGTTCCTGCTCTTTCTTCTTGGTCAGAGAGTG
Organism: Gadus morhua; assembly: GCF_902167405.1. Classification (NCBI taxonomy): domain Eukaryota; kingdom Metazoa; phylum Chordata; class Actinopteri; order Gadiformes; family Gadidae; genus Gadus; species Gadus morhua. Next base: position 16,943,148 of record NC_044048.1, on the reverse strand, counting down.
AACCAAATCGAGTTCCTCTAACACACGCACTCATTATATCTACGACTGGTTTGTATTTTGGTTGACCGCACACTCGTACACATCCAACGCATACACAAACAGACACACACACACACACACACAAACATAAACACACACACACAATCTTTATGATGGCCCACCATCCATGACCAATGAGGAGCAGACAACAGAAGTGTCTGAAAAGCTGGTTTGGGGGATGGGGGTGTGTTTCTGTGGGGGGGTTGTGTAAGGGCAACATTTTGACACGCAACACATATTTAAGCATAATTAAACGCATATTTATGCTACTGCTATTTACACATGAGTGTGGTAAGTGACTTATACGTGTGTTTGTTGGTGTGTGTCTATGTGTGTGTGGAGTGGTTGGTACATGCACAGCTTTGTTTTACGGTAGAAAGCCTATCGCCTGACGTCAGACTAAAATGTAAACCAGCCTCGAGGGATTCAATGTTTTGAATGTGGCAAGTGTTCATCCGTGAGACACACACACACACACACACACACACACCACACACACACACACACACACACACACACACACACACACACACACACACACACACACACACACACACACACACACAACACACCCACCCCCCTCGTCCAGCCGGCCCTAAGAAAGGCCTCCATTGTGTTCAGCTCATTCCGACAACAGAGACCCTGATTTTCTTTCCCGGGAAAAAGCTCCCAGACCCTCCCTGCGGCCCCCCGCCGGCCGTCCCCTCCCTCATTAAGTGCTGCTGCTCCTCACAGGGAGAGCCCGCCGCCCCACACTGGGTATAATGAAGCAGCACTGATCCTCATTGTCCAGCTGTGTGTCCCACTGGGAATCAAACCCTCGGACACAAGGCGAGGGGGCAAGGTGTGCGTTCGCCCTGGGCTAGTCGGCTGAGGTTACGAGTTCAGAGAGCACCACCCACCACCCCTCCATCCTACCCCCTCCACCCTACCCCCTCTACATGCTCAGAACAAAACAACAGTGTCAATGTTTTGCTTTGGCTGGAGCCCATTGGCCGGTGGAGGCCAGCCAATGGGCTCCAGCCAAAACAAAACATTGTGACCTTTTGAGTTGACCAATCAGAAGTGTGGATGTGAGTATTAGAAGATAAGGGAATAAAACTGGAGAACACACAAACGCTGTGTTGCTGTGTAGGTTTTTTGAGCGAGGCTTGTGAGTACATCTCCAATAGCTTCAGGCACAGTGAGTGAACCCACACAGAGTAAATGTACTCTTTTACTAGCAATACTTCAGGGCGAGTGGTATTTTTTCTAAAGAAAACATGTTAAACAGAGGCTAAATGACATGAGCCTACAGCGTTGTATACCGCTTGTAAACAAGGTTGAGGGGCCTGCCGCTCCCTCTACTGAGGTGTGGCGGTCCTGTCTTGAACGCCCCTTCAAACGGTCCGGTCAGCAGCCCAACACAACGGATAATGGAGAGGGAGGGAGACAGCGAGAGAGAGAAACCCGTTAACCACAGTGAGAAAGGGATGGAGAGAGGAGGGAGAGCGACCAGGAAATGCAGTGAGAAAAAGACGAGGCGGAGATCGAGAGATACAGAAATTAGGAAGGTGGTTGAAGAGGGAACGCAAGAATCTGCTGGTGAGGGAGAAAAGGACGGAGCTCATGGAGATGAGCAGGGGGCATGGGGAGAGCGAGACAGATGTGCCTTCATATTCCGGCAGATGACCCAGTTTATACACCTGTCAACGCTTCGAAACACACGTGTCCAACACTCTCACACTGAAGGGCAAAGGGAGACAAGGGTGTGATGAGGCCATAATTCATCGCTGGGGGCTTTTTTCCAAAACGGCAGACAATGACTCTAATGGAATGGCATGCTTCAGACTGATATTACTATATAAAGGCTATCAATCTTGCTAACGTATCTTCCCAAAATTGGAGCTCTAGCCTTCAGTCATGGACTTTCCATTCTCCAACTCATCTTCACTTATCGAGTCTCTCCATCGCTTCCTCCTCTTCCTCCCCGTCCTCCTGTTTGGTCTCTAGGATCCGGAGGAAGGGAATCTCCATGGAGACCCTGTAGGTTAATGCGTTCATGCTTTTGTGTCTGTGATCTATTATTAAGGGCCTCCAGGTACACACGCCTTCTCCTGGCATTCAGATAACCTCTAAAATGGCGTACTTTAACGTCTCACCTCATGAATGTTTCAATACCCCCATGACTTCCACCCCTAGCAGCTCCTCCAATGAGGGTGAAAATAAATATAACAGTATTTTAGCAGTTTCTGCATTTATGCATATTGGCAAGTTAATATTGTCATTGTATTTGATTGATACCTGAAATACTAACTACTTAATGGTTTGAAAAATGCTGATAACGGAAGATAATATAATGATAGGAGGTTAGGTGAGGTATCCAGGTCGTTTTTGTTTGGGTGTAGGGCTCCACCTAGTGGTGGTTGGGGATACTGCCCAACTAGGTGAAAGGTCGTGATACAAATGCTACATCTTTTCATAATACTTTTGTTAATGTCACAATTGAATAAATGCATCAAATAACAAGTTGACAATTGTGATTTTTAAATCTGAATTCCTAATTAGGGACTTCCCGTTTCATCTTAATTCATCATCGCTGTTTAATTTGATTATGGAAGCTGCTACTGCCCCCTGCTGATTATAGGAAGTAAAGAAAAAACGTAAATCTTCTAATAAACCAACCCTTCTATTCGTTCTGCCCTCCTGCAGCTTTGACGAGTACGTCACGCAGCTGGACGCCATGCAGCGGCAGCTGTTGGCGGCCGAGGACGAGAAGAAGACCCTCAACTCCCTGCTGCGTATGGCCATCCAGCAGAAGCTGGCGCTCACGCAGCGGCTGGAGGACCTGGAGTTCGACCACGAGCAGACCCGCCGCGGGGGCGCCGCCAGCCGGGCCAAGGGCCGCGGGCGGGCGGCAGCCGCTGCCGCCGCCGCCGCCACGCCCCAGAGGTGTAAGTCAGAGCCTCACCTGAGCCTTACCTGCGCCGGCTCTGGCCGCCCATAGATCAGCAACGTCCTGCCCAACGGCATCATGGGAGGCCCCGTGGTCTTCTGCAGTGAGAAGTACAAGATCTACTGCGACTGAGGACTGGGAGACCGGGTGTCTGATAGGACCCCCCTCAACGGGACCGCTGTGTACAGAGGGGGGGAGGGGGTCACCTCCCTCCCCCCTGGCTTTAGTGAATAAAAGCCCCACTCGCTTGCTTGTTCGTCCGCCCCTCTGGGCGTGTCTAGCCTCCCAGTGCTTACCGGCTGCTCGTTGCCTGTTGGTGTATCCGCTACAGGGGGAATGCAGGTGTGTGTACAGTGTGTGTGCTAGGTGTCGGACGGGGCGGGGGGCGGTACACATTTCGGTGTGTGGTATATAAGGAGTGTGCCCCCCTGTGGTCGTAGTCGGGATGGTTTTTGTGGATATTATTGGGTGTCTATACTTCGCCACCGTCCTGGTGCCCGTGCGTAGGGTGTAAAACGGTGGCCCGCTTTGTGCGTAGGTGTCTTCCGAGCCCCCTCCCTGTACCGCCGGGTCACTGTCATGCGGTCAAGGCTGTGGGGGGGGGGCGGGGGATATGTGAAGGGGGCGTCACGCTCTCGGCCTTGGTTCAGAGTGTGACGTCTTCTACCCATAGGCTTGTCTGCTGGCGAGGGTGCTCCTTGATGAAACGACCCCCCGTTACCTTCTCGGTGTCCTGGCCAATCCCCAGGACCCGCCTGTTGCCCCGGCAACCCACTGTCCAATCAGGTCACTGATTAATGTTTACATGAACAAAAAATAAATAAAGGAAAAATATGCAATCTCCGACGGCAAGCCCTGGCCCTGGGAGCATTCTCGACCGAAATTCAAAGTCACAAGTGGGTAAGCTGACGAATTGCTTCAGTGGACCGGATGAGAAGGAGCACCTGTGACCACATATAGTTTTTATATTTTATTTTGTAATTACGGGATTGTTTTTAATATGCTTGTACACCAATTTGGTAGTGATGATGATCAGTACTAGAAATTGCATGGCTTTGCAGCTGAAATGCTCATAAGCTTTTTATTTTTTTATTTTTCCAACAGTGTATCTGTGTTCAGACGTGTGATCTAAACCCATGTGCTACAGGGCTCTACATTGTAAAGAACAGACAGGTTATTCGGTTGTCGGTTGGAACCCAGGCAGGCTTCTCCCTGCCTGGACTATGGCTTCTGACGAATCGGTCTCCATAGCTAAATTCAAGTGCGCTTGGTCAGAGGTCCCCCAGGTTCCCTAGTCGCGATATAGACGATATCTGGATTGCTGTGAAACAGATGAAACAAGTTTTTATTGAAAATGCAGGTTTTTTTGTTTTGTTTTCTTTACACAAATTTAATGAAATGCAAATCCTAAAAGAGCACAAATCCAAACGATTTTGGATCCTAAATCTGCTATCGGGGGGGAAAAAACCGACCATCGTCAGTTTGACACGAGTCAAAGTGCCTGCCGACCCGAATCACCTGAAATATATATTTATCTACATTTATGTAACGCCCTGTCCACCTGATGATGTAATACACCGTCCCTTCTCCCCATTAGCCTTGGAAGCTGACCTTAAAGCTCTGATATCATGTGTGTGTTGATGTGGTTTGAAAACACACACGCCTGGTGTCTCTAACCTTTGTCTTGTCACTTGTTCGCCCCCATATGACTCTTTTTACAGATTGTCAGACGCTTGTTCACCACACATCGCCACTCACCCTTTAACTAAAAAAAGAGGGATTGTGGGGAATCTTTTATGTCAGGTAACGTCCTCACGCACACGCATTGCATGCATCTTGCTTGTGTGTGTGTGTGTGTGTGTGTATGTGTGTGTGTGTGTGTGTGTATGTGTGTGTGTGTGTGTGTGTGTGTGTGTGTGTGTGTGTCTCATAATCTTCAGCATTGTGACCCTTGTTTGTATATATTTTCACAAAGAGGGGTCCCTTTGTTTCTGGGTGTGTGAGGATAACCCTATGTACTGTCTTAGTATCTAAAATAGCTTTAAACCCTTGCGCATATACAAAGAACCAATACGAGTGGGGCTTGTATAGATAATTCAAAGTACTGCTTGTGGATCATAAACACATAGGCTTTATGGTGCGAAAAAGCAGGGTTGATGTACGGAGATCCTGCAAGATGAATCAAAGTGTTTGCTTTTTTCTAACTATACCGAGTACGAATAAATCCCCAATTATATTCTTGATACGACCGCGTTCAGGTTAGGATCTTGCAGGATCGCTCTGCAGTATTCCTCTCAGGGACATAGGGAGGGAGCTTGTTTCTATTGCAGAAAACGTAAGGCGCCAACCCTGCTTAAGAGCATATCCATAGGTAACAGGCACGCAGTGTAGAGACGGACACAGCTATTCCACCATACAGAGTGAAAGGCTAAGGGGAAGAGAAGTTCCTCTGGAGGTCCATGTTCACTCACTCTTTTCTAATTGAGTTATTCATTTTAATGAACTTTTAAGAGTGACATATTGGGTTTCTTTTTCTTTTGCGTAAATATTTCTTGAAAGCGGAGGGATGAAAACTTTCCGAGGAGCTCCGGGAGCAGGGAGCTAGAGAAGGAGGCTAGTGAAGAAAGCTAGCATAAGAAACTAAACATGCTAGCACAGATAACCAGGAATCTGGTCTTGATCATGGTCATTGAGTTAGCCTTGAATCAACTAATTACTTTCCAAGGGACATGGAGTCCAAATGTTACCCCTAAATGCTAGTATATGCTCTGTGGAACCACTGAGCGGTAGTTAGACCCAACAACCCAGGATGTACTCAGATTATAACCTGTTATGGATATAGTTTCATACAGTTTGAATTCAACGTCTAGCTTATCTGTCGCCATAACGACCTGCCACTTTAATATTTAAATAAGCTCCTCCTACCTCTGTGCTAACATGCTCCGCCCACTCGTCAATATGTTTTGCTGAGTTGTCGTTCTGGTACATCGTCAGATCTCTGATTGATGTCAAATGCATGTGAAATACACAACTCATTCGTTGTTGTTATTGTTATGATTATTAACCAGCACGTCACACTGGGTGATGCCTTTCTCCTTTGCTTTGGTTGCGGGGTGATGTTTCAACTGCCCCGGAAGTGAATGAACGTTGTACTAGCGAGTCACTGGCTTCTTAGCGGCTTCTGCTTGGTGATCTCGCTTGTAGTCGGCCCCACATTTTATGCATCCGATAATAAGCTTTATTTTAACACTGGCTCAGGGTGACTAACTCGGATCATGCTTTCTGTTTGCCATGACTAACGAGAAGTCACTGTGTCTTCTTTCTCGAAAGAGGTGACAAGCTCCTCCCTGTTAAACTACAGTTTTCACTAATACTCATAAGAGGAAGCATGCTCACCTTAATGATGTGTTGTTTCTTTCTTCATTTGTTCCAGTTATTGCAGTAGTTCTGCCCGGATGAGGAGGTACCGACACAAGGTCGATTCTCACTGCTGAATCGGTTCGCCGAAGGTTAGCACAGCATAGATCATTTGGACTTGAGGATATCAAGGCAACACCAGCCGAAAACCAAACGATGAAAACAGTCAAAAAGCTAGATTTCTAATTGTATTCCCCCCATTGCTGTCTCATTTAAGCTATGCAATATGACATGGATGGGAATCAAGCTAAACTTCACTTATTTAATTGCTGCTGCAAGAAGCCAGGATTTCTAAGTACAAGGCTCACACTTTCCGTGGGAAATTTATGAGTGACTTCAATATTATAATTACCCCTCAATTTAAAGGCAAAGGAAAACAGGTTGTTTCTCAATGTAATGACAACTATTTTTTCTACTTTAATGTTGGATTTTAGTTTTTATTATTTGTATTATTCAGTGCACTTTCATTATATAGGAAAATGTCATACTATTATTAACCAGAGAAATTCGTAGTGGAGTGGTTTGAGTTTTTTCCCATATCTACACATAGTAGGCTATATATAGGATCATAGGCCTATGTGACTTCTACGTTGTGATGAGCAAACGCCTCTTGCATATGGGAAGGCGCCACAAACCACAACCTACTAATTGACTTTGTCTGTGAGAATTGTAACCATCTAAAACGTTTATTTTTTCCTTGGTTATATATTTACACTGTCCGTTAGCCTTTATGTTTGTTCTACTATGATCTCTGATAGAAAAAGTCCAGGGTGATCAAATTCTGGGGTTTTTCGTGTATTTATTATTCCTAGGAATAGTTCGAAAAATTGCGCTGAAACTTGACAACGCTCTTGATTCAAAAGAAGGTGAGTTGTGTTTAAGGAAAAAAAAACTGTGTGACAAAAACACGCTTTTTTCCCAGCTTCTTACCGAAGGGCGTTCCACTGAACGTGGATCACTGACCAACAGAATTCCCTACAAGTGCATCGATTAAAATTCCAAATTGGAATTGTTCCATTCTCCCTTTGCTTATCGTGCCAAATCATGGTACACCGTTTAGGTTGAACAGAATCAAGAATATGAAAAGGGACATTTTTTGTCATTGGGAAAGGCTTAGTTTGGACCACGGCTCTCGCGAGGGACGTGATACGGTTTTCTGATTTGTTTAGTTTCTTGTTTCCAACCAGTAGTGCCTTTCATTGTTTCAAGGGAGAATCTTAGACTAGGATTTTATGTTTATTTTTAAAGGGTTGGGTTCAAAGTAACTGTGAGCAGCAATAAATGCGAAGGGTCGACCCCTATCTGCAAGAACGAAAAACAGTTTAAATTGGCTCGATAAAAATAAATTAATTGTAGGGAATCATGTGGGTCAGTCGGCCATACAATACATTCAGGGGTATATTGAGAAAAAAAATAGTTATGTTTTATTTTGATTGGTTTTCTCACACTTTGGGAACCCAAATAAATCCCAATGAACAACACCCTCCATGCATCTGATATGTATGTGTTTGGCTATTGGAAACATCTCTAACTCTAGCTATGTATGGTGAAGGTAATGTGATATCAATAGTATTGTGGAGGAAAATGTGAGAGCGCATTTTTTCATTCCGTCGTTCATTATGGTGGTATTTTTTTATTATTATTGATCTTTTTTATATCATCTTTAAGCATTAATGTTTTCAGGAAACAGAAAACTAAATTAGCATCAACAAGCTTGAACCGTGCCATTATAGCCAAAGCTCGCTTGTTGAGGCGTTAAAAGTTGAAATATGGAAAAAGAAACGTAAAAAGATAAAGTGCAATTCTGATACTGTTTTACATTTTGAAAGACCTCAAAGTTTTCTGTTTGCTGGAAGCACTAGCATTGTGATAATACATTAGCTGTGCAAACTTTATATTGTCATATTGTGTTCAGTATTGCTCCATAATTGAGAGTTTGATACCTTTTTATATGAAATAACGACTTCACCTGTATTTATTTGAATTGTCATGCAGTACTGTATTCTTATCAATAATGTGCGTTATGATTAGTGACATAATGATTACAGCTAAATGTCATTTGCATGTTTTTTTCAGTTATGGGACCTTTACACAGAATTGTAAAACAGACGTATAACTTTGTAATGGGTGAGAAGAAAAATAGAATTGAAAAGGAAAAAAAGACAAGTCTTTTGTCTCGTATGTATTACTGCTGAAATACCGCTATGAAAAGTGTTGTTTGTTTTCCAGGAGAGATATGGTTTGTGTAAGGGGTAGTCATACTGGTTAAGAATAAAAACGAGAAAAAAAATAATAAAGGTAACTTAAAGTCCAGAGATGTGCCTTGTGTGGGTTTTGTCTGTGTATGTATATATCCATATGTACGTGTGTGTGTGTGTGTGTGTGTGTGTGTGTGTGTGTGTGTGTGTGTGGGTGTGGGTGTGTGCCGTCTTGCTGTGCTCTGAAGGGTTAACCCCACAGCTGAGTGTGCAGCAGCAGTCCCAGGCTGCCGGCTCCGGCCCAGCCTCGTCCCAGAGTGTTCCCAGCTGGAGGAGCTCAGGCCTGGGAAAGGCTGGAGTGACTTCCCAGCTGTCCCAGAGACTCGGGGACGCGATCACGTTTCACACAATGCACACCCACACCCAGAGAAATAAGAAGTCAACCAGCCCCTTCTACTCCCCCCTCTGGGTCCGTCTGTCTCTTTCTCTGTCTGTTCCTCTCTCTTTTCTCTCCTTTCTCATATTTCAACCTTGTCCCGGCGGCCTTGCTCTACCTTGTTGTATTTCATCATCCGATGTTACTTCCCTGGTTTCTCCAATAGTCTCTGACCTTCCCCACGCTAAATTAAAGTCAAACAAACAGTGACCGGACCCAACGGCCCCCGACCTGGGGTACTCCTCCACTTCCTGTTGCATCCCCGGGGGGCATTTTAGCCTATAGATTAAATCTCTCTCGTTCTCTCTCTACCCCCCCCCCCCCCTCTCTCTCCTCTATTTCGCGGAAATGAATCGACGATAACTTTAACAGTCCAATGTCCTCTGATGTCCCCATAAAATCCCAGAATCCTACAACAAAGATGTCACGCTTTGCCTTCTACAATTTTCCAAATTTTACACTAGAAATAACCAATCTAATTTGGAACCAAACTTGCTTTGGTATCTTTTTTTTAGATTAGTTTATATATTTACTGTGTCTCTATGTATGGTGGGAGGGAGGGAAAAGTAAAATGGAGCCTATAGTGACGTTGCAATGCAAGACGTTTCTGCCTCCAGATCATCCGGTGACAGTAACATGACCCTCTCCCTACGACTGTCATGTGGTTTGAGTCTTCACTTTGATAACTTAAACAGCCTACACCTGTCACCACACCAACCATACATTTCTTAATGCCAATTATGAAAGGCATAAAAGGGGGGGGGGGGGGGCAGTTGATGGGGGATTTGCCTATGACATCACCACCGACGGAGACAGTGCAGTCTATTGTTGTTGGTCTTCCTCACGCCTCGCCTGTCTGCTGCGAGGGGATAGGGACCCGGGTTCCAGTACTGGCCCGCCCACTCCGTTCAGTCAGGTGCCGTGGAGACGGAGCAGCACAAGGGCCTTCACTCCCTCAGCTGTCTCTGCGCTCACTTGTGCAGGATCCTGTTTCACCACATGGTGTCTCTGTAACAGACGCAACACACACGGGCTCACTGGCACGCACACACGAGCACTCACACACACATACATACAGACTGACATGCACAAAGGAACATACACATACGAACACACACACACACACACACACACACACACAAATCCCTATTTGTGTCAGCAGCATTCTTATTAAGGGGGGGAAGGTTTACGGAAGGTTTTAAAAAGATTACCGTGTTGGCACCTTTTACCTCCACGGTTGAGCTTTGCTTTTTGGATGCGTGTGTGTGTGTGTGTGTGTGTGTGTGTGTGTGTGTGTGTGTGTGTGTGTGTGTGTGTGTGTGTGTGTGTGTGTGTGTGTGTGTGTGTGTGTGTGTGTGTGTGTGTGTGTGTGTGTGTGTGTGTGTCTGGGTTTTGATGCAGGAAACCATAATTTGTGCGTTTCTAAGTGTGTTCTTGGAGGCCTTCTAAACCAAAGGTTTCTCACAAAGAGCCTTCTTTCTGCACGTCAGCCGGAGACATCATCATGTGACGTTCTTAATTCACGTGGACATTTGGAGAGCAAAGAACCAGGAAAGCACACAGAGTGCATCTGGTGAGGCAAAACAGCCCCAGAAAAGAGCAAACAACACGTACAAACAACCTCAGCTGTCAGAGAGACAAACATACCACTTCTTGGCTGCTGAAGTATCATCTTCAATCCCCCCCCCCCCACACACGCACAAAGACAAACAGACAGACGCACACACACACACACACACACACACACACATCCATCAATCAAACCTTTGTTTATTCAGGCAAAAAAAGACGTTGAGTGACATTCATTTTTTGCAGTGTACCCTGATAACCGTGCTCGTTAAAATACAACCTAACGTCATAACACACATCAAAACATCCACACACACCCAAATACTCATAGACAGCCATTGAATACTGTATATCCTACTTGTACGTTACCTTAAGCCAACGCTGTGAATGAGACATGAACCATGCAGGGCGGATTAACTTCTGAATAAGAATGAGTTTCACTGAATCTCATTTATGCATTCAGAAACATTTTTCACTCTTGACAGTACTGGGTGTGAAAATCATAATCCCCAACATCATCATCATCATCATCGTCTCCCTCCCTATAATGTATGAGTCTACACATAACGCTGGTGTGTGGTCCTATAGGTATCATCCTGGTGACGTTTGGCTGCGTCACAGAGCACAATACACGCACAATACACACCCACACCCAATACACACGTCTAGTGCCGGCTCAACAGGCCCGGTGGTTTAATTTGCACAGGAGGGCTGCGTCGCGCGCTAATGAAAGAGGAGCGAGCGGCGCGATGCGGGTGTGATTAGTCGTACGAGCGGGAGAATCACACCAGAGGGGTTTGAGGTGTGGAAAAGCACACTCTCACATTCCACGTTGCTTCTTTCATCAGCATTTGCTGCTGATCTATCTATCTTCCATTTATTCGTTGTCTTTTCTCGCTTTGGGTCCCCTACTTTTCAGCTTAATTTTCTTTCTCTCTCTTTCTGTCTCTCTCCTCTCAAACTTTTTTCCGCCTCTCCCCCCTCTCTCTTTCTCTCCCTCTCTCTCTATCCCTCTCTCTTTCTCTCCCTCGCTCCCTCTCTATCTCTCTCTCTCTTTCCCTCTCTCTTTATCCATATCTCTCGCCCTCTCCCCCTCTCTCTCCCTCCCTCCCTCCCTCTCCCTGCGTCCCCCTCCCTCAGTGAATTGTGTGTTGTGTAGACGTGGCTTCTGAGCCCCTAGGGAAGCGGAGGAGGAGAGGATGTGTCTCAGGGGGGTTCAGTCTGTGCACCCAGCCCCCCCCGCCCACACACACACACACACACACACACACACACACACACACAGTCTCTCTCCCCCCACACAGACACACACACACACACACACACACACACACACACACACACACACACACACACACACACACACACACACACACACACACACACACACACACACACACACACACACACACACACACACACACACACTCATACCCACAGTGCAGCCAGTACCCAGTGCTCCGGGGGCTCTGAGCCTGTTTAAGACATGAGTTCAGTCATCCGCAAATCACTCGACCCCTCTGAGTCCACAGTGACATGTGCAGCACTACATCAGCTACACTCTGCACAGAAACGGCAACACAACCAAAACAAATCTGCCTGCTTCAGAAGTGCATCCTGCAGAACAAATGATGGTGCAAAAAACAGACAGGAGACAGACTGTTGCAGGTTAATTGTGTACTAATGAGTGTAATATGGGAAATAAAATGTGCTTTATTATAAGAAGCAACGCCGTCGCAGAAGAAAGTACAGGACAGTAGGCCTCGTACAAATTCATTTTCTTGTTAACGAGCAAAAATAGAAAATGTATTGGCCTTTTCACAATAACATTAGTAGAAATGTAAATGTCAACATTTGACATTATTATGCTACAATCAAAGAGAGAACATAGTAGGCCGACCTTTGAAACTAAAGGCTACATCAATTAACCAAATAGTTAGAACAACGACCAGTTGTTGTAACAACGACCTGTATTTTAGTCTAGTAGTATTCTCAATGGCAGCCGGCCAGCCAGGGAGCTTTGTACTGGGGTCGGATTTGGTGTGTGTTCATTACGGACACGAGAGAAGCGTGCAGCTACAGCGGCACACACAAAAGTGGTTAATGATGCGTGGCTGAGTTGACATGGGTTTAGAAAGAACACGAGGGAGGAGGATGATAGACCTACTACACAAACACGCGCAACAACCGACACTCGCGCACACACACGCTCGCGCACACGCATGCACTCGCGCACACACACACACACACACACACACACACACACACACACACACACACACACACACACACACACACACACACACACACACACACACACACACGGAGAGGGAGCCGCTATCGTGTTTCTAGGGTCTGTTTTAGAAATGTTTGGAATTACTTGCGGGGCCCATTTT
>NC_044048.1:16912658-16925158 GCF_902167405.1 Gadus morhua | reverse complement strand
TGTGTGTTTGTGTGGGCAGTCTTCAGGCATTAGGTTTTTGTCCCACTCATGATTATGTGGAATTTGAGACCTGTTGTTTGAGCGCAGCCGCCTGACACAGGTTACGTTGTCCACCACCGCCCTCAACTCACTCACACTTTTCAGAACGCAGATATGATCACATGAAGTGGTTCAATTCTTACTTTTTCAAAGGCACGTTAAATGTGAAGAATGAACGCCAGGGTCTGAATGCATAAGCTTAAGAGTCAATGGGAGGGAGGAGAAGTATTGAATTGTTTGCAGTGAAGTCGCTGGCGTGTGCTAGTTTGAGTGGCAGGTGATGCTGCGATATGGACACTCCTGTTGAACTGGTTTCAAAAGAATTGGCATTTACTACTCACAGCTGTGTTTATGTGTGTGTGTGTGTGTGGCCAAGCCCTTTTCTCCTCCCTAATAGTTCAAATTCGTGTTTGTTTCCTAGAGCATATTAGACCTACATGCCAACCCCCACTTATAGGATTGACCTAGTTTTGATAATACAAGTTAAATACCTTGTTGTAATTGAATGGTATATGATTTGAGAAAAGGTTGTCCAGAATATAGTCACACACTTCAGAATATCTATAATTTGTTTTCTTAGGTAAGACTTTACATTAAGGGTAGTGGGTACATTCATTAACCATTTATTAACATTACTTAAAGGTTGGGTATGGAATTCGCTTTTTTGGCCATTTTTGCCGAATTACTTGAAATCCTTATCATAACCCACTTACAGCCACTGAGTTAGAAGTACTGACATGAAAATTAAACAAGTCAATCATCTGTGGAACGGGCAGGGCTCGAAAAACTCCAGCCAATGATTTCCAGAGCCACCGAGTTGCATTGGACAGTAAGTACGTCAATCAAACGGTCGTACTGCACTCCCCCTCCCCCGCGCCCCACGCGCGACCCCTTCGTGCAGTACTCGTGACCCAGAGCTCGTGACCCAGAGCAAGCTCCTGTTTGTTGTTATACTGCGGTAGCTACTGGAACTAGTTAATCCACATTTGGACCTAGCAGTAGAAGACAATTTCCATGGCAGACAAGACGCAACCATCCCCATGTTGTTTTTTTAATGTTGCCATGTTGTTCAAACCTACGCTAGCCTGGCTCGCTCTCGCGCATCTGTGTTCGCGCTCGTGCATGATTGCGCGTCCAGGTACTTGGAATGGCCGGAGTCAGAGTCAGCGTTGAAGGAGAGGGGGTAGGACCATTTGAGTTGTGGATTTTCAAAATCTGCTGGCGTTTCGCAAATCCCATACCCAACCTTTAATGCAGCAATGAGCATAAGCAAAAAAATTACTTAACTAATAAATAACTAAGGGTGTTCAAGGTGTTGCTATGGGTGTTCTTAGCCATGGTAATGGGGTTCATGTTTACCAAGGTGGTATAAATGTATACATAAATTAATAGTGTTCGGGTAAAGGTTAACCCAAATCCACTAACCCCAACCTGAGTGTCTAACTTTGGTATTTTATCATTTTATCGATACACGTTTTAGCACACCGCTCACAGCTAGAAAATGGCAATATACTACTGCAGTAATATTATTATTGTACTGCATAATCTATTTATAATCACGACACTCCAGCAGTGTGAATCGTATCTGATTGCTAGCATCCTGCCAATACACACTAGCAGCTGAGCAGCTTAGCTTCACAGATCCAACTTTGAATCCAGAATCGCTTTACGGATGCAACAGATCTGCAATCAAGTCCGTTCTGGTCCTACTAAGGAACTACAATTGCAGATATTACCTAAGTAGGACTCCTTTTAAACATAAATAGTATTGTGAGCAAACCGATTGTTGTTAGGAGATGAAGGAGATTGTGGTGTGTGGATCTACGATTGGAAATACAGCAAGGCGGGTGAGTCCAGTAACTGTTTGGTATTAAGGATGTTTCCATCCAGAAGAGCAGTCTCGCTGCACAATATGTTTATACTGGAGGTCTTTCCGCTTATAGTAGGGCCTGACACACACACACACACACACACACACACACACACACACACACACACACACACACACACACACACACACACACACACACACACACACACACACACACACACACACACACACACACACACACATTCACTCAAACCCACGCAGACACTCACACAAACGCACGCAGACACTCACACAAACGCACGCACAGAAGGCGAAAGTGACCTAGTTTTGTAAATGGTACCAACTGTTGAGGCCTTCCACACAACTGGACAGGCTTGTCTCCCACTCATTGTCACCCAATAACAAGCAGACGCCGGGGGAAATGACAGTGTTCCCCGCTATTACCCTGGGGACTAATCCCATACAAACCTGTCTAGGGCCAGGGCCCGGCGTACCCCAGCCAGACTAATGTCTGTTCACTCCTGTCTTGTATTTCACTGGCCTCCCGGCTCAGGTCCGACCGACGAATGATGGCGTTAACTGACCCATAAGTCCTTGACTATTGTTATTGTTGTTGCAAGGGGTTACACAGGCGCACACACATGCGCGCACACACACAAAAACAACAGTCTGAAGCATTGGGGAAAGGAGCTGCGCCCGCGTGGAGAGATTGGATAAACACCGCCTCTAGGGGGAGGGAGGGAGTTAGGGGAGGGAGGGAGGAGAGGGGAGGGATTTAGGAGCTGAGAAAGGTCCTATCGTTGGGTCACCCTTCACATGTTAAAGTCTTCCTCTGTGCCTGGGTCACATGACACGCCGACATATGCTCCCGCTCTGTGCGTCTGTGTGTTTTCTGCTGTCTGTCTGGATAGGACCTACCCTGATGAAGAGAGAGAAGGGGGGGGTTCCTGGGAAAGTCATATGGAAAGAGAAAAAAAATCCTAATAGTAAAAGCATGTTCCATTCTGCTGCTGTGTGTGTGTGTGTGTGTGTGTGTGTGTGTGTGTGTGTGTGTGTGTGTGTGTGTGTGTGTGTGTGTGTGTGTGTGTGTGTGTGTGTGTGTGTGTGTGTGTGTGTGTGTGTGTGTGTGTGTGTGTGTGACACGTGCACAGTGTGCGTCTTTGTCCACGTGTGCATATGTGTCTGTGTATGTGTGTCCTTGCCGCACACACATGTGCAGAGTGTGTGTGTGTGTGTGTGTGTGTGTGAGTGTGTGTGCGTGTGTGCGTGCGTTTTACAAGTGGAGCTCCTTTCCCTGCACACAGAGTGCATTGTATTTCCCCTCTCTGATCAGAGAGGAGGAGCGGTCTCTCTGGAAGCAGGACTTCCTGTTCACTCTGGGGTGAGGCAGGGGCATCTGGAATGGAGAGAGAAAGACAGAGAGGGGGCGACAGGCCCACGGAGAGGAGCAAGAGGCAGTAGGACTAGAAGAATGGGCTGAGAGAGAGAGAGAGAGAGAGAGAGAGAGAGAGAGAGAGAGAGAGAGGGAGGCAGCAGGGGTCAAGGAAACACCTGTGTCGCTGACCTGTGAGGTCCTGTGGTCAACACACACCCCTGGACAAGAGTGCCGACAGTTGAGCTTCTCTTCACTCAGGGTGGGGAGGCCTGAAGACTCCTGACAAGTCTGTGTTAAAAAAAAAAAGTTAGGCCTGTCTCAATGTTTCTGGGATGCTGCCAAAAGGTTTCTCCCTTCTTTTCCTTAATAGCTCTCTATTAAGTGTCCCCCTTTTGACTGCCCCCTTTTCTCCCTCTTTCTCATCCCTATCTCTCTTTTTCTCCCTCACTCTCTCTCTCTCTCTCTCTCTCTCTCTCTCTCTCTCTCTCTCTCTCTCTCTCTCTCTCTCTCTTTCACTCTCTCTCTCTCGCTCTCTCTGTCGGTCTCTCTCTCTCTCTCTCTCTGCCTCCCTCTCTCTCTCTCTCTCTCTCTCTCTCTCTCTCTCTGCCTCTCTCTGTGTCTCTCTGTCTCTTTCCCTCCACTGAAACACACACCATTCACACAGCTGATGCAGCAGATTAAGCGCGTTAAAAATGTAGTCTTAGCGCTGACTGCTGCTAACAGTGACAGGCCTGTGTTCTGAGTTCTTCATTCCCCCCCGTCCTTCTGCTGTCAACCTTTCCCCACCACCACCACCACCACCACCACCACCACCCTGTCTATTAACACTATACTGTTGTCTGTCTCTGGGTCTCTTTCTCTCTGTATCATGTCTGTCTCACTCTGTCTCTTCTTACTCTTTCATTCAGTCTTTCACCGCTGACACAGTGTACAGTATAACAGTGCTCATAGGTTTCTCCTTAAGGTGTTGTAGCTGCTGTTGCACATAGGATATATGTCCGTGTTTATGTCCCTGTGCTTTTTTTTTCTACCCCACTTTCTTTGCCTTTTTTTTCTGTTACGTTTAATGTTTCACACTTAAGGGTGGCGGGCCCAACTGTGAACCAACTGCCCCAGGCCCCGTCACTCAGCAGGAAACCCAACTCTCTCTCTCTCACCCTCTCTCTCTCCCTCTCTCTCTCTGTCTCTCTCTCTGCCTCTCTGTATGTATGTGTCTCTCTCTCTCTTTCTCAATGTCTCTGCCTCTCTCTGTGTCTCTCCCTCTCTGTCCATTCTTCATCTTACTGCTCTTTTCTCCACCAGCCGTCCAAGCCTGTCACCAATTCTTCCCCGCCTAAATGGACGGGGTTGTCTCTGAAGAACAGGCTTCACACACAGTACTATGAGACATCCTTACAACTCCATACTTTTGTTAAAGTCCTTCTGGTCGGTTCTGTCTCTGCAGTCATTAGAGCCGGCCGACGTGTCCATGGAAGAAATATCAAGATCTGCAACCCAATATAGACAGTGAGCTTGGTGTCTTGTCTGTCTGTCAGGTTTTGGTTGGTTCTTAAAGGTTGAGTTACAGAGGTAGGTCATTTCAGTGATCATATTATATGGCTGTTGTAGAATGTGATGAGGAATTGGTGTCAAAGATTCCAGCTGAAAGGCAGGAGTGGAAGCTGCAGGCTGACGTTCATTCTACCAGGTGTTCAGGGCTAGCCTGTAGGTGGTGCAAACACAGACGTTGTTTGCATTTCTGTACAACCTGATATCTCTATCCATTCCAGGATTATGAGCTTTTCACGCAAAACACACTGTTGTACTTTTCTTCCTTGTTAAATTTATATAAATAAGGCAGGTCAACGCAATTTCATGAATGTATTACGATTATGTAAATACATAATTAAAATGTCGCTGTGGCAAAAATGACTTCACGTACATGCTTGTTTGTACCACTAGATGGCACCACTTTCTAGCCTTTTCGACTCACTCGCTGCAGGACTCGTTGGAGACGAATTTATTTATTTATAGGCCAAGTTAACGGCAAACACGGTAATATTTCCATAACGTAGGTTGGTTAGAATTGTATAGCATTGTGGAAGCATTTTATGCTAGGCAGGGTATAATACTATTAACAGAGAGACACAGCAGTACAGATGCTCTGTTGCTTAAAAGAATAATCGATTTTGTGGTTGTTTTGTTAGCTTCATTCAATGCTGCGCTGTCTTCTGAGATAGTGAAAGTGGGCTCGGTGGATGCTTTGCTTATTCTCAGAGGTGCTTTGCACCGCAGGTCACCCTGAAAACCATACAACCATTTTGATGTCTCCTCTATTTTGTCCTATTATAGTCCGTACTGCCCGCCAGCCATTTATCATTGTTCCCCCCTCCCCCGTGCTCTCGTTCTCTCTCACCCTCTTTACTCCCTCTCTCTCACACTTTCTTTCTCTCCGATCTTGCTCTCGTACCCCACTCTCTTTCTCTCTCTCACACTCTCAAGCTCTCTTAAGCTCTCTCTCACACACACTTTTGCTCTCTCACTCTCTTGCTCTCTCTCCCTCTGTCTCCCCCCTCTCCCTCCGTGTAACATAATAGCAGCCCTTTAAGAGGAGCCGTGGCTGACTCCTCAACCCTTGGCTCGGACAGTCAGGAGAGCAGCTGAACAACACGCTGTAAGATAACCTGTGCTTGAGTAGAGCCCTAAATAGCACAGAGCATCCTAGCCGTGGCCCCACCTGGTGCCTCTCTCTCTGCAGCTCTGTCTGTCCTCACATGTGTCTTTCTGCGTCGAGTCGACAGAGCAAGGAATCTACGGCTCAGCAGAATGCCCTCAACACACACACACACACACACACACACACACACACACACACACACACACACACACACACACACACACACACACACACACACACACACACACACACACACGCGCACACACACACGCACGCACACACGCACGCACACACACACACACCAATCAGCTGTGGCTGTCATGGTGGGGCATGGCTTAATGAGGAGATGAGCGTTACATCCACACAGATGGATCCTGTCCCCCCCCCCCACAGGGATCCTCCTCCTCTAAACACTCCTTTCAGTATTTTTCTTTACTTTCTTCCCTTCTTCTTCAACAATCCCTAACAAGCACCTCATTAGATCAACAAAGATCCTGAAAGGTTAGAACCTGATCAAAGGACTATTCCGCCTCCGGGCAGCTGTTGGATCTCCACACGTTTGTGTTTGTGCGTGACTGTGTGTGTGTGTGTGTGTGTGTGTGTGTGTGTGTGTGTGTGTGTGTGTGTGTGTGTGTGTGTGTGTGTGTGTGTGTGTGTGTGTGTGTGTGTGTGTGTGTGTGTGTGTGTGTGTGTGTGTGTGTTCTGTTCATGTTTTTGCACGCAGTGTCATTGTTGGTTAACGCACGTCGGTTGATGGGCTGAATGGCTCGTTCACCGTCCGCCGCTCTGCGTGACTGAGGCCCAATTGCTGAAATTAATTTTCTTCCTCACTTTCCCCCCACCCCCCCAAAAGAAACCTTGATAAATGAAGCTCCGTTGCCCTGCTCAACCGCCGTCCATCTCTGCCACGGTTTTACAGTTGAAAGATGGCCGTGATTAGGAGGACGCGCTGACAGCCAGAGCTCCGTTCACATGCGCCGGCCCCGGGCGGCATAACTCGCACCGGAGCGGCTGAATCCATCTGTCAACAGTCAAACAACAACACAATTAGTAGCACATTCTCCCTATTCCTGTTATACAACACGCAGCTGGGTGACAACATGGCGGTAAAATCACACTATCCTAGTGTACAGACACAGCCCGGACGGTCGTGGAGCTTGCAGGGCTGCATTTCTAGACGTTATTGCGGTGCTGCACGATGTACCCAATGCTTGAGTCAGGGACAACTTGTTCCCGGGGCTGGGGGATATGCAACGTGTTATGTCACGGGAGTCATGGGGAGTTTTACACATGTGTATGGATGTTGTGCCATTTCAATTTGAAACACCGTTGTAAAGAGTTGACCTGAGGGTCATTAGGTTGAAGTGTTCGGAGCTGTGTAGTATGGCATCAGAAGAAAGAGTTGTTTTCCTTTCACGCTGGCGTTTCGAACCTCGCATTTTATTATTTTATACCTTCTCATCGTAAGTCATTTAGACTTACGATAATTATAGGTATCTTTTAAATTGATGACGATCACAAGTAGCATTCCAACAAGGAAAACAAAAATATTGAATTACTGCCCAGTCCTACTTGTACCAGATCCAAGGGTAGCAGTAGGAATCTCAGTGTCAGTGTGTTTTACTACTAAACGTTCTGCAGTTATGTGTTCACTCATTTGATAACATACACGCACACACACACACACACACACACACACACACACACACACACACACACACACACACACACACACACACACACACACACACACACACACACACACACACACACACACACACACACACACACACACACAGAGTCACTAACACTAAACAGGTTGTTTAACATTCCCATTGTTGATAGGGGCCTTTCTTCTTTGGACCCGGTTCACTTGTTTCATCAGTTGGTGTGTGTATAACACCCACACACACAAGCACAATCGATAGCATTGTGCTTTGCATATAGTGGTGTTACACCTCAGAGAAAACCTGACCAATGGAACAAACGCGCTGAACGATAAACGGTTCCTGTGGTAAGAGCACGGGTCATTTGCATGCGTTTCTCCTGTTGGTGCGTGTGATCCTTCATGTCTACTCCTCATGGCTAATGTCCTCCACGCTTTTTCCCCTGCGTAGAGACGGCCCCTTTAGACACCCATGTATGCATGTACGCTCGCGCACACACACACACACACACACACACACACACACACACACACACACACACACACACACACACACACACACACACACACACACACACACAAATAAACACAGAACGTGACGCCCATTCATCACCTGCACCTTCATGTGTGTAGGACATGCTCTTCACGTTATAGTGCTGCCCTAGTTTCCCAATACCCATTTGCTGGAGCAGCAAAAGCCGAGGTAGACTATATACTGGGTAGCCCCGTCCATTCTGCCAGCAATTTGAGTTCGCCCTGCAGAAGAGTCTGGAGAAGAGCAATACATTTCTTTTTAGTTTCGATACGTTTTTGCGGGAGCCAATCACCAAGCTGGCTTTTCCCCCTTGCATGCTATCAGGGCTTGGCGATTAATCAAATTTTGATCGCTATTTTGATTTTAGCGTCAAACAATCACAAAACTAATATTATCGAGTTTTCGCAGAACAGCTGGATAGTACATATCTGTACATTATTGTCGATTTCAACATTTTCTTTTTGAAAATTTTGTGTATTTTTTTAAGGGAAAATTTCAAAGTTCTCAATTACCAAGTGTTTTTTGGGAAAGACATGCTGAATAAATACATCATGTTTAAAAACTCAAAAATAATCGTTTGAATAATCGTGATTTCTATATTGTCAAAAATAATCGTGATTTTGTTTTTCCATAATCCTTGCAGCCCTACGCGCTATTGGCTGTTTTAAAACAATGACGACAGGGAAGCGACGGCAAGCAGCCAATTGCATACAGAGTCATTTGAGCTAGGCCCAATGATCACGCCTCTTGTGCTGAAGTAATGACAGCAGCTTCCCCAGACCAATGTGCAATCTACGATCTAGCTTGGTCTGGCAATAGCCAGGCTAATATACTGCCCTACTGCGAGATGATATGGAAATGTTTGCTTGTTGAGCTATGTTGACTACTATTCCAGGCGGTTTGAGTGCATCACCTTCTGTTATAAGAGAGAAAATACTATTGCTTTTTACTCCTTATCAGGTCACCTTCATTGTCTGTCTCTCTGTCTCTCTCCCTGTCCGTCCCTCCATCCCCATCCATGGGATGGAGGGAACAAGCTTTTGTTCACCGACAGCCCATCGGGATGTTGCTATTCTGTTACAAAATTCCATTTCAATATTAGCTTTGCAACATTTTCCCCAATCAACCCATAATTGACCCGGTTTCCCAACTCTATCTCTTTCCTATGTGATCCTCCCACTCCCTATTTCTCTCTCTCTCTCTCTCTCTCTCTCTCTCTCTCTCTCTCTCTCTCTCTCTCTCTCTCTCTCTCTCTCTCTCTCTCTCTCTCTCTCTCTGTCCGTCTGTGTCTCTTTATCTTGCTGTATCTCCCTATCTCTCCTCTAGTAATCTCCACTGAGCCGTGTGTAATCATAGGCCATCTGGGTGCTGTAGGGAGAGATGAGCTTCGCAGCTCATCATACGACCAAACTCCAACAGCGAGTGTACCCCACACACGCACGCACACACACACACACACACTGATCACACACTGATCACATTGATCACACCTCTAATCGTAACAAAACACTGCAGAAAGGTTCCATTCCATCACTCTTTTTTTTTTAACCAGCGATAGAAAATGTCCTCCAACACAGAGTAGAGCAACACTGCATCTCACACCTCAGCAGAGACAAACAGCCTGGCTCTGGACACCAAATCACACCATCTGGCCGTGTGAAAGAGTAATGCGCGAAAGAAAATCTGAATATTTCCTCATGCATGTGAGAATATAATCCTTGTCAACAAGGAAAAGAAAAAATAATGCTACGGCCTCTTTCATTTGAGGCGTTAGCATACAAATGAGATGGGGCTCGACAGAAGAATAGGTGCTGCTTGATTTTGGGAACCGTGTCCATTTACTACGTACTATCCTATACTTCGTACTGCACTGCTCCTCGCTCCCGCGGTGAGCCTCTAAATTCTAGGTCGGAGACAATCCTCCCTGGAAGGCCTCATGTACACAAGCTTAATGCGGGTTCTGTTGTAGAACCGGACGTTCTTGTTCAATGAAGGAGATTGCGCCCCATTGTGAGGAACAGATTACCAGATAAGGAGCTTGGGATCCTGTTTCTAAATGATTATGGTTTTCCGGATTTGGGACCGATCCCAACCCAGCTGGTTATGAAGCCAGTATGCCAACCACGGCCGCAGACATTAACAATACATTCAGAATGCTAATGGGTAGAGTGGGAACTGAGTGGGGCCCATGACTAGCACCAAGGAGATCTGGCCACAGAATGAAGATAAGGGAACTCTTCATTTAAATGGAATTCAGGGGTTAGATGAACACTCTTTAATACTCTCCTATACTCATGCATGAATTGAATAATGTAATCAACAAACATACCCATTAGTAGAGCAATAATTTGGTGCTTGTTCTGTCTGCTGTGTTTCCTGGATCGTACAATAGGACTCCCCAACCGTAAGGGCGGCTGTAATGTCATTGCAAATTAGAGGTTTGACAACGTGATTACAACTCTCCAGGGAAATTCCTGAATAAACCGTGAGGTTTTTTCTCCTTCTCTGTTTTCCCGGGCAGAATAAGCGCAGAGAAGAATAAGAGTCAGCACAAACAAACCTCCCTTTCACCCTTGGTTTCTCTCCCGCTGTATTTCTATAAACATATATACAGTATATATTCAGTATATTTCGGTCTCTTCCCTCCATCGCTGCTCTCCATCTTCATCGCTGTCACCTTGCCCCTGGGTTCCTCCTAGCCAGGACGAGGCGAGGCCCGTATAGGAATACATTTCCCCGAACGCACCCCACATGGGAGCTACCGTCTCATTACAACGTGGTAGTGGTGAGTCAAGAGGCTGTGCTCCAGTCAAGAGGGTGGGGGAGCCACTTTCCTTCTATGCGTTGTTCAGAACCTCCTCACCTCTAGCAGACTGGCTCTGAGATGAATAATGAATCCCCCCGTGGGTGAAATATTAATGACTGCTCTTTTAAACTGACTGAATTGCAATGAGGGGCAGGGGTGTAGAAAGAAGGGGAGGGGAGGGGAGGGGAGGGGAGGGGAGTTGAGGGGAAAGGCTGGGGATGATTTAGGCTTATCAAAGGCTGTTTTTTTTGTTTCTTGGTTTCCCTTCGGAGAGGGGGCTATCAATATTTAATTAGAGTGAAAATATTTACAATATTTGGCCTTGGTGAAACGTGCGGATTCAGGGATACCTGCGACATGTCAATAACCGCTGACACACACAAACACCTGGCTTCATTCATATGGAACATGTAGCCATAGCGCCCCCCTGGAGCCCCAGTGGAGTCGTTAATTGATCTCCATATTGAATCCCCGAGCTGGGATCCAGGGGAAGATCACAGCGAGCGGCAGCAATGCATTGTGGGAGAGTCTCCTGTTGCCGCCGCTATCACCGTGTCCTTCGCCGACCTCCGTCTGCAGCAGCGGCTCCGCGGGCGTGTTGTGTCTCGTCCCGTGTGTGTGTGTGTGTGTGTGTGTGTGTGTGTGTGTGTGTGTGTGTGTGTGTGTGTGTGTGTGTGTGTGTGTGTGTGTGTGTGTGTGTGTGTGTGTGTGTGTGTGTGTGTGTGTCTTTGTGAGTGTGTGTGTTTTTGTGTGTGCATGTGTTTGTGATGTCTTTGTGAGTATGCATGCCTAGAAAATTAAGTAGGACTGATAACTAAACAGTTAGGGAGTTGTATTAAATATTTATTATTGGGTAATGTGTGTCTCTACTTTTATTATGTTAATTACCTAATTATTCAAATGAAAGTATTTTGTTTATGAGCATAAATTGTGCTGGTTTATCAGAGAGCGAGGGGTTTTAAGTTTCCATGCATTAGCATCGTTCTCCGCTACTATTTTGCAATTGCAGAACATGTTTTTGGACACAAGCTCTTGAATTGATGAATCCCCCCAGCATGTCTGCGGTCAATGTGTGTGGCTGTACTTCATTTAAAGGGACTTCAGTTCATCACAGTCTGTGTGGCGGGTGAGAGAGGCCAAGTGTACTCTGGCGTCAGTCAGTGGATCGACCTGCGCTATTTAAAAACCTATCGGATAACCTATTGACAGAACTATCTGTTCAGTTTGCTCTGTATCAGCTCTCCGCTGATCACCGAGTGCCGGACATACTCTCAACTAACCTGTGTGTGTGTGCGTGGGTGTGCAGGTGTGTCTGTGCGTGTGTGTGTTTTTTTGTATCTGTTTGCATTAATGGAAATTGGAATACTAGACAAACCAAACAGTTGCTGCCATCCTCCCTAACAGTTAACACGTGAATATGTACGCTTCTCTTGTCCGACAACTGTCTTTATCCTACTCATGCACATGTCAAGAGTTTCACTGCTCCATCAGTCCAGACTGTATTTTTTGGATGCTGATTCCTGTGGATAGTGACTCCAGATGTTGGACAGATGCTTTGCTTGGGTCAGTGTCGCATCAGTGGGCTGATAGAA